>NC_137891.1:91321619-91896988 GCF_963455335.1 Martes martes | reverse complement strand
CGACCTGAGCCAAAGGCAGAGGCTTAACACACTGAGCCACCCAGGCGCCCTGAAAAGCAACTTTTGAAACATCTAGGTCACATAGGGCAACATCCCATAACATAAGGAAAACTAAACCAGGAGGGGGTGACTTGGTTTCTAATCCTATCACTTTCTGTGCAACCTCAGTAAGTAAAGCTGTTTCACCTCTATGGACTTGCTTCCTCATCTGCCAAGTGGTGCTTATGCAGAACACTTTTCAGCTATAAAGCACAATTACACAGCTAAGGATATTTAATAGGAAGCCTATTACATTTGGATTGTAATCAACAATGCCTGCTAGTGTCACAGAAATTGTAACTGTCTGTAAAAAAAATACTTGGTATCACATAGTTCCACAGTTTTCCTTTTTAAATTTGGAAACCTGGGGAACCTGGGTGGCTCAGTCTGTTAAGAGTCTGACTCTTGATTTCGGCTAAGACCATGATCTTAGGGTCGTGAGATCAAGACCCAAGTTGGGCTCCTGTGCTGGGCGTGGAGCCTACTAAAGATCCTCTCTCTCCCCTTTGCCCTCTGCCCCTATCCCCTTCCTTTAAAAAAAAAATAAATAAATAAAAGGAAACTTGCCCACCTATGAAAATTGAAAAATCAAAGAGAAAATAGCTTTAAATTTTGGTTTAAGACACAATTTGCAAGTCAAGAGAAGACCTATGTTTATGGTAGTTCTCCTTATCCATATGTTCTGTTCCTATTTTTACATGGAGTCACTTCCTTGGTTATTCACACTAAATTCCCAATCGTACTGTTTTCTAATAGTCTCATGATTAGTTATCTTCACAACAAGACTGAACAGAATGCATCTTAAGTGGCTTATAAGCATCACAGGTCCTAGCACAAATCATGCAACAGGAATTCAGTAAATGTCGGTTAATTTCTATACTCCATTCTTAGATTCATTAGCTCATTTCTCAACGATGTACTGTGTTCATGCAAGGGCCTGCATCATAGTAGGGACTCAGATCTTTGTTTAATGAAATAGTAAACATAAATATTATTCAAGATATTTTGGGGGGCATCTGAGAATGATAGCAAAAGGTCCTTGGCTTCAAAGAGTTTAAAGTTGAACATATCAGATAGACACATAAAGAATTAACTCTGTGGTAAGACACAATGAAACAAGCAATCCAGCAGAGGTCTAAATATTCTATCACTAAACCACGGGGAGGAGGGCAGAGTGAGGGGGAGTGGAGTGGAGGCAAGGTCCAGACATGTGGAACTAACTGCTCCCCCTTCTTTGCACCATAAAGATTAGCACAAGGTTTCACCCACTTACAGCCAGTGTTTGCTTCTGCTCTTAGACAACAAAGAGGGAATGCATCTTATTTGTCTCTATATGTCCAGGCAATCTCCAGGGTTACTCCTGATGCTGAATAACAATGTGTTTAATGAACTCTGAAAAATTTTTTTTTCAAACTGGAATTCAGGTGCACAAAACAGAATTAACCTTGGTTTAAAACACTCTCATCATGGGTACACACATGGTTTTCTTTAAAAAACTGATTATCTAGGGGCACCTGGGTGGTTTAGTCAGTTAAGCACCTGACTCTTGATTTCTACTCAGGTCATGAGATTGAGTCCCAGTCTGGCTCCGCCCTCAGTGGGGAGTTGGCTTGAGAGACTTTCTCTCCCTCTGCCCTTCCCCCTGCTCTAGGGGATACTCCCTCTCTAAAATCAATTAATCAATCAATCTTTAAAATGTTTTAAAAACTGGTTATCTAACTAGTTATTTTTAATGAAGTAATAAGCATTCTGAAACCTACTACCCCAAACAAAAGCTAGCACCCAGCAATAATCTACCTCTAATCCCATGGTCATTCCCCCTTTGATTCTAGCCCTGCCCCCATAATTCTCTAGAATTGCCCATCCATCATTTCCTTGCTTCCTTTTTGTATTCTTTTAGTTCATCTGATGTACTCCTAAAAAGTTTTTTGGAAAAAGCCTATTATACTGTATGCAATCTTTTGGGTCTGACTTATTGGATTTGCTAGACTGCTAGCATTGGGTGGCAAACCTGTTCATTCACTTTGACAACTACATGATGTATCTGTACCATATGGAAACTACGGTTTTTTTAATCAACTCTCTTACCTGGTAGGTACTTGGGACTGTCCCCAGGTTTTTGCTCCTGTGCATAGTGCTACGATCAACTTATTGATCACTGAACATGATACATGTTTCCTGGTATATGTGTGCATGATTTCTCTTGGGTAGATACACAGGAGTTGAAGTGCTAAGTTACAGGTATATTCGGTTTTAGGAAATAAGACCAGACCTCTTTTCCAAAGTGGTGTACCCATTTACACTTCTACAAGCAGTGAATATGAGATCCTGTGAATCCATGTCCTTCTCAACACTTGGTATCAGCAGATATTTTAACTTCTGCCAATCAGGTCTGAAATGGTATCTCATTTCTTTGGTCACTAGTGAGGCTGAGATCCCATTCATGTTCAATGGACATGTTTCCCTCTTTTGTGAGATGCCTGTTCATATTATTTATTTTCTATAGGCCTATTTGTTCTTTTCTTACTTGTAGGAATTCTTGGTATATTCTTGATAGCAATCATTTGCTAGTTATACTTACTTTGAGTACTCCCATTCTATAATTTGCTTTTCACTTTCTTTAAGATTTATTGGCCTATCTGTACCCTGCTATCTGTTTGTAGCAGCGATGGCCACGGTCGCCAAACTGTGGAAAACCAAGATGCCCTTCAACGGATGAATGGATAAGGAAGATGTGGTCCATATACACTATGGAGTATTATGCCTCCATCAGAAAGGATGAATACCCAACTTTTGTAGCAACACGGACGGGACTGGAAGAGATTATGCTGAGTGAAATAAGTCAAGCAGAGAGAGTCAATTATCATATGGTTTCACTTATTTGTGGAGCATAACAAATAACATGGAGGACATGGGGAGATGGAGAGGAGAAGGGAGTTGAGGGAAATGGGAAGGGGAGGTGAACCATTAGAGACTATGGACTCTGAAAAACAACCTGAGGGTTTTGAAGGGGCGGGTTGATGGGAGGTTGGGGGAGCCAGGTGGTGGGTATTACGGAGGGCACGTATTGCATGGAGCACTGGGTGTGGTGCAAAAACAATGAATACTGTCACGCTGAAAAGAAATTAAAAAAAAAAAAAGATTCATTGGCCCACTTGCCAGTGTTCTTAATTTTAATATAATCAAAGCTATTTTTTCTTTTATAGTCAATGCTTTTTATATCTTCTTTAAGAAACCTGTCCTTTCTCCAAGATATAAAAGATACTAGCCTATAGCTTCTTCCATGAGTTTTAATTAAAAAAAAAATATTAAGTCCTAATCTATCTAAAATTGACTGTAGTCCACGGTGTGAACTCTGAAATACCATCAACTCTAAAATGTTTTGAACCTTGATCTGTGATTAACAACTTGAGATCCTAGAATAGATTTTGGTTGGCAAAAGCAAAATCTATACGAGCATGTTCATGGGGAGAAGGCTTATAGCTTACAGGAGAATATTAAAGGCTTTATGATTCAAAAAAGGTTTAGTATCATTGCTGAGACACTGGTGCTGCTCCAGTTTCTAAGGATTGAAATGAAGTCCAGGGTAGCAACTCAAGACTGTCAGCTTCATCTGGTTTCTTCTTTATTAAGTCTCCTCCATTCCCACTAGGATCATGTAAGCTTGATTTGATTATCTAGTCAATTTTCTTTTCTTTTAAATAAGTATTTGGGAGGAGGGAATAAAAGCAAAAAATTCCTCAGCCAGTAGAGAAAAAATGCTTCATTTTCCTCATCTAGTCAGAAAATATTTTAAAATTTCCATTGTATCTCTTATAAACTGCACCTCATTTTTTGCTGTTGTTTCTGCATTTTATTTCAATAAAGGTATGTAAGCTTTTATCCCAATCCAACAATCAAAAGCTAAAAAAAGGGAAACATCAACTCAAAATAGTTTCTTGTTTTCTTAGAGCTTATTCCAAATAAACAGATTTCTATTACTTGTTGGGTAAACTAATAATCATAAGTAAACAGTCACACAAAATATGGCAAAATGGCAGCAAAGGTGGCCACTACAGAGCTCTGAAGGCAGATATACTACATAGTTTCTCAACGGGCTGCAATCAACTAAGGTTTGTTGCTGTCCTCATAAAGCTAATAAAGGGCAACTGTCCACATGCATAGTCACAGGGTGAATGATGAAGAAAATTTACCCTAAAAACTCTTAAGACTAATGACTAACCTATTTGTGTACAACCAATAGCCTGGGTTTTGGAGTCAACACAAGTTTTTCCTGGCCTTAGGCAACTGCCCCACCCTGACTTAGTTAGGACCCTTGTTGTATACTTACTGCATCCTCTAACTTAAAATAAATTATTCATATAATAATTAGTTTAACATTCCTCTCCTCTGCAAGATTCTAAGCTCCGCGAGGGCTGGGGCTGTTCTGTTTTGCATGTCACTTTAGTATGTTTTCAGCATGACACCTGGCACATTGATAAGGGCTCAATAAATACCTAATAATGAAGGAGATAAAGTTTTTATTGTGGGAAATGACTTAAGAGTTGTAGGCAACTGGTCTTAAGCTGACCGAGGAAAACTAATGAAAAAGTTAATGTAAAATAATTTTTTAAGAGTTTTCAAAACTCTGTCTTTGAAAAAGAACATTGCTTCCTAATTTTTGTAGTAAGCCAACTTCTTCCTTACAATATACCCAAATTAGTGTCACAGTTGGATAGAAAACCTAGAAATATTAATAAAGAACCAGACAATATGCTAATTTTTTTTCAGGTGAATTACCACACAGAGATAATGATGTGGCAAGGCAATGCCATGAAAGCAATGATCTAACCCTATGTAGCCAATCCATGGGAACTTTAGTTCTATTACTGATGGAAGAATTGAAAGCTTTCAAAAAGATGTTGCTAATGGAAGACCTACTTCCTCAGATTTAAAAAATGTTTGTGTATATACACACATATATATGTATATATGTATATATATATATATATATCTCACTTGCTTAATCTGATCAATTAACACAATTAACAGAAACCAGACTCATTACATGTAAAAAGCCTTATTTAGAAAAAATAAAATTAATAAATTAAAAAAAAAACCCACAGCCTGCAATCTTAAACATTCAGCACATGGCAGAGTATGCAAACAGATGACTCGTAGCTCAGTTATACCATAAACTCCGAAACAAGTAGTCATCAGTTCTCGAACTTTTTGGTCTCAGGGACCTTTTATGTTTATGTCAGTTATACCTACCAATATTCACCATATTAGAAATAAATACAGAAATTTTAAACATAATTATTTGTAAATCTAAAAACAATAAAAAGCTTTATGTGAACAAAAGTAACTTCTATGACAAAAATTGTGTTTAGGGAAAAGAGTTAACATTCTTTAATGTCTTTGCAAATCTCTAAGTTCTGCTGGATTTTCACGTCTGCTTCTGCATTTAATCTGCTGCAATGTGACATGGTAAGTAGCCTCTGGAAAACTCCACCAAACACTGTGGGAATGAGAAGAAAAAGGGCAAATATGTCTGAGTAGTGTTATAAAACTAGTTGTGGTCTCACAGGCTCCCTATAAAAGGGTCCCTGGTTCCTTGACCACACTTTTGAGCTGCTACTATTCTGAAATATTCTGCAGCATAGCTATGAGACACCTCATCTTTAATCATCACAGGCACTGGACACTTAGATGGGAAATCTGAAAACCTTTTGATTCAGACGTAGCTTATTACTCAAGAGAATTGTGTGACAGAGGCACCTAGCCCATTTCTTAGTTCAGGCTCTGGGAGCTACAGGCTGTGCTCTTCTGTCAGTCAGCAACTATGTACTGACTGCATGGGCACACAGCCTGACCACCCTTCAGAACACACCTCTGACATTTGAAGGTCATGTGGCTCGCTCATGAACTTTAAAACAGAGGGACTACCTTATATATCTCAGTATATTTCAGTACCTAGAATATTATCTTGTACACAGTAAACATCCAATGTTTCCTGAACAGAATGGAAACTACTGACTGTATAACAAATATGAATCTCAAGATCAAGGCCCTCTACTAGGACAGTACTTTCCATGCTGTGTTCATATTCCTTCCTAGAACCTATTCCTTTGCTCAGGACTCCTTTCCAAAAAGGTGTGAATAGATTTATTTAAATACTGCCTTGAACTAGTCATTATTAAGTAAAACAAATGTCCTCATTAAAGAGAGAAAGAGACAAAGACAAGCCTCTAGTCTAACAAACTTCAAAATTTCCAGATTATCTGTAACTTGCATGGAGAAATGGAAAAGATATGAGGGGTGTGTGAATGTATAAGAGAGAAAGAGAGAAGAAGAGGTTGGCTGATTGGAGAAAAGTGGTAACAGTGCAGTTCTTTGTAATATGAACACAAAAAATCTCTAGTCCTTTGCCAACTTGTCTGAAGTCGGTTTGTTTAAGTGGGCTGAAGAAGGTGGTAGAGAACGGAAATGTGCCACAATAGCCACTTTGAAGGCTCTTTCTCAGCAAGCCAGTCTAGGGGATCACTTACCCCCTGTAAAGTAAAGGAGACACACTAGATCAGTATTTGGAACACGAAAGAATCACTTAAGAAACTTTAGAAGATTTCTGAGCCTCTTCCAAAGAGATTCTGATTCATGAAGTTTGGTGTGGGGCATACACATTTTTAGCAAGCAGCCCTGGTGATTCTAATGCTTACAGACTGCATACTCCACTTTGGAAAAACTGTTATCAGATGATCACCAAAACTCCTTTCAACTATAAGGTACTGGTGAGAGACCACAGACCAGTGGTTCTCGAAGTGTGGTCCACTTTTTCAGGGGGTTTGCAAGGTCAAAACTGTTTTGACAGTTTCACAATGACACTGAAACATCATGTGCCCTTTTCACTGCGTTGACATTTGCACCAGTGGTGCAAAAGCACTGTTAAGTGGACTATTGGTGCTCTAGAATGAATCAGGGCGGAGGAACCAGATTCAGTACTAGCAGTCACTGTTCTTTACTGCCAAAATTCTCACAGGAAAAAAAAAAAGAAAAAAGAAAAAAAAAAAGAAATAAAAAGATAAAGAAAAAGATAAAGATAAAGAAAAAATCCAGTTTAAGAATGTCTTTGATGAGGAGGTAAAAAATTAATTTTATTAAATCAACCCTTGGAACACATCTTTTTAAGATTAATGTATCATAAAATGGGAAGAACACATAAAGTAATTCTGCATACTGAAGTATGAGGTTGTCTTGAAGAAAGGCACTATATGACTTGTAAGCTAAACTCTATTGCTTTTTTTCATGAACACTGTTTTTCTTCAAATAATGACTGGCAGACAAACTGTGGTTATTCAATATGAGTATTTGGCAGACGTTTTCTCAAAATGAATAAAGTGACCCTATCATTTCAAGAAAAACAGCCAACGGTATTTCTTGCCAGTGATAAAACTTGAGCTTTAAAATATACATATATTTTTGGAAAATTTGTATCCATCCCCAGAAGCTTATAGTTCCTAATACTTAAAGACTTTTCTGATGAGATCAGTGGCAATATTAACAAATGTAATTTTTTGATATCATTTATTTAAATGTATCAGTATCTACGAGATCTGAAAAATTCAGTGTATCAGTATTTTCCAAAAGACAATCCATCATGTTGTAATTCATGCTGTAAATTCCTATTACAAAACCCATTCAAAGAGCAGGATAGAACAAACATTTTAATATAACAGAACATAAAAATTCACAGATACGCTTTGAGATTCCATATTATAACTAAGCTTTAAGAAACTACCACTTATCGAGTTATGTTATAGTATCAAAGAAGATCATAAGTTATTTGAAAAGGCTATTAACATACTCCTCCCCTTTCAAATTATATATCTGAGTGAGGTTAGATTTTCTTTATATACTTCACCCAAGATAACTTATTCCAACATTTTGAACGCTGATATGAGAATACAGCTGTCTTCTATTAAGCCAAACATTTAAACACTGGCAAAAATGTAAGACAGTGAGTGCCATATCTTCTCACTCATTTTTTAAAATAGTTATTTTTCAAAAACCATGATGGGTTATTTTTAAGTGAATTAATAAATAATTTCTCATATGATAAATATTGGTAGGTACAAACCATGTAAACAAAAGCTCTCTGGCATCCTCAACAATTTTTAAGAGTGCAAAGGGGCCTGAGACTAAATCGTGTGAGAACCACTGCCTTTGACTAGAAAAAGGTACCCAGACCTAACAGTGCAAGAATCACAATGTGAAAAAGTTTCAAAATATATACAGATGCCAAAGTCCCAGTCATGTGAGGGAGAGCCCCCTCATTGTATTTAAGGAAAAATGTTTGCCAGAGGATTCTTACACATGCCAAGTTAAAAAACCACTAAACTATTACTTGATGGTGACTGCCTTTGCAAAAGCTAGTCATTGCTGCCACCTAGTGGCAAATTTTCTGTCATTTCTAAAAATAAAATCAAAATAACATGAAGACCAGAAACTCACAGGGACACAGCATTCTATCTAATTCTGTGAGGAACTCCAGAGGCCATCTAGTCCACTCCCAGTTTATAGATAGAGACTCAAAACAACCATCCATCACTGCAATATACTGTGATAAATGCTAATACTATGCTTTGGTTAAGTATAGGGTATGAAAAAGAAATAGAGGAGGAGGCACCTGTTCCAGATTTCTCTTCTGTCTATCCTGGCTTACCTCCAGGTAGTTCAATTTCCAGAAGAAATTACTTTTAAGGGGAACCTGGAGAATGAGCAGGAATTAAAGGATGAGTGTATTCCAATCAAAAGGGATGGCAAGTACCAAAGCTAAAAGGTAAAACAGATAATGATTTACTCAGTTCCAAGGAGAAGAGCAGTGACCAATTTCAAGTTTGCTAATAAGTACCAGGTGCTCACAACAACCCTATGTTAACCTCTCAACTAACCCCATAAGATAATGCTGATATGAACTGTTTAGAGTTTATCATTTTTCTTTCCTTTAAAAGTTTCTGAAAAGCAGCTAGCTTTCCAAGGACTGTTAATCCTTGGAAAAGCTTACCCGAAGTACATAAGCTGCTTTCCTTTATGCTTTAAAAAGGACTTATTCAGAATTGCTTTAGAAAGCACCAAAAGATACCTAGGAATATACCTAACCAAAGAGGGAAAGGATCTGTACTCTGAAAACTATAGAACACTTATGAAAGAAATTGAGGAAGACACAAAGAAATGGGAAAACGTTCCACGCTCATGGACTGGAAAAACAAATATTGTTAAAATGTCTATGCTAGGGCACCTGGGTGGCTCAGTGGATTAAGCCTCTGCCTTTGGTGTAGGTCATGATCTCAGGGTCCTGGGATCGCGCCCTGCATTGGGCTCTCTGCTCAGCGGGGAGCCTGCTTCCCCGCACCCCCCCCCACCTACTTGTGATCTCTCTCTCTCTCTCTGTCAAATAAATAAATCTTTTTTTTTTTTTTTTTTTTTTGGTCAGAGAGAGTGAGCACAGGCAGACAGAGGAGGTGGAGGGAGAAGCAGGCTCCCCGCTGAGCAAGGAGCCCGATGTGGGACTCATCCCAGAACGCTAGGATCATGACCTGAGCTGAAGGCAGCTGCTTAACCAACTGAGCCACCCAGATGTCCCATAAATAAAATCTTAAAAAAAAAAAAAGTCTATGCTATGCAAAGCAATCTATACATTCAATGCAATCCCTATCAAAATACCATCAACACTTTTCAACAGAGCTGGAACAAATAATCCTAAAATTTGTATGGAACCAGAAAAGTCCCTGAACAGCCAGAGGAATGTTGAAAAAGGAAACCAAAGTTGGCAGCATCACAATTACAGACTTCAAGCTCTATTACAAAGCTGTAACCTTCAAGACAGTATGGTACTGGCACAAAAACACACATAGATCAATGGAACAGAATAGAGAGCCCAAAAATCGACCCTCAACTCTGTGGTCAACTAATCTTCAACAAAGCAGGAAAGAATATCCAATGGAAAAAAGAGTCTCTTCAACAAATGGTGTTGGGAAAATTGGACAGCCACATGCAGAACAATGAAAGTGGACCATTTTCTTATACCACACACAAAAATACACTCAAAATGGATGAAAGACCTAAATGTGAGACAGAAATCCATCAAAATCCTAGAGGAGAACACAGGCAGCAATCTCTCTGAACCCTGCTGCACCAACTTCTTGCTAGACACATCTCCAAAGGCAAGGGAAACAAAAGCAAAAATGAATTATTGGGATTTTCTGCAGGGGTGCCTGGGTGGCTCAGTCCTTAAGCTTCTGCCTTTGGCTCGGGTCATGATCCTGGTCCTGGGATTGAGCCCCACGTTGGGCTCCTTGCTCAGCAGGAGCCTGCTTTTCCCTCTCCTCCCTGCTTGTGCTCTCTCTTACTATCTTACTGTCTTTGTCTCTCTCTCTCTCTCTAATTAAATAAAATGTTTAAAAAAAAAACAAAAACAAAGACTTTTTGCACAGCAGAGGAAATAGTCAGCAAAACTAAAAGACAATCTACAACACAGGAGAAAATATTTGCAAATGTCTTATCAGATAAAGGGCTAGTATCCAAGATCTATAAAGAACTTATCAAACTCAACACCAAAAGAACAAATAATCCAATCAAGAAATGGGCAGAAAACATGAACAGACATTTCTCCAAAGAACATATCCAAATGGCCAACAGACACATGAAAAAATGGTCAACTTTGTTCAGCATTAGGGAAATACAAATCAAAAACACAATGAGATACCACCTCACACCAGTCAGGCTAAAATTAACAAGCCAGGAAAGCACAGATGTTGGCAAGAATGTGGAGAAAGGGGAACCCTCCTACACTGTTTATGGGAAGGCAAGCCAGTGCAGCCACCCTGGAAAACAGCATGGAGGTTCCTCAAAAAGTTGAAAAATAGAGTTACCCTATGACCCAGCAACTGCACTACGAGGTATTTATCCCAGAGATATGAATGTAGTGATCCAAAGAGGCACCTGCACCCCAATGTTTATAGCAGCAATGTCCACAATAGCCAAATTATGGAAAGAGCCCAGATGTCCACTGACAGATGAATGGATAAAGATGCGGTATATATAATTACTCAGCTAGCCAAAAAAAAATCTTGGGACACCTGGCTCAGTCAGTTAGGCATCTGCCTTCAGCTCAGGTCATGATCCCAGGGTCCTGGGATCGAGCCCCACATGGGGCTCCCTGCTCAGTGGGGAGCCTGCTTTTCTGTCTCCTGCTCCCCCTGCTTGTGCTGTCAAATAACTAACTAAATAAATAAAATCTTAAAAAAAAAAATCTTGCCACTTGCAACGACATGGCTGGGAACTAGAACGTATTATGCTAAGTGAAATAAATCAATCAGAGAAAGACAATTATCACATGATTTCACTCAAATGTGGAATTTAAGAAACAAAACAGAGGAGCATAGGGAAAGAGACGGAAAAATATAACAAAACGAAATCAGAGAGGGAGACAAACCATAAGAGACTCTTAATCATAGGAAACAAACTGAGGGTTGCTAGAGGGGAGGGAGGTCAGGGGATGGGGTAACAGGTTGATGGACATTAAGGGGGCATAGGATGTAATGAGCACTGGATGTTATATAAAACTGATGAATTACTAACCTCCATCTCCGAAGCTAATATTATACTATATGTTAATTAATTGAATTGAAATTAAAAAAGAAAAACAGAAAACCTGAAAGAAATGGAATGGCTTTATAAGGTCCTTGGGATAAATCGGGGAGAAATAAAGGGCTTTTAAATTGAACAAAACTGTAGATTATGTTTTAATTACAAATATAGTAAAGTAAAAACTTCACAACTCTGCTTTCCCTTTTCCTGCTCTACTTTAAGAATCTACCTTCACCCAGAGGCGCTCTGAAATCAGATGTGCATCTGAACACTGACTTCACCACATATTAACTGTGACAATTGATAAAATTAACTTTGAATTTCTGCATCTACAAAATGGGGTTATCTTCCTCAGTGGATTGTTGTGAAGAATAGATGAGAACACATTATATGCAGAACATTTAGCAGATGTAGGCTCCTTGCTTATTTCTCCTGTCCTTCCATGTCTATCAGTTCAAAGGGGTTTGCCTTACTTTCTTTGATGCTGCTTCTGCAGGGCTGCCTCTGATAACTGTCCCTGAAGGATCAGTCGTCTTTGCTTGTCAATATCTCCTTCCATTCGAGCAAAAGCATGAGAGCCGATGAAAGAGAGGTCAACTCCTAAGCCTTCAGCTTCCTCTTCTTGGTTGTCTGTAACAAAAATACTATCAACAGAGAACTTATGACAAAATCTGACAGTAAATGCTACAGACTGAATGCTGCAACAGGGATGACTGTGACGTAATAAAAAAAAAAAAACTGGGGTTGAGGCTATTTTTTTGAGAATCAAACTGAAATCAGATTTAGGCGTTTGAACAATTGAAGTAATGCAAGAAACCACCTGTCCTTGTGTGACAGAAGTTTTAGGAATACATGAAATCAAATCAAGATGACCTAGGTATAACCTTAGGAAGGAAAGAGCAGAATGTAATGATATGCAAAAAGATAGAATAAGTTACACTGTATGTAGGTTTAAAGAAGGGTTACAGGACTGCACCTAACAGAAGAGAAATATAAAGAACAAATGTTTGGGGTCATTTATCCCTACTAAAAGAGGGAGCACATGATAAATTGATCCAAAAACTGGAGTCCTTTTGTCAGATAATTCTCAAAGGCAGATGACTGGACCAGGGCTGTAGGGTATGATCCACATTCACTAAGATATATCTTCACTCTAATTTAGCATCCTCGTTTTCTATACCTGTCATGTCTACATAATCATCTGGCTCACATGAGTTCTAGTTCTCACTACAAATTAATAGATCAACTTTCTAATTTATTCAGATGACCATTTTATGTTTGGCTAGAAGTCAGTACTTTGGGAATGGGTCATCTGTCTCTTAGTGTGTTCCCCACTTTACTAGCTTTGTTAAAATAAAAAAAGTTTTTTTTTGTTTTTGTTTTTTTGTTTTTTTAAAGAAAGGAAAAAAATGCCTTGGTCCCTGGGGTGCTTCCCAAGGCAATGCCACTACTTGAAACCCAGTCAGGTGAGCCATCCAGCTGGGACTTCCTCACACCTACTTCACTGCTCCTCCAACTATGACAGGCAAACAGCTGAGAAGAGTTTGTTTTTTTGAAAAAATACCAATGAACAAATCAAATAAAGCTGATTTTACATCTATTTTAACAGACTGAATATTCTGACATTTATGAATACTAGGGCCTACATCTAAGAGGCAATCAAGCCCTCTTTAAACATGGTGGACACAAGGAACTCCTTTGGCTAATGAGTTAGCCTAATCTGCTTCAAAGCATTAGGATCTCAAACCAGGTTTGCAGTTATTGCTCCTTGTCATACGAAATGCATTTATGCATTTAGGAAAAACTACATTCTGTAGTGGTGGGCATGATCTTGAGAATTTCCAAATAACTCTGGACATAACCTAAAGTACACGGGTAGCCCTCCAGGAAAGCATGGCTCAGACATTCCCTGATGGTACACCATTTACAATTTCCTCCGTTTGATTTAAGGCTGGTATTGGTCTTAAACTTAATGTCACACCCACAGAGAGTTCCCCAAAGGTAGACTGGAATTTCTCCTTATTGGTGGTGTTTTATCAGACCTGTGTTAAAAGCAGATGAGCAACCTTCTATAGATTTTAACTTGATGCTCATTTAAAAGTGTTCACAGTAGGAATATCATAGTAATTCCTAAGCTGCTGAATTTTCAGATCAAGTTCTAGCACTGAAGCTTGGGAGGCACTGACTCCACACAAGGGATTTATGACCTTAACTATGTACCCATAAAGATCAATATAAGCTGTCACATAGCACAGATTTAGAAGGGTTCCCATCCTACCATGTTCTACCATTGCTTCAATCTACATGAGAATATAATCTAAAGAAACAAAACAATTGGTAATTGTACTCCTGTTTCAGTAATGTTAGGTCTGGTTTTTGAAGGATAATGTTAAAGCTGCTGAAAATCTTAGCTGACTATCGACTATGTACTTGATTGCTATCTCAACAGGGTCCTGCATACAACTATGAACTTCATGAGAGTGCAAATGTTGTTATATCCACCTCTGGATCTCTACTCCTAAGAGACTTGATATTTTGTGTGTGGGTGGGGGTGGGTGTATAAATATATGTATTTTAACTTAAAAGACTAAATTTTAACAAGAATAAGACTCTAAAAACATCTAAGTGGGGCCTGAACTTAATGTCACACCACAGAGAGCTCCCCAAAGGTAGACTGAACTTTCTCCATAATGACTGGTGGTGTTTTATCAGTCTCTGATAAAAGAGGGAAATTAAGAAAAGCAGAACTCACCTTCCGGGGCACCAGGTTTTTCACATATTCTAATCTGTCGTTCAGGTACTACAGGCTCCCCTTCTGCATTTCCAATATCTGCAGGTAGGTATGGCAATGATCGGTATTCCTCCTTTAGTGACCTTGGGAAGTACAGAGGTAGCAGCTTTTGGTAAGTAGCCTGTGTCAGAAAAGCAAGACATTCTGTGAAAAATAATGAAGTAACGAAGCACACGAGCTTGGTGCTGTTTCAGACACTGGGAAGACAGCCTCCATCAAAAATAAAAACCTTACTACTTCTAAGCTCAACTAGATGCTATCTGGGACCCTCAAGCAGTTCTTATGTTAAAGGTCAGGGTATTGTCAGATGGTCAAGTTAAACGTGACTCCCATCCAACTTCAAGTCACTGAACCAATGAATACATAAGTCCTCCCTCTCCTGCCCTACTGTCATTTGCCCCTCCCTTGGAGTATCTTATTTATTTTTTACAATGATTTCAAGTTTATCACCTCTCATGGGAAGCATTTAACCTTGTGCAGGCTGCAGTTATGCGCTTCTATCCATTCCACACCTTCAGTAATGCACTTATCATAATTGCCATAACTTATCTGAATGGTCTGTCCCCACCAACAGACAATGGATTCCTTGAGGACAATGACCCTCACTTGTTCAACTGGTGTATTAACAGAATCTAGTGTAATAAACTTGGAAGCTACAGATACTCAGCAAAAGATCACTGAATGAATAGGTAAACCAGATGAAACAAGAAGAGAGCAAACAAGAAATGTGCCTTATTTCATCAATTTCAAAAGTATTTACAATCATGTATATCGCTATTAATACCATGAATGGATATTTCACGTGTCAACTCATTCATCACTGTACTCCTGTGATATAAGTACTACTAATACTCCTATTTTATCAAAGCACAGAGAGATTAAGTAACTTGCCCAAGGACACAAAACAGCAAAAATAATACAAGCTGAACTGGATAGAACACACTAAAACTAAATAAAATTTAAAAAGGGTTAAAAGAAAAAGAACTCGTTTTCTAAAATGGCTCTAAATTAAATTAAAACATACTAAACCTAACTATACACAACAAAACAAAACATAAACCTTACGACTTATTCAATGCTAGTCACTAGGCTGGACTGTCATGATTCCAGGTAAGGTAGATAGAACCAAGGCTTTCCCAGCACAGCAATTTTCCAATTACACTGCCCAGGCACCCAGTACTTGGATTATAAGATGATGCCTTAAGAGATTTCAAGAGCTAATACAGGGAGCAAAGCAAAATAACACCTTTAAGATTTCACGAAATGAAAACAGTTTAGCAGTAAAAACATGACTAAATGCTCTTTCTTAACTTGTTTTTAGTCTCTAATATGTGTTCTTTTTAACAAAGGATGGTAAGGCCCACTGCCAAATACATACACAGATACCTAGAATTTGCCTGTTGGCAATTCAGTAAATAGATAATGAATGAGGCAAACAAATAAAAATGAGATTAAAACAATGCAACATAATTAGCATAATACCTCTTCTAGTTCAGAGACAGCAAATACTACTTTTTCAATGGTCTCTCCATGAATTTCTAGGAATCTCCTTACAGTGCCTAAGGAAAGGAATAAAAAAAATTATTCAATAAATAAGAAATAACCTGTGTGAAGAAAACTCAAACTCTTCAAAGTTTTATTTTTATAATGGATCATTCCTCATTTCGGTCAGCTCTCTGCTCAATGACACATCAGTGATGCCTGCCCAGAGTACTATATCTAAAACTCCTCTGATCTGCTTTCCTCCAGAGCAAATATTATAGACATTTTGTGGAGTCTCTTGCTTATTTTTGATCTTCTCTGCCCTCCCTGCCCCATCTGCTAGAATGAAAGTAACCCGCCAGGAAGAGCTTTATTTTATTTACTGCTTTATTGCCAGCTTTTAGAACAGTGCCTGGCCATAGAAGATGCTGATTCCAGACAAGTCTTCCTCATCCAGTGTATTTTTATTCCTTGGGGCCTCTCTATCTGACCATTCATTTAGTTATAGTATTCAGGGAACTACTCAGCATTGCAACCCTGTCAAAATCCCATTGACCAAAGGTGAATTCTTTTTTTCTTAATTTCTATGTTATCCTGATTCTTCCCTATCAATTCCCTATCAATGAAACCTAATGGCCTTTCCTCAGTCCTTACCTCACTAGAGATTTCTCTAGCTTTAGTTTTATGTGCTCATGCCCTACCTTTTAAAAATGTTGTCCTCCACATTTATTCTCTTGATATATATATATCAAGAAATACATATATTACAAATATATGATAAATATATATTAGGAATATATAATGAATGAATAAATAAATAAATTCTCTTTAGCTCACCACTTTGCTCGCTTAGCACCAATGTAAATACTGACATTCTCAAAGCTTTATATTCTGTTTTCTGATTAAAACAGCTAAATTCTCTCCTGCCTTCCGGGCATATTTGCCCAGATAACCCAGAAACCTTGAACTCCAGAGATCCGAAATTGACCTCTGTCTTTCCCCCTGAAAATCTGTTCCTCTACCTATATATTTCATAACATAGCAACATCAAATCACTCATCCAAGCTCAAATCCTGATTTAACACTTTTTTCACCTCTCCCTTCATTCTGCATTTTCAATGGGTTATCATGCCCTTTAAATTCTGCTGCTATTTCTAATATCCATTCCTTCCATCTTCCAGCTGCTCTTAGGATCTTAATGCTCAAGAAATCTTCAGCAATAAGCTCTTGTTTTCTTGTTTCTCTTTTCCAGGTCTATATATTCACTGTTGCCTGAGTTATCTTCCTTACCTTGTCACCCTCCTTACTAAATAATTCTGAGGCTCTGCACTGCTTCTAGGTTAGGATCTAAGTCCCCAGCATTGTTTGCCACACTTAGACTTCAACTAGCCACCCCTCCGATCCTGCCCTTTAGTCCTATTTCCCATCATTCCTCCCACAGACCTTACTTTCAGCAAATTGGCTTCTTTGCTGTACTCAGAACATTCCACTTAACTTTCATGCTACCCTGCCTCTGCTTGCATGGTTACCTTTGACTAGAATACCATTCATTCACCATGACCTATTAGTGAACTCCTCCTTATTTTCAAGACCCAGTCCAAGGCCATCCGGTTTGTACAGAACTCCAACGTTCCTCGTGTTCCTCCTATAACGCGAAAGGCCCTCCATTTGTGAACTTCTCATTCCATATTATAGCTAGACTGTGAGCTTTCTGAAGTCCAAGTATATCTTACATTAATATTACCAGAACCTAGCACATCTTAAGATACGGCAAACAATCATTCAAAAATAACTAGTAGCTGAAGTAACGTTTTATGGGTCTGGTTATCTACATATTGCTTACCTCGTTCACTACTGTATCTTGAGAATCTAAGACCCATTTGTTGAAGGATTAAACTATTTAGAATTCTGCCTGTTAGGTGACAAATTTATTTTTCATTTCTCTCTCTATTCTGCTTTAACAGTTTTCTAAAAATGTATTTTCAAAAAGGGACTCTCTTTTATTTTGACACCAAGTTGTTTTGTTTTTTAAGATTTTATTTAGATGGGGTGCCTGGGTGGCTCAGTGGGTTAAGCCTCTGCCTTCAACTCAGGTCATGATCTCAGAGTCCTGGGATCTAGCCCCGCATCGGGCTCTCTGCTCAGCAAGGAGCCTGCTTCCCCCTCTCTCTGCCTGCCTCTATGCCTACTTGTGATCTCTGTCTGTCAAATAAATAAATAAATAATCTTTAAAAAAAAAAAGATTTTATTTAGAGATAAAGGGTGCACGCATGTGCGAGTAGGGGGACGAGCAGAGAAAGAGTTGGGACAAGCAGACTCTGCACTGAGTACAGAGCAGGATGTGGGGCCCAATCCCATGACCCTGAGCAGAATGTGGGACCTAATCCCATGACCATAAGTCAGATGCTTAAGCGACTGAGCCATCTAGGCACCCTGACACCAGGTTTTAATTAATGTTCACATACAGTGGTTTCCCAGCATATAATAGTAGGATTTCCACTAGGAAGACAAAATACAACACCAGACAGTAACCAAACTGAATTCCCTCAGCAGAATTCATTAAGAAAAGTAATTCTGCACAAAGGAGAAAAGAAAGAGTGATGTCCTAGCTATAAGATTTTAGTACCAACTGCCAATTCAAATGGTTTCTCTCAGAGTTTCATCTGTACCCTATTCTTTGCAACCAACCAGGATGTCATGTACTAACTTTTAGTGAAAGCCCTTTAACTGGGGAGAATGACATCTCGGACATTAAAATTCCCAACATGGAATCACAATAAGAATGAGAGCATCATCTTTTTTCTCACTACTGTATTCTCATCTATATAGTAGGGGGCCTCCCACACAATCACTCAAAATTTTGCTGAATTAATAAATAACCTGATAAATTTATTCCAATGCAGAGGTTTCTTCAGGCTTCTAATGAAGAACTGAACTGTACATGAACCAAGAAAAAAAAAAAGACAGTCTCAATAGATCTATCATGAGGATATTACTTAGGTTTCAAATGAAATAAATTTTGGTAATAGTTTAATAAGCAGGAAAGAGTTAGGTACTAAGTACTTAGACTTACATTTATTAGATTTGTTGTTGGCCCATATATGCTGCAATTGATTTCCTAAATGCTCAGAAAGTATGTGACCAAAGGCCACAACTGTTTATATGTGTGTATTTTTTTTAATGAGATGCTACAGTTTTGCTATTAGATTTAAGGTACAGTAAGTCAAATAGGCCTTATAAAATATAAGTTGACTTGTCTATCTTTACGTTTTCCATTTCATTTGTGCTAATTCAATTCTTAGATATTGCTTCATCAAAGTCCCTTATGGCCACTGTTGATTTTCACCTGCTCTTACTATAAGTACGGCTCAAAGTTGACACCTCTAGGGTAAATCGAGTGATTTATCAAGTGGTTTAGCTGGGGCCACAGAGCTGGTGAACTGGGATCAAAAACCAGTCTTCTGGACTCCTTTTTCAGAGCCTTTTCTATAAAATGTCATTGCCTCTTTAAGTTCTGACCTATATGATTACTTTAATAAGAAAGAGAGACATTAGCTCAATGTATGGGATGATGGGGCAAGGGCTAAGGAATCAGAGAATGTCAAGACTGCCAAGAGCTTTGTCAGAAGAATTATAAAAAAGCAGGAACTTTGGTTTGTTAAGGCACCATTCAGAATACATGCAGAGTAGTGATAACCTGGTTTCCTACTGAAGTAGTTCTAACCTCAAGCACAACTGAATTATCTAGCATAACAGACAAGTTACGAGACTTGGAGAGTCAGGAGTCTGCATAACCTTGAGAACATGATAAATTTCTGAGCCTCTTTACTTATAAAATGGACACTAAAACACAGGGCTGTTGAGGCAACAAAATGGAACTTCTTTATGCCTTCTTAAAATACATATTTCTTAAGCAAGTATCACATGTAAAGCATTCTTGACATATGGAAGCCCTGGAAATGCAAAAAAGAAAAATTTTCTGCTCCTCAAGAAGCTCAGTCTAATATATATAAACCATAACTACAAAATATATAAATTTACTACAAAATCCTTGAGCTGTAGGATCTTAAGTCTTAAAAGTAGCTAATTATTAAATAAGATTACTTATGTCCTCACCCTAAATTCTATGCTTTAGAATTACAGGCTAATAATAATTTTATATATTGGAATATGTTTATAATTTTTTGGTGGATACAAAACTTTCAGCTCCTCCTCTTTAAATTCTAGAGATAGAAATGGGTCTTAAAGATCATCTGGGGTAGTTTTGCTCCTCAATGAGGAGTATCTGCAACAGATGGTCATTTAGCTTCTGCACAAACATTCCCAGTGACAAGAAGTTCACTTAAAATACCTTTCCATTACACAGTCCCATCTCAAGTGGGACCAAGTCTCCTTCCTTGTGACACAGTCTTAGGCCTGCCTTCTACCACTGAAGGTCTTATCTACAATCCTTAAAAGAATCTATAAGCTTCCTGAAATTGCACACAAATTCCCTCTATATGTACATTCTTCTGGGAAAAGGTTCCACTTTCTTCCATCAGATGCTCAACGTAATCTATGATGGCTCCCAAAATGGTTCAGAACCACTGCTCTAAAAATGTAGCACGAATAAATTCACAGTGAGACTCCTTTAGATACTCGAGATGAGAACCATATATGCGAAAACAATGCATGGTCTCTTTAGGACAAATACCACTAATGTTTCAAATTGTTTGCTCTCTAGCTTGGGTCTCATTAGATAGGACACCCAGAACTACATACAAATATCTAGATGTGGTCTGAACCTGCAAATAATACAGTGAGATCATGTTTCTCTCGAGCTGAATATCCTGTTTTTGTAACACATATGACATTCTGTCTCATTATGATTGAGTCCAGTCTTTAACCTCAATGCAAGGATTTATACTCAAAGAGCACCTGTGACAGCTGTTGTTTCAACTGCAAAGTGCTATATAAAGATATTATGATATCTGTTTTGACTTCATTGTTATAGCCTGCTATCATTATTCTGAATATTGATTCAAATACTCAATGCATTTGGCAAAGCTCTTGATTTGGTTTCATTTACCAATTTAATAGGCAAGTCTGTAAGCCTTTTCAGAGAAAAGGTGGAGAAAACATCAACCTGAGAAAGTAAATTGAGCTCAGCAACTTATTAATACAAAATTCCCTCCAGGGTGCCATGACCCACTCATCGAGAGATCTCCTTTAGCTATCACTATGTAATAGCTATTAAAAAAAATCCACAAGACTCAATGTATGCACAGCATCCCTATGCCACTTACAAAGTGTTCAGTCAGTGTGTGCACAGCATCTCCAGTGTTACTTACGAAGCGCTATGTGTGTTGCATCCTCTAAAGGGTAACCTCGTTTTGCAGAATTGATGACACAGAATCCCACAGAAGACATTGATTGCTCTCTGCAGTCAAACAGAAAACATAAACCACCAACAGTCATAATACATACATATGTAATTAATTTAAAAATGCAGCTCAACCTCTCTTTCCCTACTCTCTTAACAAATCTAGTATAACAGTTAAGCGAGCTATACTTTTTAATAATTTTATCAATATTATAACTGTACCATCTGGGGGAAATATATTCGAAGTAAAGACTGAGTAAAATGGGAATAAGTTAAATTCTTTAGTCACCCAAATCCACTCCTTTTATCCCATTAGTGTGTGAAGATAATTAATTTTATCTTCTGAGTCCTCTTACATGATTTAAACCCCTCAAAATTGACTTCCATGGCTAGGTTTCATTCTGAAACCGGGGCCTTTAACAATGTATGGTATGCTGCTTCCAGGAAGTGAATTAGCCGTACTTGGCCAACTGAAGCACGTTTCTGTAGCAGCTGTACAGGGAACTCTCAGCGGCTGTGCGATAGCGGCTCTTGTATTTAGGTCCCACTGTATGAATGATGAACCGGGCAGCTAGATTAAATCCTTTTGTCAATTTTGCTTCACCTGTCCGGCAACCTGGGAAGAATGGAGCATACATAAGTCATGGAGGTGTTAGAAAAAAGAAAGTCAACAACAGTAGGCATAAAACAGAAAAGTAATAAGAATTTTGAGAAATCCCAATTAAAAATATGGACTGAACACAAACATTTATCTCTGCTCCCAAAACGACAGTGAAGCAATATAGTTAAGTATAAAAAAAAAAGAGACAGAGAGAATGGGAGAGGACATGAAGTAGATAGGTATCATCAAAATTCTGGAAGGCAGAAAGTGGCCTAGAAATAACTGATTTCACAAGCAGAGAAACCTAACTGCTCATAGAAACAGGGTCACCAATACAAAGCACGCTGGTTGCACTGAAAGGCAGTGCTGGATTCAGGAGAGACTGCTCTGATTCAACTCTTTGGTCTACCACCTTCCTGCTGGGCTACGTGGGCAGATGCTTCACCTCTCCATGCCTCATTTGCCTATTTAATGGGAATACTACTAGTACTTACTTCACAGGCCTAAATGTCAATACAAGCAAAGTACAAAATGCATTATCTATTATTCTTATTGTTATTATTGCAGAACACTAGAAAGGCTCAAAAATTGGAGGACTACATACTTCTAAAAGCTATGATGTGAAGTGGGACTAAAAAGAGGCTGAGTTAAGTCTGCATAGAAACAGTCAAATCTGCAACAACCTTTTCCCAGCCAGCACAGCAAGGTAATGATTTATCACCATAGCAGCTGGAAGGTTTACTCTTTGGAGATGCTGAACTAGAGTTTCTGGACTCCAGAACCCCAGCTCTAGCCCTCTGCTCCTAACTGGCTTCTAAAACGTAGATGCCCACACTTAGACCCCTGAAGGATTCCTTTCCAGGAAACTAAGGAGACCCAAACTAAAGGACTCACAGATTCTGACAACTAAGGGAGGTTCACCAACAAAACAACAGGGCTCCTGCGCATCCTCTGCTTCTAGATCCACCAAGCGTAACTCTTGCCCATGCACACAAAGGTTCCCTTCACTTTCTCAGTTCCTCCCTCATAAATAAAATTGACGCACTGACACTCGGGGATCACCAGGAAGCGAGCAAAGCCTCTGACCACAGGGTGTCAAGGCAATGCTCAAAAAAGAGAGAATGCAACTCCCAAAACCATAATTACTACTGTCTGAGAGGTAAGAGAAGATATAGTACCTCTGAAACAAAATCAGTATGTTGTAAAAAAGAAATATTCAGAGAACAGGAAAAAGTGCTTATATAATTTATAGCCAAGTGAAAAACATGATAGCAGGAACAATAAGTTCAATAGACGGGTTAAAGCTAAAGTTGAGGAAATCTTCCAGAAAATAAAAAGCTGGACAATAAAAAAATAAGACAAGAATGGGGCGCTTAGGTGGCTCAGTGGGTTAAGCCTCTGCCTTCAGCTCAGGTCATGATCTCAGGGTCCTGGGATCAAGCCCCGCATCAGGCTCTCTGCTCAGCAAGGAGCCTGCTTCCCCCTCTCTCTGCCTGCCTCTCTGCCTACTTGTGATCTCTCTCTCTCTGTCAAATAAATAAATAAAATCTCTAAAAAAAAAAAAAAAAAAAAAGACAAGAAAATTGGAGGACTAAGCAAGGAGGTACAATATCCAATAGATTTCTTTAAAGAGAACAGAGAATACAAAGGGAAGGAATTAGGTAAGAAATAAAACAAGAAATTTTCTAGAACTGAAAGATAAGTTTCTAGACCAAGGAGCCCACGGAATACCCAAATCACACCAAGGTACCTCACTGTGAAACTGAAAACACCCAAAATAAGATGAGATCATAAAGTTTCCAGTGGGGGAGGGCGGGGATCAGTGACACACAAAGACTCAGGAATAAGAACAGCATCTGATTTTTCAGAAGCAATAATAAAAATTGGAGCAATACCTCCGAAAACTTGGAAAATGATTACCAACTTAGAATTTCATTTCCAACCAAACTTCCAATCAAGTATGAAGGTAGAAGATCTCAGCAATTTTGCTGCCATTCATCCTCAGAAATCTCCTGGTAGATATACTCACAAAGATTAAGGAGTACATCACAGAAGAGAAAGGCATGAGACCTAGAAAATGAGTGGATCAAACCACTAAAAAGAAAAAAGGATTTCCTAGGATGTTAACTGTACAACAGGCATAGAGAACAGTCTGGAGAGGAAAGAGGACAGGGGATTCCAGGAGGGACGTTACCAAGAAAAAGATGGAGCTGAAAGATAAACAAAGTTTTTTACTTTATTGAGAGGTTTACAGTTATTATTTAAAGGTCTGGGATCGAATCAATAAGTTAATTAGAAAATTAAGCAAATTAACTTAGAGGACCTTAAGAAAATTAACTTAGAGGAAAATAGTTGTACAAAAAGAACACTAATCAGTTTTGTAATCAGTGGCGAGTAATACTTATTCAGTCACAATGTTAATGCTGAATGGGGATTTAATAAAAATCTGACAGGCCTATTTGGGAAGGTAGTGAAGAGGGAAGAAAATGTGAGTATTTCATGTATATGTAAAAGAGGAGCGTGGGGGCACCTGGGTGGCTCAGTGGGTTAAAGCCTCTGCCTTCGGCTCAGGTCATGATCCCAGGGTCCTGGGATTGAGCCCTGCATCGGGCTCTCTGCTCAGCGGGGAGCCTGCTTCCCTTCCTCTCTCTCTGCCTGCCTCTCTGCCTACTTGTGATCTCTGTCAAATAAATAAATCTTAAAAAAAAAAAAAAAAGAGGAGCATGGGTGAACAAGAATTTAATCTTTAATTTCCATAATAAGTCAAAAGATCGGGAAAAAAATCAATATAGCAGTTGCAGCATATTATTTGGAAACAGAAGGTAAACAAGGAACTTAAAGTTTTGGAAGTATATATGCCTCTGGTGAACAGGTATCAGGGCAGGAAAGGGAAAGGCAGAGAACTGATGCTTTCCTTTGTACATCGTGACATAAAATTCTTTGACTTTTATGATCACATATACATTGACCCATGAAAAGCCATAAGTACAAACTGACAGTAGAAAAAGAGAAAGGTGGAAAAACCTCTTTGGCACCATTTGAGGCATTGAAAAATGGTAAATAAAACAAACATTTACCCTGTCCTCTCACAGAAACTGTAATTCAGACTAACCACATATCAGTTATTGAGGAAAGACTCTACAGGAATGTTAGCTAGTAACTATGGATATAATGATAAGTTTTAGAAAAATGTAACTTCATAATCTTAATGAAATTACTGACTCAGACAAAGCCTATAAATAGTTGCTAAAACCATTATGTGAACGTGTGACAGAGAACTGGACATTCACAGAGCTTAAATAACCCCATACTGACTACTTTTCAGTCACAAAGGGTAAAACAACTATATAAATAGAAGAATCAAGCTGTCATGACTTTATACCAGAGAACCATCTTAGTGTCAGTAATGGCCCACTAATGGGTCAATCAGATTTTATACATCTTCCAATATGATACATTAAGTACACAATACAATATCACCTATGGAATGCTTAAGCCAAACCTGATTCCATTAGATATAACTTCCAGGTTATAATGCAAGGGATAAAGCAAGAAACCAAATAGCTCCTCAGGGTAATGAGATAAATCCAAAGGTGGGCCATCTTGGAAAACATCTCAGCCTAGTTCACTCAACAAGTTGGTATCATAAAAAGAGAGCTGAGTTGGATGGAAAAAAAATTTTTTTAAAGATACAATAGTTAGATGTGTGATCCTGGATTGGATATCAGTTAGGACAAAGTAGCTGCAAAGGGCATTTCAGGGTCAACTGTAAATTTATAATATGGTTTGGGTATTAGATAAAGTAATTTCTGAAGCCAAAAGGTAGAATTCATTTACTGAAGAAAGCATGCTATAGAACAGTATATATGCAGCTGGGGCACCCGGGTGGCTCAGTCATTAAGCATCTGCCTTCTGCTCAGGTCATGATCCCAGGGTCCTCTGATTGGGCCCCTCAGCAGGGAGGTTGCTTCTCCCTCTCCCTCTCCCTCTGCCTGCTGCTCCCCCTACTTGTGCTCACTCTCTCTCTGTCAAATAAATAAATAAAATCTTTTTTTTAAAAGGTATGTATACAATTATCTGATCGAAGATAAGGACAGTATATACATATAATTATTTTATTTTATGCTAACAAAATATTTAAGAATTTATGCATATACCTACATATACCTACAGAAAGATCCAGAAGAATATGTACCACAGAAGTAGTACTGGTGATCTTTGTGGGATGGAAATGTTAAGTTTTCATTTATTTTATAGCTTCTGTGCATATAATCTCTACAATTTGCATTTATTGCTTCTGTAAGTAGACAACAATTATTCAAAAGAAATGATATACATAAAAAAAATAAAGCAAGCAAGCAAACACATATTTGGGAAGTCAGTTTGCAGAATCAATCCCGAAGATCTCTGAGGATAGACTACAGAAACAGTAAAGAACTGTTAAGTGTTCAGGATACTTTGGTTCAGGGAATCTCGCCTTTCCTTTAATAATTGTTAACCAAAACTCAGAACTCTGGAGACTAGACTTAGGCTAAGTACTGTTGCATTGCTTCCCAATCTTCCATTTGTTCTTTCTAAGCCCAGATTTCTTCTAACCTAAAGCCCAAAACCTGACAACATTATCAACAGTTAAAACAGTCCTCAAAGTATTTTTAATTCCTGTAAAACGAATACAAATTTCCTGAATCAGTTCGAGTTCACTCCAGCCATAACTCTGTCCAGTGCATCTTTTATCCCTGACTACATCTTTCGCTGAGGAGCACTGCTGCCTGCAATGATAACCTGAATATATCTGAGTATTAAAGATTAGTTAGGGCTTTTCAACTTCACTTACTTCTCTCTAAATCCCAACATCCACAGTAAGAAATACAAAAGTTGTCTTAATGCTTATAGCAAAGAGTCCTATTCATACGAGAACAGAGCAATCAAAAAGTGTAGTACATGTACTCCCATCCTAGCAAACCTGCGCATTTAAGAACCAAGTGATGGAACATTTAAGCAGCAAAACTATATAGTGATCCTGATGGGAAAAGAAAGTATTTTTTTCATTTTGTACATGGAGATACTTAAGCTACTTAGGTATCTATAAATTACATGGATTCTTGCCCAGAAACAAGTAGACAGGCCAATTATCAGATGCTATTCTGACTCTAAAGCTGAACATCATTTATCAATCTCTCTTACCACACATTCTTTACAAAAACAATAACCCACATAGCTTTAGGTTCATAAAATTCCTAAATTCAAAGACTGGATGTAAGACTGGGAAGCACAGACACAGACACACACACACACACACACATACTCTTTTTTTTTTTTTTTTTTAATTTGGATATAATAGGCCAAGTCTACCCACTCCATTTTTAGGAAGCTCTATTTCTTAGAAAATTTTCTCTGACTGAACTGATAGATGAAGTTTTATGTATCTTCCCACCAAGGATTCTAGCAACACAATAAAACTATCTCTCACTCTCTTCAGTACAAAGCTTTTTCAATTGTTTGAGGAAGACAATCATGTTTTCCTCAAATTTTCTCTATGGCAACCCTAGCCCTTTATTTTTTTTCTTTTTTAAAAAGATTTTATATATTTATTTGTCAGAGGGAGAGAGAGAGAGAGTGAGCGAGCACATGACCAGGGGAGCAGCAGGCAGGGGGAGTGGGAGGAGACTCCCCGCTGAGGAGGGAGCCCAACCCAGGACTGGATCCTAGACCAAGATCATGACCTAAGCCGAAAGGCAGACGCTTAACCGACTGAGCTACCCAGGCGTCCCAACCCCAGCCCTTTAAACTATACCTTCAAATTGTATGGTTTCCATAGTGTATATATAATGCTAATCATTTTCTTTTAGGTGTACCCCAGTTTATCATGACTCTTAAAAAGTAGTAATAAAAATAAGACGAATACTGACTGTATACTACAGGTCCTACCAAGACAAATAAAGGACAGCCATTCTTGACTCTGATACTGTACTTCTTCTCCCCACCCCCACCATAATCAACACATAACACTGTATAAGTTTAAAGTGTATAAAATGAAGATTTGATACAAGTATACATTGAGAAATAGTTAACCACAATAAGGTTAGTTAACACATCTACCACCTCAAATAACTACCTTTTTCTTTTATGAGAACATTTAAGATCTACTTTCTTAGCAACTTTCAAGTATGTAACACAGAATTGTTAATTATAATCACCATGTTGTACATTACATCCTCAGACGTTAATCATGTTATAGCTGGAAATTTGTTTCCTTTGACCAACATGTCATCTCCCTTACTCTCCGGCAACCACCATTCTCCTACTTCTTTGACTTCAGCTTTTTTTTAGGTTCCACATATAAGTGAAGTCATGTAATATTTGTCTGTCTTACTACACTTACCATACACAATACCATCAAGTACTATGCATGTTTTCACAAATGGCAGGATTTCCTTCTTTCTTATGGCTAAATAATATCCCATTGTGTGTATGTGTAACTTACAACATATAATATATACACACTTGTTTATATGTGTGTATGTATATATGTACACACACAAATGTGTAGATAAATGAATAAAGAAAATGTAGTGTATGATCCTTTTAATGTACTGTTAAATCTGGTTTGCTAGTATTTTGTTGAAAATTTTTGCACCTATATTCATCAGGGATACAGGACTACAGTTTTCTTGCAGTGTCTTACCTGGCTTTGGTATTCGGGTAATTCTAGTGTTGTAAAATGAATTTAGAAATGTTCTTTCTTCTTTGATTCTTGGGAAAAATTTGAGGAAAATTGCTATTCTTTTTAAAATGTATGATAGAATTCACCAGTGAAGCTCTCAAGCCCTAGGCTTATCTTTGTTGGGAGGTGTTTGATTACTGATTCAATTTCCTTACTTCTTCCAGTCTGTTTAGATTTTCTGTTTCTTCACAATTTAGACTTGGCAGACCATATCTTTCTAGGAGTTTACTCATTTCTTCTAGGTTATCCAATATGTTGGCTTATAATTATTCATAGCAGTCTCCAATGATCCTTTATATTTCTGTGGTATCAGCTGTAATACTATCTCCTCATTCATTTATGCTTTTATTTGACTGCTTTTTCTTGGTTAGTCTAAAGGTCTGTCAATTTTTTTTAAATCAATTATTTTTTCATTGATTCTTTCTCAAATTCTTTCTAGTCTCTATTTTTTTTAATTTCTGCTCTAGACTTTATTATTTCCTTACCTCTGCTAATTCTGGGTTTAGATTATTCTTCATTTTCTAATTATTGAGGATTAAAGTTAGGATGTTTATTTGAGACCTTTCTTTTCGCTTAGTATCTGGGCATTTATTGCTATGGATTTCTGTCTTAGAACTATTTTTGTTGCATCCCATAAATTTTGGTATATTGTATTTTCATTTGTTTTGAGATACTTTCTGATTTCCCTCGATTTCTTCTTGACCCACTGATTGTTCAGAAATGTATTAATTTCCATGTACTTGTGAATTTTTAAATTTTCCTATTACTGATTTCTAGTTTCACACCATTGTGGTCAGAAAAGATACTTGATATGATTTCAATCTTCTTAAATTTGATAGGGCTTGATTTGTGGCCCAACATATGATCTCTCCTGGGGAACGTTCTGTATGCACTTCAGAAAAATGTGTATTTGGTGTTGTTGGATGGAATGTCCTGTATATGTCTATTAGGTCCATTTGGTCTACAGTATAATTTAGGCCGTTTGTTCCCTTATTAATTTTGCCTGGATGATCTATCCAGTGTTGAAAGTGGTATTCTGTGGTCCCCAACTATTACTGTATTGCTGTTTCTCCATTTAAGTATATTAACATTTGCCTTAAATATTTATTTAGGTGCTTCAATGTTGGGTACATACATATTTACAACTGTTACATCCCCTTGATGAACTGACCCCTGTACCACCATATAGTGACCTCTATCTCTTATGATCAATTTTGACTGAAACTTTATTTTATCTGGCATAAGTACAGCCACTCCTGCTCTCTTTTGGTTTCCATTTGCACAGAATATCTTTTAGCATCCCCTCACTTTCAGCCTATGTGTGTTGTTAAACCTAAAGTGAATCTCTTGTAGACACTATACTGTTGGATCTATTTTTTTAAATCCAACAACGACTCTGTGTGTTTTGCCTGGAGAACTTAGTCCTTTTATGCTTAAAGTAATTATTGCTAGGTAAGGAATTACTATGGCCCTTTTGTTAATTGCTTCCTGAGTTTTTTTTAAGTTCCTTTGTTCTTTTCTTGCAGTCTCCCTTTGTGACTTCTTTTTCTTACTGGTATGCTTTAATTCCTTTCTCTTTATCTTTTATGTATCTATTAAAGGTTTTTTCCCTGTGGATTACTATCAGGCTTACATAAAACAGCTTATAGACATAATAGTCTATTTTAAGCTGATAAAAAATTACCTTCCTCTATGATGCTATACTTCTAGTGATACGATCTGATAATGTTAGTGTTCTCAGTAGAAATGAGACCTTATCATTGCTGAGTCTAGCTAGTTAAAATCCCAGAGAATTTCTAGTCATTTATCTATTCCTTAAAGGATGACTCCACTATTCTTGTTACAGAACACATGGAGACCAATAAGACTTTCATAGAAGCCAAAGTTTAACGAGAACACTTTCATCAGGTAAACAATTTATGAAATTACAACTGTGATAAGAGCCCCAAAGAGAAGCACTACATGCTGGGAGCATATATCATGGGGAGACTAGACAATTCTGAAGTAAATGGAACAGGGCTTTGTGAAAGAGATACAAGCAAAGACTTAAGAATAAGAGTGAAGAACTGAGAGAAGGAGCAAAGTACATGCAAAATTGAAAAGGAGCTAAAGGAAGAAATTAGAGATCAGATCGGTTCAATATGTTACAGAACGGAAAAGGGGATGTGAAAGGAGCCTGGAGGCAAGTAACTGATATTTTGAAGGTCCTCAGGGAACCAGTTTAAGGAGTTTACATTTTAAGTGTAATGGGAGGCACTACATGGTTTAAAGCAGAGAACCAATACCAAGGGATCTACAATTTAAAAAGCAATGCTTACTGCATGTATTAAAGAGATTTAGTTAAAGAAGAATGAAGGTAGGGAGACCAGATGAAAGGGAAGCTATGGCTGTAGTCCACAGAGGGGATGATGGCAGGATAGGCTAGGTTGGAGGCAGTGGTGATAAAGAGATTCAAGATATATTTATGGCTTGATGACAAACTTTATGTGGGGGATAAGAAGTAAAGCATTAACCTGTTTTTTGCATGAAAAATGGAATGAATGATAATGCCATTTTTCCAATAGCAAATACTTTCTTATATAATAAGGGTTGTCAAACTGGGCTTCCCCAACCAGAATTTGGATAATTAAGGTTTTAAACTTATTGCAAAACTTTTATATTCATCCCTGTCAATGTTTTCATTTTTTGGCTCATACTACCAGTCAGTTCAGAATATTTAAAATTCTTTGGTCTAATATCCAAAATCTCCTTATTAACTCCTCTCTGCTTTCTATCACACACAGATTTGGGAAGTCACACTGTAATCACTCATGAAGTTGTTGTAGATGCCCGCAGGTTGGCACTGACTCATCAAACAACTGAGGCCTGTAGCTAACATCAGCAATAACACTAAACACTTAGAATGTGCCTAACACTTAATGGTCATTATTTAATTTGGTTTTCATGATATTGTTTCCATCCCCAAATACACACGGAACTCTTGCTATGTGTCAGAAATTGAGGTAGAGACTATTATCACCATGCCCACTTTAGAGAAAAGGAAACTCAGGCCCAGAGGTGAACTAATTGGTTTTACATTACACAGTTAGTGAAGGGCAGAGTTATAATGTAAACTCTTGCTTGGAGGCTCCCAAATACATGCTGTTAAATACTGAAGCTTTACTTGTACCCTTGTATTAGATATTATTTTACTTCCTTTTTCTTTCCTTTTTTTTTTTAAATTATTTATTTATTTGACAGAAAGAAAGAGAGACAAGTAGGCAGAGACACAGGCAGAGAGAGAGGGAGAAGCAGGCTCCCCGCTGAGCAGAGAGCCTGATGTGGGGCTCGATCACACATCCCAGAGACCAATGACCTGAGCCAAAGGCAGAGGCCTTAACCTACTGAGCCACCCAGGTGCCCCACTTCCTTTTTCTTATCCCTAAGTCCAGCTCTAAGGTTGAGAACACACACACACATATGCACACGGGCCATAGGCATTTTTCCAGACCAACTTCTCTATTACCGTTATCAAGGAACTTCTCAGTATTATCTGTACGACATTTTCTAATTTCTACATGTTCTTCATGGTATCATGTTTTTAGTTTAACTGAGGCCTTTTTCCCCCTCTTTCTGCTATCATAGAGTTCAGTTTCTTGATTCGATAATGTACTTCTTCCCTATTCCTTTGTTCATGGAGTCAGCATTATGTATTCCTGCTCAAATGCTAATATCTTTATTAGGTTAGAAAACAGTTTTCACTATTAAATGGTAGAGATCAAAGAAATCAGGATTTTATGGAGTTGAGATTTGTTGTTTACATTTTAAGAAACACTGCTGTATTTCATAATTACTTTTTATAAAATGGGATGATTGAATTTCATAATATTCTATTTGGGCTCAAATAACAGTAACCTGGTTTGCCAGGTTGGTAATTTAAGAGAATGAATGCAAATAAAGTAAACAAGATTCTGAACTAATAGAACTCTTCCTGTCCCCATTTCCAATGAAATATTCTCAGAAGAATGTTCTGGTTAAGAAAAAAGGAACAAGTGCAAAATTAGTCAAGAATATATTTTGCTCTTAAAATGCATTTTGGTTTTATCAGTAAGTCAATTACATTTCCAAAGTGCAACAATCGCTTCCCATGAGGTAAATGAAAAATTCTCTATCAATATCAAATCATAAAATTTTTCAGTTTAGAGAAAGAATAGTTGTTTCCCAAAGCTTATTAGTGCAAGAAAAATATACAGCCAAGAAAACACTACCAAAGCTTTAACTGGCTACAGTGACTGTCATTTTCAAATTTGAGATCATGAGAGTAAAGTATCAGTGTTCTGCTTCTAACACAATGTGGGGTTTTCAAAAGCTGTGTTTATGAAGTTTAAACAACAACAAAATAGCCATATCTACTTAGTATTCTCACTAAATGCAAAACATGCTTCTTCACATATCAAAAATAAATGTTTCCTAAAGCAATAATATACCTAGGAAACCTCACTCACCCTTAAGTTTCTGGAGGTCCTCCTTCAAATCAGGTCCTGCGAGCATGAAGATACTGTCTGACACAGGGTTCTTATCTGTAAGATTTTCATTGCTGGTATTCACAATGGCTGTACAGTTCAGTAATGCCACATCTCCTTTCCTGAGGAAATGAGAAACAAAGTACAAGTGTGGGGAAAAGTAGGGAGATAAGAAAGCTAACTGCTAATTCTTTCAAAACATTCTATCCTCACTCCCCTCACAACATTGGTTTTGGTAGCTCACAAGCTTAAGCAAGAGTGAAAAAGTAGTTCTGGACTCAGGAAGACTAATCTGACATCTTAGAATCTTCAATGCAAATGCTATAACCCTGAAATCCACAGAACCCTCAAGTTACTCCTTTGCTTCTTTCGTATTTCTCTTTCACTGTAATAGAATGCTTAGACAGTGGAAAGCGGTTGGTTTCAAGAGTACATCACAGCAGCATTATTTATGATAGCCAAAAAGTGGAAACAACCCAAATGTCTATCAGCTAATGAACTGATAAACTGATAAATGTGATAGGTATAGCCATACAATGGAATATTACTTGGCCGCAGAAAAGAATGAAGTACTGATTCATACTTCAATATGGATGAACCTTCAAAATGTTATACTAAGTCACAATTGATTCCATTTATATGAAATGTCCAGAATATACAAATCTATAGACAGAGAAAGCAGATTAGTGGTTGGCTGCAGCTGAGAGATGGGGGAAATGGGAAAAGACTGCTAATGTATACAGGACTTTGAGGTGATGAAAATGTTCTAAAACTGACTATGGCTGATGCTTATACAACTTTTTGCATATACAAAAAAAACACAGACATACAATTTAAACTGGTGAATTGTATGATACATGAATTATACCTCAATAAAGCTTTATTTTTAAAAAAAAGGTATTACTACTAACATATGCAAGAACATAGATGAACTTTCAAATAATTATGCTAAATGAAAGAGGCCAGAATAAAAAAAAAGGTCATGTGATTTCCATTTATATAAAACTCTGGAAAATGCAAACTAATCTATAGTGACAGAAAGATCAATGGTTGCTGGGAGGTGTGGAGTCAGGGAGGAGAAGGAGACAGGAGGGATTATGAAGGGACACAAAGAAATACTTTTGGGGGTGATAAATATATTAACTATCTTGACTGTGGTGATCAAAGTAACACAGCAGGTTCATGGATACATACATGTTAAAATCTACCAAGCTGTACACTTTAAATATATGCAGCTAACTGTATATCAAATATTCCTCAATAAAACTGTAAGTATAAGCAAAACAGTATTTCAACAATGCTAGGGCTTACAAAAAAGAGTTCAGAAGAAATTATGAGAAAAAAGTTTAGAAGAAACAATGAGAAAAAATAATTTAGAAGAACTTATGGGTATTATTATATCATGATATGATTTAATCAAAGAATTACCAAAGAATCACTTTCCCATTGATATCCTTATTGTAAAGAAAAGGTGATCTAATAGTGTCTTCCTGAAACGTTTCAGCTGCAGTATCAGAAGTATTTAATTCATCTTCCCATGAGTCGCCCCAGGTTGGTAGTGTGTCCACGTCCACAAACTGGGAAGGTGCACCCAAGGGATCCATGGAATGTCTTTCCCCAAATTCCTCAGGATTCAATATTCACTGCAGACTTTAGCTTAAAAGAAAAGAAAGAACTGTTTTAATAGAGAAGTACAGATATTACTTTATTTCTATTAGATCAAAAAACAAATCTCTGGGGCGCCTGGGTGGCTCAGTGGGTTAAGCCTCTGCCTTCGGCTCGGGTCATGATCTCAGGGTCCTGGGATCGAGCCCCGCATCAGGCTCTCTGCTCAGCAGGAAGCCTGCTTTCCCCCTCTCTCTCTGCCTGCCTGTCTGCCTGCTTGTGATCTCTCTCTCTCTCTCAAATAAATGAATAAATAAAATCTTAAAAAAAAAACCAAAAACAAATCTCTACTGTGAAACACTCTAAAGGACATTGTGTGACTAGCTGCTTAAAATACTCCATAAAAACCAATATATAACAAAGAATTGCTACAGCTTCTCTAAAACAGGAATAAAGGGGGATTATTTCAGCACAATTTCTTTTCAAAGAATCACAGCCATTAAAATAATCACATGGCCCACCAGTTCTACTTTCCAGAAACCCAGGACAACTTATTCAATATTCACTGAATGTCTGCAATTGACAGGAGGGGGGCTTGCTAGGTGCTGCAAGAGATATAAAGATAAATAATACGGACGATTTAAAGAGTTCAGTCAAAAAAAAGTAGAGTTCAGCCAAATGATAATATGTTATTAAATAAATCTTACTAAATGATAACTGAGTAAGACAAAATGAGAAGCAGGGAAGTTCCTGCAGTCAAGTAACAAAAGATAATAAAAGTATGAACTTATTAGGAAAACAGATGGAGCAGAAGGCATGGACTTGAGAGGCAACATACGAAGAAGAATTAACAGGATTGGACAATTTATAAGATATGGCATAAGACACTGATGTATAGGATGCTGGCTGTAGGGAAATACAGAAATTAGAAGAGGAGGGTGACAGGAAGACACACAATATCAAGTATTACAAAGAGAAGTAAGGATATTTATTTTGCCAAGAAGTCAGGCAGCTGTTTCAGTAAAATGCAGATTCATTCATTCGCAAATCTTTGTAAGCATCTATTACATGTCAGGTATTGTTCTAGGCACTGGGGATACACTGGTGAATAAGACAGCAAGTCCAAGCACTTACTAAGCTTATGCTTCCTGGAAAGGAGATGATAAACAATAATCAAAGTAAACAGGTATCCAAAGGAATGACTGGAAGCAAAAAGTATTATGAGAAAAAAGGTAGTATCTGAGTAGAGAGCTAAATAAAGTGAGACAGCAGGCCATGTGAAACCCTGCAGAGTGTTTTAGGAGGAGGAAATAGTGAGAGAAAAGAACCAAAGAGCAGGAAGGAGCTTATGTCTTCTGGGAAGGGCGAGGAAACTGATCTGGATAGAATAGAATAAGCTAGGTTATAAGTGGTAGGTGATGAGGGTAATGCCAGAGGGAAAGGCTACATGATTCAGTGTGTAAGCCATAAGAAGATTTGGTCTTATCATAATATGGGGGGAAGCTGTTAGAGGATCTTGACAAATGGAATGACTTAATATAGATAATACTGGTCAGATTACCCGAGCTGCAGTGAGATCCAGTAGGGATGAGAGTACAACCAAATACCAGCAGAAAATGGCTGCAGGGATTTAGGTGAGATGGTGACGAAGGCAATGATAAATGATTGGATTTGGAATGCATTTTGAAGGTAGAGTCAACAAGACTTGCTAAATGAATATGAAGGGTGAGGGAAAAGAACAGAATCAAAGGTAAGGTTACTCCTCGATTTCTTGCTTGAGCAACTGAGTAGATGTTAATTCTATTTAGAGGGAAGGGGAGACTGGAGTAGATTGTGCAGTGGAGTGACAAGGTCATTCTTCCTCATGTGTTTTTGCATGTATGAAGTTTGAGATGCCCCTCCTTCGGTCAAGTATTGACATCAGACATGCACTGGCTATATGAGGCTAGAGCTCAGAGAGGTCGGGCAAACAGACATAAATATGGAAGAATCAGCCAGTGGGTGGTGTTTAAGGCTATGAGAACTGGACATGATTACCAAGAGACATAATACAAAAGGAGAAACGAAATCAGAAGACTGAGTCCTAAGGCAAAACTTACAGGCTGCAAAGAGGACAAGTTAAAAAAAAAAGAGATAGAGAGGATTGATAAGACAGGAAAGAATACCAGGAAAGTATGGCAGACTAAAAGCAACGTGAAGACAGCATTTTGAGGAGTGAATGAGAAGGATCAGTTAGGGTAAATGCTACTGAAATGTTGAGTAACAGGACTGAGGATTGATTAGTGGATTTGGTAAGGTAAAGGTCACTGGTAACACTGAGAAGACAGACAATTAGGGAATGAAAGCTGCAGTGTGAACTTGTTAGAGAAGTTTTTCTGTGTGATCCTTATGTTTATTGTTAGAGGCAAGGAGGACAAACATGCCTTTCTACATCTAATTCCTCGGTGTTTCTTGCTGAGAAGGGTGACATACTAAGTGGAATGAACCATGGATCAGGCACAATATGTTAATTCCTATACCAGCACATGGAGTAGGAAGCGTGATCATTTAACAATTTCTGAAAGGCCTTAGAGATTATACCACGATAAAACTATGTAAGAAAATTATTCTTGTTTGATACAAAATACTCCTTTGAGATTATTGAAATAAAGAAACTAATTTTATTTAGAAGTTGGTGTTTAGTCTATCCATTGGCCTTTGAAACTGGAGGCAACCACGAGATCTGTTGATCTGTTAAAAAGTGTTCAAACCTGAGCTGGACAAGCTGAATAGCGGACAAATAGAGACTACATTCATTTTCCATGGTTGAACCGCCTGAAGCTCAATGGAATGACACTTTGCAGAAATTAATACTTTAAAAAATTATTCACAGATTGTTGAAGACAATGACTCACGCTAAATTTTTTTTTTAATTTTATTTATTTATTTATTTGAAAGAGAGAGCATGAGAGAAAGGGAGAGAGAGCACAAGCTGGGGGAGGGGTAAAGGGAGAGGGAGAAACAGATTCCTGCTGAGCAGGGAGTCTGATGTAGGACTTGATCCCAGGACCCTGCCTCTGAGATCACGACCTGAGCTGAAGGTGTCTGCTTAACCAACTGAGCCACCCAGGCACCCCATGTTAAAATTCTTAACTATAATATAAAGTTCCATTAAATATTAAACTGAGTTTTCATTTTGCAAACTCAAGTAGTTTCAGGACACAATTACTTCTTTAAAGTAATTTTTCTTTCTAAGTAATACTCACTTATAGAACATTTAAGGAAAAAAGTTAAGAAAGGAAAAACTCCCTAATAGAGTTCTTATCTTTTTCTATGATAGGTGAAATGATTATGTACAGTTTTGAGCTTGGCTTCTTTAGTATTTTGAGATAACTATTTCCACATGCAATTATACTGCGAGGGAGAGGCAGGGTGGTGCAATGTGAGAGCTGGGGTTCTGTTAGCAGGCCTGAGTTTGGGTCTAGGACCTAACAGCGCTGCTATCCTTGACTTAAGCCAGGGTTCCCTTATTTCAAAAATAAGAGTAATACACTCCCAGGGTTATTGTGAGGATTCAAAGCAAGGCACAATAAAAGTTACAACTTTCTCAGAGCCCATGTGAAAGTCACCTGTATCACTGTTGAGATAAAGATGTCTCCTTGTGTGGCAGAGATTAAAACACTTGCTGTCAAAGACTCTAATGAGCACCAAAAACCAAACACACACTGCTGAATCAAGATACACTTATTTATCTCAATGTCTGCTCTTGAAATGATTTGTTAATCCTCAACACCTAGATCAATCCAACATCTGTCTTCTCTAATCCTGCTCTTATGCTACTAGGAAAAAAAAATCAGTAATTATCCTGTCTGCTGCCAAGACAAATGCATGTTTTCCAATGTCAGCTGGACCCTCCAACAACACTATTATGAAACCATTTTAATAATTCTTGGGTGACTCTCTATGCTATACTATATCGCATCTGTGGTTAACATCCTCTAAGATGTCCTTCAGTGATACCTGCTTCCTGATACCTACGCCCCTGTATAGCTGCCTCCTAAAATGAACAGGGCTGACCCTTGTACCAATAGGACATTGCAGAAATGACTGCATATGACTTCCAAGGATGAGTCATAAAAGCTATCATGCTCTTTCTTGGAGTGCTTGCATGATGTGGGACACTCAAGCAGCCCATGAGAGGCCCCCATGGGAAGAACCTGAGGGTTCCTGCCAACAACCAGCATCAATGCCTAGGCAGGTGAAGGAATCACCTTGGATCTTCCAGCCTTAGTTGGGCTTCAAATGACTTCAGCCCAGCTGATATCCTCACTGCAAGCTGCTACTGAATTCCTGACCCACAGAAAATGCAAGATAATAAATGCTTATTTGTTGCAGGCACTCATTTATTCAAGTATTGTTAGGTACAGAGACTCTAATGGAAGAGACAGACTCACAAAAAGTGTGGCTCCCAAAAATCACACAAATATACATAATCACAGAAATACATAGTTAAAATCTGTGAGAAATGTTCTGTAAAGAACAAGGTGGAAAGCTAATTTAGATTTGGAGAAGCAGAGAATGTCTCTTCCACAAAGTGACAGTTGAGACCAAAAGTAGAAGAGTTTTACAGAGGTAAGGGCACATCTGGGAGCCACACTTTAAACCTGCCAAACTGCCTTCATTTATACATTTTACTCCACTTCATCAGCTCTCCTGTAAGAGAATGTCTTATCTCCCCCTTCACAATATCTGATCTCTCCATCCCCTAGGTCCTCCTACTCTCAAAAAAAATTTCCTACCGCATTTCTTCTTCAGACACCAATGAAACTCCTCATTCTACCATTTAACTTTATAAGCATAATCTGTTTTGCAGCTCTATTTCCTCTTCTCCCATTTATTCAACTTACTGCAGTTTTACCTCCATCAATTAACAATGCTAAAACTGCTCTTTCAAGGTCTAAAATGATTGACCAAATGTCAAATCCAGGAACTAACCACATTTTAGTTGCATTACCTATTGATCATTCTTTCTCTGAAATTCTATTACCTACTTTAACAGTACACTACTGATGGTTCTATCTCTAATCACCTCTTGTCTACATAATTTATGGGACTTTCTTCCCAGATCTTTTTTATTTTAAAAGATTTTATTTATTTATTTGACAGAGAAAGACACAGTGAGAGAGGGAACACAAGCAGGGGGAGTGAGAGAGGGAGAAGCAGGCTTCCCACCAAGCAGGGAGCCTGATGTGGGGCTTGATCCCAGGACTTGAGATCATGATCTGAGCTGAAGGCAGATGCTTAATGACTGAGCCCCCAGATGCCCCTTCTTCCCAGATCTTAAAAGTCATTGTCACGCATAAGATATTGTGTACTTAATGAGTAATAAATACAGTTGAGAGCTCTCAAAGTTTAATGGCATTATATAGAAAGTGTCATGACATTTAATAAAGGGTAAATTCCTTTTCAGCTCCGTCTCTAAAGCTGCAATTGATCCTCTCACCAAAAAGAGATTTAAATGTCCCTTCTCCTCCAACACAGCAAATCCAAGCTAGGCAGGAAAATTTGATTCCTGATACTTAAGGTACAGTGGTTCTTAACATTCTTGGGGTCACAGATCCCTTTGAGAATCACGTAAGAAGTGATTTTTACTACTCAAAATGTGAGCATCCGAGGAGCTCACAGAGGCAAAGAGTTGCAAATAAATTTGAGAATGTTCCCAGACTCAGATTAAGAATCCCAGTGATAGGGGCGCCTAGGTGGCTCAGTCATTAAGCGTCTGCCTTTGGCTCAGGCCACGATCCCAGGGTCCTGGGATCAAGCCCCGCATAGGGTTACCTGCTCAGTGGGAAGCCTGCTTCTCCCTTTCTCACTTCCCCTTCTTCTGTTCCCTCTCTCTGTCAAATAAATAAATAAAATCTTAAAAAAAAAAAAAAAAAAAAGAATCCCAGTGATAATACAGAGTGATCAGGTGAGGCAGGGAGAAGGCTACTACAGCTAAAGCAAGACTTTCCACTGAATATCAGTTGATCAGTTCTGTACTTTGAACAGGTTCATAAGCAAACACTAAACCTTAGTATTAAAGGCTCCTGAGGCAAGACATCCATGTCCAGGTTCAAAAAGTCTACATGAGGCAAACAGAAGATTCCAGAATGGATCATACCTATTTCCTTAGCCATACTATGTTAAGGGTTACCTTCAGTATCTTCATGAATGAAGACCTAAAGACAAAGAGAGCTCTCCATATATCCTTTATAATTCAAACGAATAATGAGTATAAACCATTCCCATTACTCTGTGGCTTGTCGTTTTCTCAAATATTGTAAACATTTAGGTTAAGTGCTCATTTTTTAAAAAAATCCTTCAATCTTTTAGTTTAAGAAGTCCTCTAAATAATGCTTTATATGAATAACTGGATTGGCTAGAGAGGTTAGATTTTTATTGTTTAAGACTAGGAAGAATCAGACAGAATACTCTAGATCACTGTCTCGGCATAGCCCAATTTTTGTCTGGATAAATAGAAAATGGTATCATTTAAAAGAGAAAAACAAGAACTTTAAATCTGTTTGTTTGTTCTACAAAATGGGTATAGTGATTAGATAGGCCTGGATAAAAGTATAAAGAGATAAATTACAGGTTTACCATTCTTTATGCCTTGTATTTCAATATTTAAAACTTCAGGGCACATTAGAGTTTTGTGTATAAACACAAAATCTATTATAATATTAAAATTCATTGTATGCAAATGGAAATAAACTTTTTAAAAGTTACTTAGGTGTTTAAGTTACTTAGGTGAAGCAGTTAGATATGTCAACAATAAATCCAGTATAGCAAAAATATTTCTAAGCAGTATCAATAGCCCAGATCAAATTTAATATGGTCATTCAAAAATATCCAAAGTACAGGCTCCAATGTGAGTTTGTAGTACCACCTTCATACTAAAAGTTTACCATGTCTTAACTATAAGTATTAATACATTGAACAATTTGAAACTTAAAAATTAGGATTATACTCTTTAAAAACTGTACGATTTGGGAATTTTATAAGATGCATTATCTTAGCACACAGTTGCTCTTACAACTCTTATTAAAATTATTTTTTCATTTGTGATTGTCCCTTCTCATAATATTTCATAACATTAAAAGGAATTTTTTTAAGTAGAATCATGACTCATTCAAATATACAGATGAAAATGTGTTCAACATTTTATTTAACTCAAAAGAGAACCTGTCAGGTGATAGGTAAAAGGAATCCCCAAACTGAACACATTAACAGATCAGGAATATTGAAATTAATGTATAAGAACACAAGTTCCACTGAATCTCTAAGAGTACAGAATTTGCATGTCTACAGACAAAAGTTATTTAATATTGATTTACTAGGTTTAGTGTTCGCTTATGAACCTGTTCAAAGCACAGAACTGATCATTAGTTTTCTATAGTTCACAGAGTTGTAAAATAGCTTTCTTGGAATAGCTTTCTAGATAGAATCTAGACTATGCAGTTTTCTACTGAAGCACACATTTTCTCCCCAATAATAATATAATGCACATGTCCTTTGGGAGATACTTACCATACACACCCACCTAAATGTTTCCTTCCCCCATGAAATTTATTGTAATAAGTCTGTTGCCACAATTTCCTCCCTTCTCATTCATCCAACCCACAGTAATCTTGTTTCAAAACACCTACAACATCTATCTACAGTCTCATCATATCCATTCACTACTGCAATTTTCTTGACTATGGAATACTGGCTGCACATGTCTTAAGAACTCAAGAAACGGGGGGAAAAAGAACTCAAGAAACATCTGAAAATAACGAGATAATTTAGATAAAAGTCTAATTTCTAGGTTGGCTGCGGATATATTGTTCAATAAGCGAAGGCAGAGGCTTATTTCTTTTGTACAGCAATATGTTAGCTTTAATTTTCCACCACTACAGACATCGTAACTCATTTGGTCATTTCTTTACAGCCCCAAAACAGAAGCTGACAGAGCTGCAACAGAGAAAAACTAATCTCTGCCTGGTGACAGAGCACCTAATCCTCAATTACCAAGCAAGGAGGAGTCAGCCCTGGTCACTTCCCCTTCAAGTGGCCAGGGAACGGAAACACACAGCCAGACCAATGTCACTCCAGGGACTGCGGGGATCCAGACCACTCAGCATCTTGGGCTTAGCGCCCTAACCCAGCCCTGACTCGAGCTGCTCTCGGTTTGTTGAACGCCAGGTCCACACGCCCGGCAAATCACACTCGACCCTGGGACTGTAACCTGCAAGGGTCCCAGCCGCCCTATCTCACCTGCATCAGGGCGCGTGCCTCCCTGGTGACTCCAGCACCACTATCCCTGGTGCCCAGGTCCGCCTACCCCTCTCTCTTCTCTTCGATAGGTTGTTCCCGACAGTGCCGCGGGCCAGAGGAGCCAGACAACCTCTGGTGAAGAAGCGGCAGGCTCATTCCTTCAGAGAGCGGTCAGCACTAATCCTCTCTGCCCGCACCCTCAGCCGCGGCCGAGTCCTCAGAGCCTCCCGCCGCGCCCCCAGCCCGCTCCGCCCCGCCTTCCCTCCCGGCCCCGGTGCCAGTCCCGCTTCTCACAGCACTCCGGCGGTCCCATCCGGGCGGCAGCGGAGCGGGTTTAAGCTCCTCGTAGAAAGCGTCCGAGCGGCATCCCCGGACACCCCTGGTCAGGAGCTCCGCGGTCAGGCGAGTCAAAGTCCCAGGAGGCTGGAGTGACCAGCTGCAAGAGCTTTGAGTGGCGAAACAACGACTTCCGCTACCGGCCGGCCCTCACCAACCAGAGACCTCCTACGTCATTTCCTCCGCGAAGGCAAAAGGAATGCCGGGCGGAAGTGGGTCCGGAAGCGGACCCGGAAGGGGTAGGTCCCGTAGGCGGGTCCAGGTGGCTCGCTGCCTCGTGGAGGCCAAGGTAAGTACTTTAAGGGCATGGCGTTCGGTGGCATTTGCTCGTCGCTCAGAGTTGCGTGGTCCTGGCTGAGGCCTCCGTGGCTCCAGCATCAGGTGAGGCGGGGGCACTTGGCGGCTGTTGCTAGGGTGGCGACTGGGAACCCACCGTCCCCGGCGGCCTCCCGCTAACTCCCGGGGCTGGTGCGTGGACCAGATCTCCCTAGGATGCCCGGACAGCACGATCCGTGCGCGGAGCAGCCCCTCAGCCTGTCCTGACTGAAGACTCGGGTTAGGGACGTCTGACGGGTCTGTTACTATACCCCAGCCCCTCGGTGCATCATAGAAACATTTTCAGGCTCCGTAGTTAGGAAGCTGGGATGGTAGGTAGGTCGCGGAAGGTTATGTCGTGACCTCGCTCCAAAAGGCGGTAAGATATGTGCATGTGACTGGTTCCAAGTTGGATGGAAGATAACTTTAAACATTGAGGCGATAGAAAAGGCGACGGGAATGGTCTGGCCTCGGAGGAAGTAGACCTCAGAGGTTAACATCGATTTAGTAAAATAGGATGACATGATAATGCACGTTATTCTAGGTGAGAGGAACAGTATAAAGGAAGCAAGGTGTCAGGACAAGGAAGGAAACCAACTAACCTGACAAGAACCCAGTGATAAAGAGCTGGAACAGAAAGTGGAAAGAGAAAAGAATCCTACTTCAGAAAACCAATGAGTTAGGTGGAAGCTTCTGACAAAAAAGAGGACAGAGGCAGAGAGAAGCAGTTTGGCTTAGAGGTTAAAAGAACAAATTTTGGAAATTGAGGATTGGAACCTGGCTTTGGCACTTAAAACTGAGTAAATGACTTTGGGCTTGTTATTTCACATCTCTTTTTGCTTAGTTTCCTTGTCTGTAAAATGGAGGTAAGAATAATACCCACTTTGTAAGGTTATTGTGAAGAATTTTTTATCCTTATATTTACAATATTCTACATGATTTTTAAAAAAATAATTTAGAGAGAGCGTGAGTAGGGGAGGGGCAGAGGGAGAGAATGTCAGTCAGACTCCCCACTGAGCTTTGGGCTCAATCTGATAACCCTGAGATCATGACCCCAGTGGAAACAGGAGTCCGGGGCTCAATGGATTGAGCCACCCAGGTGCCCCTAGATGCTTCTCTAAGTGTTTTGCATATGTTAATCCTTTTAATTAACTCAATTACTATTTGTAATTAAATGACTATGTATGTTTACTCAGGTATATACATTTAATATATCAATATAGTGAATACTCTTTAAGGCTTGGCTACTATAATATTTTTTTTTTATTAATGAGCCAAAGTTTGCTCGTACAAGGTTGCATACAAGGTTTATGAGCCTGAATGGCAAGGAGGATTGTGTGTCTTAGAATAAGGAAAAAATGAAGGGGTCAGGAAGCAAGGTAGGTTTGGTTTTACCCATTTTCAGTGTGATGCTGCAAGGTATTTGGATGGATATCTCATGAAAGTTTTTGGAATTCTGTCACTTGTATTCACGGTCATAGAGGTGCTTCCTCTATTCATGGAAATAGAGGTGTAGGTGTCCCTACACCTATGTATGCTTTGTGAAGTCTCCAAGGAAGATGCTGTGGAAAGAACTGAGATGGCCAAAGACTACCAAGAGGAAGAACTATAGTTGAGGGGCTGGAGAAATAAGGAATTGGGGAAGAGTTGATCAAATGGCTTAGGCTAACAGCATTATCACCATGTTAATATTCTTACCTTGATTTTTACCTGGCTTTTGTTGGTTCTTAGGTGAGGAAAAATGAGTGATTACTAAAAGAAGATATTAAAGAGAGTTGGCATTGAATATTTTTCTGTTAAGGTAGGCTAAAACCAAGTGTAAACAGAAATGGACCCTGTCAAGTTAAACCACATGTAAAAACCAACAACAAAAATCAGCTTCCCAAAAAAGGGTGTAACTGCTGTCTAGAATTTTTTTTTTTTTTTTTAAAGTTGCATGGTGTTTGGGGCACTTTTCCCTCTTCCATATCAAGACAAGACAGGCTTGACTTAGTATCTCTTTCATTTTTTGTCTCTTTTATCCATAAACAGTGTTTTCAGTGAATTTGATTTAGGGTGAGAACTAAGTAAGGCATCTTTCAAAAATAATATTCCAAGTTGCTGTATCATTTTTCTGTGCCAAGGGTAGGTAGCTGACCTGATTGGGAATCAAAGAAGGACCTACATGTACTAGAACAGTAGTTCAGGTGAGAAACCACACAACCACAGCATCACTTAGGAACTTGTAAAAAAAAAAAAAAATCTTGGGACCCACCTCATACCTACTGAATCAGAAGCACTGGGGAGGTTTGGTGGACATGATTCCCAGCAGTCTGTTTTCATAAGTCCACAGGTGATTCAGATACATACTAGAGTTTGAGACTCACTATGCTGGATGTGTGCCACGAGGTTCAGGATTTTATTTTACTCAACACTCTAGTGTCTAAAACAGCGCTTTATCTAGGTAGTAGGATTACAGTAATTTCATTGTAAACGTTTTCCAACTCAATCTTGTCAATCTCAGTATAAAAACTTTGACGGTGGTTGAATAAACAGAAGTAAATTGTTTAGCTGCATTAAGGCCACGTGTTAGCTATTTGCGAGGTGGGCATAACAGGGTGACCAATTTGAAGCTTGAGGAATGAGGGCTTAAATGCTGAGTCAGCAGCAAATACAAAATGATGATGTCTAGGTATCTATGTCAGTGCTTTATTCAGAGTAAATAAAGGTTAAGAAGTCACAAGTTACATGCTTTAATCACATGATAAATGGTGGTGTTTGCCAGCCCAGCAAAACCAAGGTACCCAATGAACTGACTCTTTTGTGTGTGTGCACAGCTGCCTCGCTTGCGGTATCGGGCGTTATAACATGGGGCTCACGAAGCAGTACCTACGCTATGTTGCCAGTGCAGTCTTTGGCCTTATTGGCAGCCAAAAAGGTAATATTGTCTTTGTGACACTTCGTGGTGAAAAAGGACGCTATGTGGCAGTACCAGCCTGTGAACATGTTTTCATCTGGGACTTAAGGAAAGGAGAGAAGGTAAGCCAGAGATCAATTAGGTTGGTAGCTGATTTATAGGTATTTGAGGGTGGAGAGGTCGAAGTGGGAGAGCTCTGATGTGTCATGCACAGATTGATTGATTGATTGATTTTTTAATGTATGTGCCTCTAAAAGAGAAATCTTTCTTCTTTGGGCTACTTCTAGGTAGCCAAGTATCAGGTTCTGTTGTTTTTTTTCTGCACTAAATTCTGAAAAATTCTGAAATCTAAATTCTGAAAACCATGACCAAATAGGAGCTTACGTCTTAGGTATCCATTTGTAGTATCTATAGGTAATTTTCATAATCACAATTCCAGACATGTTTGGTGTTCTCTACCAGTTCTTTATTTTTCAAGTTCTTTTACCTGCCTCACTGCTAGTTATAAAATTTTCAGCATTTAAAAGGAATAATACTCAGCTGTGGTGGTGGAACCTTTTTTTATTGAAACAGGGGAGGCCCAAGTTTGTTAAGCTAGGCTTTGACACTTTGTGTCACTAAGTTCCCTAAGCCTGCCATTTCTACCACACCAAATTATAGCCATTTTAGTCTTGCCCAGTCACTGTGTGACTCCCAAGAGATTAATACTTTGATCTTGTTGCCAGCCAGTTTCTTGGGGATAAACCATGTAGCACCCTAGTGCCATACAGGTTGGTTTCTTTCAAGATGGGGCTCAGTTAAAGCATAGATGTGCTTATAACCCTTGATGGAATATCATTTGGTATTAACTTAGGATAAGGACTTAGTAATTTATCACTTGGGAAATTTTTGTACATACCACGCTGATGTAGAGCTTTGGAGAAAATAATTTTACCCTTTCTTGAATGTTTCATTGCCCTGTACAAATAATAATTCCTATATGAAAGAACTTGAGATGGATTGCAGAATTTCATTATTATTTAAAGAATGATTTGGAATTATTGATGCTCTTATTTTTACTGTCCCTGATTATTCCCACATTTTTCCTTTAATCATGCACTTAACTCCACCTGTGCGTTGTTTATGATTCTTGTGATTTCAGATCCTTATCCTTCAGGGACTTAAACAAGAAGTCACTTGCTTGTGTCCCTCCCCAGATGGGCTGCACTTAGCTGTTGGTTATGAGGATGGGTCTATCCGAATCTTCAGTCTCCTGAGTGGGGAAGGAAATGTGACCTTCAATGGACACAAAGCAGCCATCACTTCCTTGAAGTATGATCAGTTAGGGGGCAGGCTGGCTTCTGGGTCCAAGGTAAGACCTTGAATTAGGTGCCCAGCTTTCAATCTAGTGAAGGAGTATAAGACTTATGCTGAAGCAGGTTGTTCACAAAAACTGTTGGGTGAATCAGTGGGTTTTTGGTGTATAAAACCATATAGATGGTGGAAATGAAGGGAGGAGGGTGAGTATGAATTAGGAGGTTCATTTTGTTGCTTGTCTATTAAGCCTGTTAAGTATAGGAATAAGATGAGGATGCCTCTGATAAGTATTATGTAACATCATTGTAGAAGTGCTACTCAAAATGGGGAAAAAAACAGAAGGGACAAGGAGGACGAAACAGTTGTTCTTTGCCATAAGAATTGGTAGCTTTTCTATGTCTCAGAGTCATCAGTTAGAAAATACAATGTAAAAGATCACATTTACAATAGTATCTTTTTTTTTTTTTAAAGAAATACCTCTTTAAAGGTTTATTTATTTATTTATTTGACAGAGAGATCACAAGTAGGCAGAGAGGCAGGCAGAGAGAGAGAGAGGGAAGCAGGCTCCCTGCCAAGCAGAGAGCCCGATGTAGGGCTCTATCCCAGGACTCTGGGATCATGACCTGAGCCGAAGGCAGAGGCTTTAACCCACTGAGCCACCCAGGCACCCCATATTTACAATAGTATCTTAAGTGACAGAAAAATACTGTGAAACTTACTGAAGAATGTAACAGAAGACCTGAATAGAGATACGAATCAGGTACTTGAATGGGAAGACAAATGGTAGTGTTTTCTAGTTAATTTATAGAATTACAGCAGTGTAAGTAAGCATCCCAAAAAGGTTTTGTTGTTGTTGTTTTAAGAACATGACCAAATTATTTATAAGGGTATATGGAAAAGAAGTAAATCAAAAACACCAGAAATTTGGGAAGGAGGAATAATAAAAGAGGGCTGCAGATTTTTTTTCCCCCCCAGAGGCAGATATTTTTTCAGGAGGTCTCAGGTGTTAAAATGCATTATGAAGTCATCATTTAAAATGTATTAAGCTAATCTTCTATCAAAATAGGTCTTTATATCAAAAGGACTTGAAGCCTATCAGCAAAGAAAGAAATTATGAAGGAAAAGGGTGATAGATATGAGTATTTAAATGTAAAACATTTATACATTTAAAAGAAATAGGAAGGTTGTTAAGAATAAGTCCTAAGAGTTCTCACAAGGAGGAATTTTTTTTTCCTTTTATCTTCTTTCTTTTCTTTTCTATTTATATGAAAAGATGGATTTTAGCTAAACCTGTTGTGGTCATCATGCTATACGTACACCTTAGACTTAACACGGCGATATATGTCAGTTATTTCTGGAAAAAAAGTGAAAGGACATTGAAAAAAGTATTTAATATTTTCAATATAAAAAGGATTAATATCCTTCATCTCTTAATAGCTTACAGTCAAACAAAAAGTAAGGCCCAAAGGAAGAAGAAAGATAGGACTTAGCAGTTCAAGAGAGATATAAGTGGCCAGTAATCCCCACAGAGCATGGACAGTTTCTCGTTGGTATTCAGAAATGTAAATCCAATAACTACTGAGACAGCATTTGTAACTTCTGATGTCGGCAGTGGTTTTTGAGAAGCTAATAATATCCAGAGCTGAGGAGATGGCAAGACTGGCCTTGTCATTCATATCCCTGGTGGACCTGTAGACCTGTAGATTGGTGCAATTTAAAGAGATCACCTTGTTGTGATGAATTGCAAACTTTAAAAATAGAAATACCTTTTAACCCAAGAATTTCCTTCTTTAGTATTTATTCTGACCTGAGGTATATACAAAGTTTCATGTATAAGAATGTTCATTTCCACATATTTATAATGGAAAATTGAGAACTACTTAAATGACTAAAGTAGAAAGATGTTTAAATGGATTACGGTATAGCCTTAGGATTATTTTGTGATCATTGCAAATGAGAACAGTCTGGAAGGACATGGAAAAATGGAAATATTTTAAAATGGATAAAAAAGGGGGAGGGTTATAAAATGATATCAATAGCATGATCCCAGTTTTCTGAAAATAGTTCAGTGTTGGATTGGAGCAGTATAGATGGTGGAATTAAAGGCTGTTTATTCCCTCTAAACTTTTCTGTGTGCTTTCCAAATTTTCTACAAGGATCACCTCTAATAAAAATGTTACATCATATTATTTGTTGAGGCCTGACAAGGTAAAGAAAATTCTGCTGTATTATCTGATCCCTTTAGGACACAGATGCTATTGTGTGGGATGTGATCAATGAAAGTGGCCTCTACCGTCTTAAGGGGCACAAGGACGCCATCACACAAGCACTGTTTCTACGAGAAAAGAATCTGCTGGTTACTAGGTAAATAACAGTTTCATTTCCAGTTCTTTTCTATGTAAATGCATCAGAGAAGGTTTCAAATGCAGAATTTGGGTCATTCCTTCCTCATTTGTCTGCACTACCTTCAGGCTCATGTGTTAGCCTCTGCCTTCTGCTTTACTCTCTCCTTCCTTCTTCTCCACAGTAGTATCAAAGAAGCTATCCATAGAGTTACATCTAGCATTTTTAATTCCCTTTTCTGATTTGTCATTTTTATCCTCTGGTATTAGCTTTTTTATGTTCCTTAAACTTTGATATGCCTTTTATAGAATGAGCTCTCTGTTTTCTGAATCCCTAGAAAGTCAGGAAAACAGAATGTGGAGCAGTGAGCAGAGGTGAATAACAAGTGTTCAATTTGCCTACCTTTTGAGAACAGACATACTTTGTATGTAGGCCTTCTTTTTTTTTTTTTTTTTTTTGTATGTAGGCCTTCTGAACATCTATTAGGTTGAACCATTTGGAATTTCCATTTGTGTAGGTCAAACATAATAGGTCAAATACCAGCAGTTTCATATGGTCCAAACTAATTATCCGTTCTAAGGAATAGCCACCCAGGAAAAGTTTGGGATCCTAAGGTTTGCCAGCAATAACTAGAAGAACCCTAGTAATGACTCCGAAGCAGTTGTGAAGGAGCACTGAATGCCATACGATTGGTGTGTTAGTTCTTGTGGGATGGAAGGCACATTGGTGTGTTGTCAGATAACACAGATTCTGTGAGAGAATGACTAAGGTTCTAAAAGAATATACACAGTTAGCTTAGGGAACAGTTGATCCTTGAACAACAGGGTTGAATCAGTCAGGTCCGCTTGTATGCATTTATTTTTTCAATAAATCCAGGACAGAACTATAAATGTGTTTTCTATTATGATTTTCTTAATATTTTCTTTTCTTTACTTTGTTGTGAGAATATTATATACAAAATATGTGTTAACGAACTGTTCATGTTACTGGTAAGGCTTCTGATCAATAGTAGGCTGCGAGTAGTTAAGTTTGGGGGGAATCAGAGGTATTTGGAGATTTTTGACTATCCTGGGCCCCTCGTCGTGCAGGGGTCAGCTGTGTCAAAGAAAGGAAATGACACAATGAGGTGGGATTGTATAGGAAAGACTTTATAAATCATGTTTTTGGGTTTTTGTTTTTTTTTTCCCCAGTTTGGTCATGAAGGAGGATTATGTTAGATTTATGTTAATGGGGAAGCAGGGGAGCGGCATTTGAGGCCAGAGTAGAGCTCATTGGTAGGGAGACTCCGAGCCAATGAATGAGAAGTTTTTAAAATGGTGCTAAAGAGCCTGATTTTGATTCTGTAGAGAACCTTGAGCTAGTGGAAGTTTAAAAAACTTAGATTATCTGATAGTTTATTAGATGTAGTGAAGACACAGGGAATGGATAAAGAGACTGGATAAGAAGCTATGAAAATAGTTCAGGCAGTAGAACTTTAATTCAGGTTCGTGGACAGAAGTGGATTGGAAGGAGTCAAGGTCTCACAGAAGAGGCATTTTCAGGATGTGGGGACCAGCTGGACATGGGAGATTGGAGCAGAAGAGATGTGAGAGATTTGTGTCCGTCAGTGGGGGAATGTGGGTGCTCTGACAATGGGCCACAGGTCAGCGTCTGTGTTCCTTGACGTTCTGAATTCAAAGTTATTTCTGTACTTACAGGTGAAATATTGTATTTCCTACCTAAAAATGGAAAATTAGGATTCTTTATTTAAAAAAAAAATACATTTTTTGCTGAAGACACCACATGAGTCCTTGACCTCCCATTTGCTGATTTTTCCTTAATAAGATGTTTCCTGTTTCTTTTTTCCAGTGGAAAAGATACCATGGTGAAATGGTGGGACCTTGATACCCAGCACTGCTTTAAAACAATGGTTGGCCATCGAACCGAGGTACATGTAAAGTCACGGGCCCAGGGAAAGAATGGCAAGGCAAAAAGATGGTTTTCTTCCCTGGGCCTTTCATGGCCCTTTGTTTTTACTGCTCATAGTAATCATCATGTGTTGTCTTGAGAGATGGAGAGGTTTGGAGCAGATAGAGCTACTCTGGTGTTTAGTAGAAATCGGCCTTGGATAAGTTTCTAATCCATGAATATGAGTTTCATTGATTTTAAATAACGTATCCACCTTTTTGATGATAGGTTTAATGCCAGTGTATATACAGTGCATGGCCCCGTGACGTGTAAACAGCAAATCTTAGTCATTATAATAGTTGCCCGAAAATAGATATTTTCAGTAAAGATCAGGGAATATTTTATGTCTTTGCATCCTCTTCCATGCTTTGTTCATAGCAGGCTTTCAAAACTGTACCTGGAATTAATTGATGAGAAAAGCAAATTAGATTCTTGGACTGTTGATTCGCAACAATACTTTTCATTGTTCATATTTGATATGATATGATATGATATGATATTTCATATTTGAGGCTTAAAATTATCCCATAGACATCAGTGGGATGCCTTCTGTTTGCAAGGCAGGGCTGAAGCAAAGAAGTACCAGACTTAAAATCCTCATTTGAGTAGATTCTAGTTAGGAATTGTGCTGAACAGCCATTATCTAAATTTAAGGGTAGGAAATTACAGAGAAACTTCTAGTTCACTGCATAATCAGCAGTTCTACCACAGGCCATGTTTTCTTTCCAAAAGTGAGATCTCTCTCTCTCTTTTTTTAAAGATTTTATTTATTTATTTGATAGAGCGCACAAGTAGTCAGAGTGGCAGACAGAGAGGAGAAGCAGGGAGCCCAGTGTGGACCTCGATCCCGGGAACCCAGGATCATAACCTGAGCCGAAGGCAGACAGTTAGCAGACTGAGCCACCCAGGCGCTCCAAGGTTTCTCTTAGTGTATTTTTTTTTTAAAGGTTTTATTTATTTATTTGACAGAGATCACAAGTAGGCAGAGAGGCAGACAGAGAGAGAGAGAGGAGGAAGCAGGCTCCTTGCTGAGCAGAGAACCCGATGCAGGGCTCAATCCCAGGACCCTGGGATCATGACCTGAGCCGAAGGCAGAGGCTTTAACCCACTGAGCCACCCAGGCGCCCCACTCTTAGTGTATTTTGAAAGGGTTACCTTAATATTAGGCTTTGCAAATGTCAGAGAGATTTCACTACAGATAGTATACTTAGATTTTTGGATGTCACATCATATATCCTAGAGTCTTCTAAAAATCATATTATTTGAATCTTTTTATACTCTGTAGGTGTGGGGGTTGGTGCTGGTATCAGAAGACAAGCGACTCATTACTGGGGCTTCTGACAGTGAGCTGAGGGCTTGGGACATAGCCTATCTACAGGAGGTAATTGGTTTTTTTGTTTGTTTTTTGTTTTGTTTTGTTTGTTTTTTGGGAGGTTTTTTTGGTCATAGGCAATGCAGTGTTTTAGCCGTGTTACAGGCTCATCGAATTTTGAATCAGTTGTAACTACTGCGTACTTCCCATAGCACTAGAAGGCATTTTAAAACTTTTAATCAGAACTTTTTCTTCATTATTAGTTTAGTTACCCTCCTTTATTTGAACTCTGAGAAGGCTACTTTTAGGCTTACACCTTCTGGTGATGCTAACGTTTTAGTTTGTGGGGTTCTTAGCCCAGAGTTCTTAGACCTTTGGGTGTCCATGGATGGACTTAGGATATCTGTGACATTTTCCCCTCAGACAAAAATCTGTGTAAAATTTGTGTCTGTGTATAAACATATGTTCTGAGAAGATGTATAACTTTCTCAGATCCTCAAAGATTTTGTGTTGAAAAAGTTTATGGACTGCAGGTTTAGCTGGAGTTAGGTATGTAGTGTTGTGTTCCGTAGCTATTCTGGCGGGTTCTTTTGTAGTAGGCTAGGCTTTATCTTTTCTTCATGTCTGGATTGCCTTTGTAGTTCTCTGTGCCAGACTGGCATCTTTCTTCCAGAATATGGCAGTTCTTTCACATAAGAAAGTTTTAAAGTTGATGAAGAATCAGTCATCATTTTTTCACCTCAGTTTAAATTACTAAGTTACTAAACCATAGTCCATGTATTTCGGAAAGTTACTGGAGATAGCATAGTGAATACTATTTTGTTTGCATTTGGCGTAGTCAGCTTTTGACATACTCTGGTTAAGTGTCCTACAGCTGAAGAGGTTTGGTCAAAAAGAGCACTTATTCGTGGCCCTAAGAATGGATTTCTAAGTCATTAGGGTGAAGAGACATCTCCTGGAACACCTTGTTTCAGCTTCTGTTTTCCCATTTTTATAAAACAGGTGGCAGACTTAGAAGAACCAGAGCCCAAGAAAAGCAAAGGGACTTCCCCTGGAATACAGGACACACAGCCTGAGGATGGCGCCCTGGAGACAGACGAAACTCCTGAGGATGTAATTCTTTGTCTTACCCTCATTTGTGTTGAGTCATGGGAAAAGCGAGAATTGGAGATTTTTTATTTAAAAACTCACAGTTATTGTCATTATAGGGAATATCTTTGTCACCTGCATCTCTTTAGAATCGTACTTTTTCATAGGTTTGACGACTTGGCATTTTACTTTGGTCTTCTCCCTTGCTTTTCCCATAGCGCATCCTTACCTGCAGAAAAGCTGGTTCCATCATGCGGGGGGGAAGGGACAGAGTTGTGAACCTTGCAGTTGACAGGACAGGCAGGATTCTAGCTTGCCACGTGAGTACCAGTTGTCAGAGAAAACAGGGACGGGGCTATTCCTTTCAGAGACTTGTGCTTGTTTTATATTCCATGTAGAGATTAATTTTCCCCCAGTCGTCTTAACAATTCATTATGTGCTGCTGTGTAGACTTATAATCCCTAGCTTCTATTAGCATAATACAGTAATAGTTAATATTATTGTTCTTATTGTTAGCAAGCATTAAATGCATGCTTTTCTGAGCAATTTAAAAGCATTAGCTAGCTTCTTATTTGGTCTTCAGAGCAAAGCTGTAAGTAGGAAGTGGTATTCCCACTTTACACATGAGACGGCAGTCCCAGAGGGAGGCAGCTGTCCAAGGTAATACAACCTGTAAGGGAAGAAAAAGAAACATTATTGTTTTGGTCTTACTAAGAAAAAGCTACATTACAAATTGCCTTTCCTGGACTCATATCAACTTTCCCCTTTCTAGGGAACTGATTCTGTACTAGAAGTGTTCTGCATCCTTTCCAAAGCAGAAGTTCAGAAGAAAATGGATAAGAAGATGAAGAAAGCTAGAAAGAAAGCAAAGTGTGTTTTTTTGTTTGTTTTTTTTTTAATATTTACTATTAATAAAGTATCTTGAATGGGCCACTTGGTACTGATAGAAAAACTATGGCTCCTTTAAAGAAGTAATGACTCTGTTAGCAGTTACTTTTAAAAGCTAGAGAAGATGTTTGCAGTGCTGGGAGTCCACGTTTTACATTTCCACAGCTTCATAATTAGCATGTTCCTGAGTCGTGAGCTCAAAACCACATAGAAAGGCTATACAGATTTTTTAAAAATAGCATCTGAATGATTTCTAGTTCTCAAGCCAGCAGGTGTCTTCAGTGCCAGCAACCCAGACAGAAGGAAGTTGGGTCACATAATGCTAACCTTGGGGACTATGAAGAGAAGGACTATAGAATAGACATTTGGGGCAACATCAGCTTGGAACAGGTTACTATAGTAACCAAAGAAATCAGTTCCTCGGTGGTTAAAATTTATCAGGGCTCAAAGAAAAAGTCACCTTGGCAAACCTTGTATGACCTTTGGTTTATTTGACATAGTTGGACTTGTAAGTGCAGGTTAATTCTAAAAAGTCCTGAAGTTAGAAAAGTTACATTTCATTGGAATAGTTTGAATTACAAAACTTACTTGCCCCAGGAAATTTTATGGGCTATTCCCTTCAGAATCCACTTATTGAGAATACCGATTAAATGGAATAACATTTTATGTCACTGTAGTTCACAAACTACATACACTTCATTATCTAATTCTCATGGTAGTCCTGTGTGGTTAAGGGGCTCTCCCAGGATCACACAGGTTATTGGTCGCGGAGCCACAATTTGGCTCACATAATAGCAAAGCATCTTCTAGAAAAGTCATCATCTTCTTTTTATCCCCCTCTAGATTAAATTCTTCCAAAGGGGAAGAGGAAGACATTGAAGTCAGTGTCGAAATGACTCTACAAGATGAAATCCAACGGGTGACTAATATCAAAACTTCTGCGAAAATCAAGTGAGTAGACGTGTAGTATCTGAAGTGCCTGAGCAATATTGTAGAAATAGTAAGCTGCAAAGTTGTATTGGCTTTTTCATGCTAATTTTGGGCAGTCTGAAGAAATTACATATTTGAAGACAGTGATCATGGCATGCCTGCCCTCACCATGGACCTTATTCATCATCTCGCTGGTTTTATTATAATAACAGTTTCTATTTGTTTAGTTTTCTTTCCTGCTGCCGATTAAAAAGAAAAATGTGTACCCCATGCTCCAAAACATTTAAGGCCACTTAGAAAAATTATATACCTAAAAGCAAGATAACCATCAGATCCAGTACCTGAGCCCAGGTGTTTTTGGGCTACCGTCCAACACACAGAGCACTCTTTATACTTGCTCAAACGTCACATAGGTTGAGGACACTGTGAAGCCTTTCTACTGGAAACAGTTAACCTTGTGAGTGAAGGTGGTGGTGAGAACATTTATGAATTACTTTCTCACGCAGATCCTTTGACTTCATTCATTCACCTCAAGGAGAGTTGAAGGCAGTCTTTCTGCTGCAGAACAACTTGGTGGAGTCCTATTCGCTGCAGCCATCTGCGCCTGCTCCTCAGCCCATCAGGATGAGCAGAATCACCATCGGGGGTCACCGCAGCGACGTGAGGACCCTGTCGTTCAGCTCCGACAACATTGCTGTCCTTTCAGCTGCTGCAGAGTCCGTGAAGATATGGAACAGGTTTGTGAAATGCTGCTCTCCATGGCTTTATCCAGTCTTGTTGGCTCCCATGTGAGTGAGGTTCCAGTACTCTTGATGGTGTCTCTTGATTATGGGCCTGTGGAGTGTAATTGCTTTTTTAAATTTGGTGCAAAAAAAAAAACGCAAGCTCATTCCATGTCTGAGGTTTGTCACTGTAGTTGGCTAGAGGAAAAAACACAAATAAGCCGCCTACTATTTAAATTCTAGTAGGCTCTTAGTGCTGTCCAGTATTTTTACTGTAATTTTTCATTCCTTTCCTAGATGACTGTTGTACACCTTCTCTCCTCAAGCCCCAAACCCCTCTAGCACCTTTAAGCTGGTGACCTTCCTTCCTAATTCACTGAAAAAAGGAATCATCTAGAAAACATTCATGTGCTCCCAGCATATCTGGTGGTTCACCTTCATCTATACCCATGTAGTCCATCTTCCCTCCTGTTCTTTTCTTTTTTTTTTTAAATTTTGTTTTTTTATTTATTTGACAGACAGAGACCACAAGTAGGCAGAGAGGCAGGCAGAAGGAGAGGAGGGAAGCAGGCTCCCCACTGAGCAGAGAGCCCGATGCGGAGCTCGATCCCAGGACTCTGGGATCATGACCTGAGCCGAAGGCAGAGGCTTTAACCCACTGAGCCACCCAGGTGCCCCTTCCCTCCTGTTCTTATGTTGGTGCTCCTAACCAACGCTAGCCACAACTCGCACCTGTGGTCCTGTCTCTGCTCGCCTGCTAGCTGTTGTCCTCCTGCATCTTTGACATTCCTGCTCCATGGGATCGTTTCCGGCAGCATACAAGTATGCTCTAATTCCGCCCATCTGAAAAGAAGTTAATAGCCCTATCTCCTCCTCAGTCTCTCCAGTTACAACCCGTCCTCTAATTTCTTTTCTCTGTTCTGTCTTCATCTGTCTCCCATCAGGCCTTTCCCCACCTTTTCACCACAGCAGCTCTTGTTACCTCATCAGTGATCTTCATATTTCTGAATCCAGTGACCCGTAAGCTTCATGTGGCACTCTTCTCCTTGAATTGATAACTTTCTCCTCTTTGAAGCACTTGGACTTTCATTACTTCCTCTTCCTCTGCTGGCCATTCCCTCTGTCTCTGCTGGGTCCTGCTAACCTTTCTGACCTCTGAGTGTTGGAATACTTCAGGGCAGAGTCTTTGGACCACTTCTCTGTCTACTTACTTCATGAGCTTTCTCTGAGCTGACGACACATGAACTTCTTTCTGTAGCCTTAGCCTCTCCCTGAACACCAGACCCTTATATCCAGGTCTTTCATTTCCATCATCACCTGACTGTCTGATTGAGTAGCTCCATTTTTTATATGGCCCAAACCATGCTTGTGATCTTCTCTCTCCCAGGGTCTCCCCACCTGTTGCTCCTACAGACTTTCCCTGTCTTCGAAAGTAATTACTTCCTTCCAGTTGTTCTCCCCCAGATGCTGTGGCCATTCTCTCCTCTCCTAGGTCCAGGTCACCAGCAGATCCTGCAGCTCCACCTTCAGAACTGAGCGTCCAAGCACGTGTCGTCTCCTCTGCTGCCACCCCCACTCACCTGCCATTGCCTCTCCCAAGCGTGGTTGTGATAGCTTCCTGGCGGGTCTCCCCACTGCATGCCCCACTGGAGTCTCTTTTTTTTTTTTTTTTTTAAAGATTTTATTTATTTATTTGACAGACAGATCACAAGTAGGCAGACAGAGAGAAGGGAGGAAGCAGGCTCCCTGCTGAGCAGAGAGCCCGATGCGGGGCTCGATCCCAGGACACTGGGATCATGACCTGAGCCGAAGGCAGAGGCTTTAACCCACTGAGCCACCCAGGCGCCCCCCACTGGAGTCTCTTGTCCACAGGGCCACCAGTATGATCTTCATAATGGAAGTGGCACCACTCCCAGTAGCCCCACCTCATTCTGCCTAGAAGCCAAAGTGCTCACAGACCTCACCTTTTGCCCCCATCCCCTTCTGCTGTACTATAGCCCACTGGCCTTTTCTCTGCCCTTAAAACACAGCAAGAACGTGTCCCTGTTGTGGGGATTGAACTCCCGTTCTTTGTGCCTGGAACTGTCACCCACCCTTATCCTCCTCCTCTCCTGCCCCCAGTGTTGTTTCTCCACAGCTCCTGCTGTCACCTGCTAGATCGGTGTGGTGCATGGTTGTCTCATTGCTGAAGAATGTGAGGGCTTACAAGCTTAAGGCTGTTTAACTGTTTAACTCACTGTTAAACCTTCAGCGCCTAGATTAACATCTGGCATTCAGCAAGTGATGAATGAAGGAGGCATTTGATGTACATCTGTTGAAGGGATAAATGTTTATCATCCAATACATTTATTGGATGTAGAGATATCTACTTGTAGAGATATTTCATAATAGGCTAATTCGATTTGTAATCCTGTGGACTCATTTACTTCTTTGTGGTGGCACATTGGGCTCCACTGAGCCCGGCAGATGTTTTTTTTGGGGGGGTGTCCCGATTTTATATAATCTCTATTCCTTAGGATTAGGAACCCCCCCCCCCCCCCCAAAGATGCCACTTAAATTTTTCTCTCTTGACTCTAACTGGGTATGAGCTGAGCTCTGTGTGGCTAGGTGTGTATTGAACGAGTGCGCTGACCTCTAAGACGGGGTTTTCCTAACATGCGGTTCTTTGTTACTTCTTCCTCACAGGGCCACACTACAGTGTATCCGCACAATGACCTGCGAATACGCGTTGTGCTCGTTCTTCGTGCCCGGTGATAGGCAGGTGGTCATAGGAACAAAGGTAAACTCAGACTTTTTCTTGGATTTTGGAGGCTTTTCTACTCAATATTCTTAAAGTAGTTCGAGAACTCTGGTTCCTGTTTTTGCATATTGGAAATGAATGGGAGATGGATGAGGTTGGTAGTTTATTGCCATTTTTTGAGGGGTTTTCTTTTTAGTTTTGTTTTCTTTGTGTTTTTTAAAAAATCAAACCTTATGTCAGACTGTTAGGAAGGAAATGACAATCATGACATTAAGAGAACTGTCATTCATGTTTTGCTGGCCTTTCCAGTATCTCTTCATGAGCACATGTGTAATTGTGTTTTGAGAAGACTAATAAAATATATGGAGTACATAGTGTCCAGCCTGGTAGGTAGAAGCATTCAGTAAAGACACACTGACTGGTCCTCATTGCCACTTGCCAGTAAGATCAGGGGATAAACGTGCAGGAATAAGCAGACTTGGATTTGGATTCAGATTCTCCCCCTTTTAGAATGGGTAAATTGCTGCAAGTCCGAGAACTTGTTTTAGTGTGTTTCCTTATCTATATAACGGGATGACAATACGTGCTTTTTGACAGCGGCTTTTGCATTAGGTGGGCCTAGGTTTGAATTCTAGATTTCCCACTCACTGGGTGTGAGAACTTTGGACAAGGTACTTGCTCCTGTAGGCCTTGGTTTTCTCATGTAAAATGAGGTAAACAACCCACTTCACCCTACAGAAAGCACTTAACCACAGAAACTAGCTCACAGCGGATAATGAGTAAATAAGAGCTGGGAGCAGAAGGACTGCTAATAGGAATAGCAGTGAGAATAAAATGAAACAAGGTTTTTGGAATACTTTGAAAACTGCTTTGCAAGGATTTGTCATCATATACAATTGTTTTATGAGAAAACCTGTGTGTCACAATGGTATTTTTTGCCCAGCTAAAAGGTTAAAATAAACCAGAGAGATTTTAGAGTCACTGTCAGGGAATGAACATTAAATTCCAATTACAAGTTTCTCTCGTTTGTCATTCATTCTTTTGGCAAATGTCCCCTCTGTTGTTTTTGTTAGAACATTTCGTGAATATCTTCGAAGTCTACCCATATGACTAAAGTGCAGTATGCAGATCCCTGCCCAGTCTCTATGCAAGGCAGTTAATGTACATGATATCATTTAATGCCCACAAACACTTTGAGAAACTGGTGCTGTAAACCCCATTTTATAGATGAGAAAACAGGCTGTTGGAGGTGAATTCAGCAACAGAGCCAGAGGGAGGCAGCCCTGGGAATCAGGTCTTCCTTACACTCTTGCCACCCCACGTGCAGAAGCCCATCATAGAGCAGGCTTTGCCATTATGTATGCCTTGCTGGCACTGCGATCACATTATTTTTATTTATTTAGTTTAAAAAAAATTTGTTTTTGTTTTTTTGTTCTTCATTAGCCAAGTTCTAAGCAGGAAGTGTGGCTCATCATTTTCTAAACTTTTTTGCATTTTTGTGTTTTTTGCCCTCCCTAGCATCATAGGTAGTTACTTATTTCTCATTGTCAGCGTATTCTAGAGAAGGAAACCAAAACTAGATGGTTGGTTAAGCCAGTTACCGTTAAAGTTTATTAAACTTGAAAGGTTTTTAGGTGTATCTGCTATTGTGTGTCTCCTGATTTGCCTCTGGCCATGCTATTTCCCTTGTGAAGTTGGAGAACCAGCAAATGTGACAATAGGCCAGGACTGCCAGGTTGCACGGTTCTGTCGTCGTGCTGCTGAGCAGCCCTGCCAGAATTAGCCCAGCACGTCCATGGCATCTGTTCAGATAGGAGGCACAGAGAGGGGCATGTGGGATCCATTTGCTAAGCCGTCGGCCACATGGTCACTGGTCGGCTATGAAATCTTTCGTAAGCTGCGTAGGCATGACTCTTGGAGGTTGTGGGTGTGCTCTTGGAGCTGTGTTCATTTTGTGTCTTCCTCAGACAGGAAAGCTGCAGCTTTATGACTTGGCCTCAGGAAATCTGCTGGAGACAATAGACGCACATGATGGAGCTTTATGGTCCTTGTCTCTCTCTCCAGATCAGGTAACGAAACCAGATGTTAGGATCTGGACTGGAGTACTTTCCCGTTTCTTAAATCAGATTTTACTGCTGCCTAACAAAGATTTCTTTGGGGTTTCTTAAAGAAGAAAGCCTGCTTCTTATCTGATCTTTAGATTTCCTATATTGATGGCATATCACGTGCCTGATAATACGAATAGCTGTCATTATCAAATGCATTTTTGTTCAGCTGCTCTTGACCGCCAGCTGCATAGCATCCGATTGCTTACCCTCGAGAGTTTTCACCAATGGTTTGTGCTACTTCCTAAGAGGAAATAGTTCCTTGGGCAGCACAGTGTGGAGGATGGAGTAGACTTTCCTATTCCCCTTTTAGTCTATATGTCTATGACCATATAAGTCTAGTATTGATAGCAAATATACCAGCCCTTTCAAGTCAATAAGGGGGTGCTTCCCTTCAGAGGAGTCACCTTGGAGAACTGTATACTTACTCAAGTCATGGTGCTGTTGCTCAAAACATTTTGAGGTATTTTTTGGACAATAATAAGAGATTGTGGCCTGTTCATTTGAATCTTCTCAATAGTGTTGAACCTTCGTCCATTGAATGTAGATACCATTTTTGGAAAAAATGGGATCTGGAATTTTAGAGTGGTTATGCCATTTGGGGTCAGAACAAAACGGCATTTAAAATTTAAATAATAGGGCGCCTGGGTGGCTTAGTGGGTTAAGCCTCTGTCTCTGGCTCAGGTCATGATCTCAGGGTCCTGGGATGGAGCCCTGCATGGGGTTCTTCTCAGCGGGGAGCCTACTTCCCCTTCTCTCTCTGTCTCCCTCTCTACCTACTTGTGATCTTCCTCTCTCTCTCTGTCAAATAAATAAATAAAATCTTTAAAAAAATGTTTTAAGTGGTAGTAACATACATTTGTAGGGAATTCTCTTCCTGAAAAGTATTTTTATGTCCATCATGTCATTGTTATTTGTATAATGGTTTTGTAAACTAGATAGTTTTTGCATCACAGTGACACTAAGGATCATTGGAAGGTTGTTTCCTATGTTACTAATCTCAAATGGCAGAATAAACACCTGAGATCTAGTTTTCTGACCCTAGTTCTCTACACTTTAGTACTATATCGTATTGTATTGACTAATTTTCTTGATGTTGGAAACAGTTTCAAACATATTTTAAGCAGGGACATGGCAGGATAAATTTATACTTTTCTGAGGTAAATACTTGAATAAACTTATTTTGATATTCCAGTCTGTGTATATTTGTCAAGCCATTTTATTACTTAATAGCAAATTCTTTTGATTGGTGCTTTCTTGGGTGGAGCAAGAAACCCTACAATGTTCAGAGTCTTTCTGATACTGAACAAAAGTGTAACTAGAACTTTACACTAGTTACCATCTGTCTACATTAGCCCCTGCTAGGAATTTTCAAATAAGGTCTGTGGCAGCAGCCCCAAAAGAGCAATGAAAGGGGTTAGGAAGGAAGCACATTTTTCTAAATTATTCTCCCATGCTATTAAATAAAAATGGCCTTTTAAAAACAATTTTGATATATAACTTCTTACCCAAGTTTCTGTAATAAAATATTTTTTAATTGCAATGTCATTGGCTTTTCAGCGTGGCTTTGTGACAGGTGGTGCAGATAAATCTGTCAAGTTCTGGGATTTTGAGTTGGTAAAAGATGAAAATAGTACCCAGAAGAGGTGAGTAGACATTTTTAAATTTCTGTCCTCTTTTTGGAATGAGAATGGGGAACCACTGAATGGGCTTTCGACATGTGTATTTCTCATACGCTCCAGGGAGTTTTTGGAATTTCTATCAGCCTTTGTAGAGCACTCATTTATTTCTTTTTTTCTTCATGCTTTCCATTGTGCTAGACTTTCTGTGAAGCAGACCCGAACCTTGCAACTAGATGAAGACGTTCTGTGTGTCCGTTACTCTCCCAACCAAAAGCTGTTGGCTGTGTCTTTGCTGGACTGTACTGTAAAAATTTTCTATGTTGACACTTTAAAGGTACAGTGATTATGCCTGGAAATAGTTTTTGTCTTTCTCACTGATCATGGGTTGAGATTGGAAAGCGGCTTTGACTGTGCCCAGCCGTGCTATGTTTCTAAAGATGTATGTGTGAATCAAAACATTGTAGGTGCATTAGGAAAGCTAGACTTTTTAAAGAACCCTTTGGCTCATAAATTTTGCTTAAAGCAAGTTGTATTTCATAAGCTCAGAAAATCTGTAGACAGAACATCCTGTGGGAGCCAGGAGTGGAAGAACATTACTGCATCTCCTGGGCAGTGATTCCACACTTGGCTGGACACCAGGATCATTTGGGTTGCTTTTAAAAATTGTAGATTACTGGGCCCTAGGCCCAGAGTCCAGAGGACTGCAGTAGGCCTGGGAACATTGTTGGGAAGCAAGTGCCTGGAGTCTTCGCTGTTGCAAAGTGTCACGGCTATGAGCTGCCTTCGGTGGCTTGTCTTTGAAAATATAAATAGAAAGCAATCCACGGCAGTGTTTAGGATTGTATCTTAAAGTTCTATTTTAGATCCACATGTAACAAACAATGCCTGTGTCTTATACACAGATGTGAATTATTTACATTCTTTTTTTTTTTTAATAGTTCTTTCTTTCACTCTATGGACACAAACTGCCTGTTATATGCATGGACATCTCTTATGTAAGTAAAACTTAAAGTGTCTTAATAACAAGCTGTCTTTTCCAAAGCACTTTCTTCGTTCTTGGCTTGCTATCTTCATTTTAGACTATTTTTTCATCCTGTTGTATATCTTTCTCCCAAAAATCCATTAAATAATGTATATTGTAATCGTACCTCATGTGTTGTGTGTGTTTGTGTGTGTGTATTACTTTAGTGCTACTAGGATATGTTCACAAATATCTGAGTTAATCCTTACAACTAACTAACTTTTGTAGATTCCCCAGATGGTATTTTGTTGTCTAAAACACCATAATTGGTAGAGCACCCTAAAATACAAAAGACTTTAAAAAAGGCATCTCCCTTTCTTCTGAAAGATAATGTCAGTGAAAGAAGATGGAACTTGGCTTGGCTTTGTATTGACATTTACAGTATTTTGCACTACATCTGTACTGTTAGTCTCTTGACCAAAATCATATTTTTTGCAGTGTTGAGTTATGGATAAGAGTGGGAGTAATGTGTTTTTTTTTTTAAGATTTTATTTATTTATTTGACAGACAGAGACATAGCGAGAGAGGGAACACAAGCCAAGGGAGTGGGAGAGGGAGAAGCAAGCTTCCTGTGGAGCAGGGAGCCCTATGCGGGGCTCGATCCCACGACCCTGGGATCATGACCTGAGCCAAAGGCAGACGCTTAATGACTGAGCCACCCAGGCACCCCCGGGTGGGAGTCATGTATTTAGAGACAGCGTTTGGCCTGTGTGAAAGGACTGCCATCTTTGATCAGTACATTAACAATAAGTAGGCAGCATGAGATAGTCCCAGTGGTCTTGTTACGCTGACAACTATTTGAATGAGCCATTGACATAAGAAAGATAATAGAACATGGGATAAAAGGCTGGGTAGCAAATATTCTAGTAGATTCTTTCCCAGACTCTTCTTTCCTCCTCTTTACCACTTCCCCCAAATCCTGTGACAGAGATGAGCAGTTCTTCTCCCTACTTAAGGAAGTAAATAGGTAACAGACACCAAGGCACAGTACTGCCCTATAGCAGTACGAAAACTTGGGAGCCACAAGAGTTCTTGCTTTTGCTCAACAAGCTTTTTAAGGAAATCTTAGATAAAAGCAAAGAAATAGGTGCTCTTGATAGAGATGAAATTTATATTGATTTTAATGTTTCTGAAAGAAAAGGGTTAGTCTTTCTTTATCTAACTGTAGAGTTTCTGATAATCAGGTCAAGTAATGGTTCCCTTTTCTTCCTCATAGGATGGAGCACTAATAGCAACGGGCTCTGCTGACAGGAATGTGAAAATCTGGGGTTTGGATTTTGGGGACTGCCACAAGTCTCTCTTTGCACACGATGACAGGTAGGTGCAGTCTTTTCAAAGATGTCCTTTTGAGTCCTGTACATATCATTTCCCCTGAGCACCTGTGTCTATTCAGTCAGAAATTTAAAATTCTAAAATACAAATAACCAGGCATGCTAGAACTACTTTTTTAAAACTGTGTGTGAGGCTCTTCACTAACATGGAATTTGATGGCATTTGATCACTTTTCTCACTTTTCAGTGTGATGTACCTACAGTTTGTGCCCAAGTCTCACCTCTTCTTCACCGCTGGGAAGGACCATAAGATTAAGCAGTGGGATGCGGACAAATTTGAACACATACAGACTCTGGAGGTGACGTCTGGCCTTCTTTGCTTGCTCAGTACTTCAGAACTTTTAAGATCGAGTGATGTTCTGCCACTCAGGTAGAGCAGGTTTTGGTCAAGGAATAAAGTGTTCCCTCTCAGAGTTTCTGTTTTTGTGTCTTCTCTCTCCAGGGGCACCACCAGGAAATCTGGTGCTTGGCCGTAAGCCCCAGTGGAGACTATGTTGTGTCATCATCGCATGACAAATCTCTGAGACTTTGGGAAAGAACAAGGGAGCCTCTTATTCTTGAAGAGGAAAGGGAAATGGTAAGGCCTCAGGCTTGATTACAGAATGTGCTGGTAGTTGGATGTCTAGTTTTGTTTAGTGTGGCCACCCCTCAGCCAGTGCACATCCAGGCACCCCCAGAAGAGGTTTCCAACACCACCATCAGCTGTCTCAGCAGGCACACACACACAGAAATGCCTCTAGGGGATTGCATTTTGAAAGAAGCAACTTTTCACTGTCTCCTTTCACTTCGTGTGGAGACCGTGGTTGTTCTTCTAGATTAATTTATATATGTCTTTTGCAGCAAAGGGAAGCAGAATATGAGGAGAGTGTGGCCAAAGAAGACCAACCAGTAGTAAGTAAATTTTGGGGACCCTGAGATTGTAATTATCTTGTTGAAATTTACTTTAATTTCAAGAATTTCTGATAGAATTAATATTGGAGCCAGATGCCCAAGTCATCACCACCAGCTGGTGTGGAAAGCAGTCTGTGTAGTCGTGTTTGATTCAGTTGTATATCCTGATTTTGTGGGATAAATGACTGACCAGATTTGGTATTGGGTATTTGTCATTTTGGCTTTTTGTTGTTGTTATTGAGGAGGCTTCAGAGAATCATAGAACAAAAATAAAAATCAAAAAATTTTAGAAATTGGGCATTTTCTTTATACTTTTAGAGAGTAGGATATTCTTATGATAATGGATATAAAATATCCATTAATAGTTAATATTATCTGGTTAATAGTATCTGGCACTTATTAAGTACTCCATTAATGGAGTAAGTACTCTGTTATCATAACACAGTGATGCCTGTTCTTTTCTGGATATAGGATTCATTTGCTGGTTCTTTAATGCCTTTCAATATTTTTTAAGGATCTCTTGTTTCTGGCAGGTTCCAGGAGAGACTCAAGGTGACAGTTACTTTACTGGAAAGAAAACTATTGAAACCGTCAAAGCAGTAAGTTGATAAACATTCTGTCTCTTTATCTATGGATATATGCATTTTTAAGGAGGATCCCAACTTTTGAGTGAAAGTTTTTTAACAACCAGGTAGCCCTTTTGAGGCAAAAAGTTGATGAAATTCATAGATGGAGCTCAGAACATTGTTGTCCTCCCTTTTAACAAGGACAGGAGTTGTGCTGAATCAGCACACGGTTTCTAGAAAGGAAAGCTCAATCTCCTGGAAGCCGCACCTCTCAGGGGTCCTGGGGGCTGCCCTACTCCACATGTGCATATCTGTACGGCTTTACCTGAACCCAGAACGCCACATCTTTTCTCTGTAAATTAAACAGAAGAAACACCAGAGATGTTGTCACATGTTGTTCTGCACTCTTAGCACACATTTATTAAACCGATTCAAGCTAGTTGGTACTTTTCTAGTCAGGCCTTTCAGTTGCAGCGTTCTGGGATGCTGGCGGGGTAGGGGGGCATGGTGATAACTTCTCTTCTTTGTCGCCATCGGCGTAGGCTGAGAGGATCATGGAGGCTATCGAGCTATACCGAGAGGAGACTGCAAAAAGGAAGGAACACAAAGCCATTTGTAAAGCTGCAGGGAAAGAGGTGAGATAGTCTGTAAGTTACACCCTGAGAAACATGTGTCCATGGAATTCCTGAGATGAACACCATCGCTGTGGGAGTTACTGACTCGGATCAGGAAAAGACATAAATGTAATAGAGTTTTCTCTAATTCAAATAGTAGAAAGGAGTTGAGGGACTGGGAGGAGGGAAGCTGGGTCTTAATAAAAAGTGAGGGGGCGGAAATCACAGACTGAGGTGCTCAACGCGTGGAGCAGAAACTGCTCCTGCCGTGGTTTCGGACACACCACAACCGTCATAGATTTCCAAATGAATTCTGTTTCCTAAACTCATTAGCACTCTGGAAACTGAAAGGCCTGATTATTCTTGTATATTCTTTAAAAACTGTACTGTTGTCACCCTGCCTGTGACAAGCACTATCAAAGTCTTGTTTTTATAATGACTTGATCTAATCATTTCTTCACAGGTTCCTCTTCCCATTAACCCCATCCTGATGGCTTATGGCAATATCTCTGTGAGTAAAGTGTCTACCAGTTTCCCCTTGGTTACTCAGAGGTTACTTTCAGGGACAAGGGAGGGATAGTAGGAAGTACAGAGGCATGATTTGAGGCTGGATGTATTGGGAAATACTTCACCATTAACATTCTCTCCTGGGTATTGAGTGTTTTAAAAGGAGTGTTTTACTGTAACTTCTGAGTCACCCATTTTGGTTGCATTGGACTGGCATTCTCCTATTTTCTTTCTTTCTTTTTTTTTTTAAGATTAATATTTATTTGTCAGGAGAGCATGAGAGCACAAGCAGGGGGAGCAGCAGGTAGAGGGAGAAGCAGGCTCTCCGCTGAGCAGGGAGCCTGACGTGGAACTCAGTCCCAGGACCCTGGGATCATGACTTGAGCCAAAGGCAGGCACTTAACCAACTGAGCCACCCAGGCATCCTGCATTCTCATATTTTCTAGTGTTTATTTACGTTCAGTATCCAGAGCCATCTGAAGATTCTCTTCATCTAAATGAACTTTGAAATTGAGATTTTTGGAGGAAAAGGTGACATAAATCAGATAAAGGAGGAGAGAGAGAAATGTATGCTTACGTAGCAGTCTCCAGTTACTTAGTACTTAACTTGCACGTCTCATTCATCATGGTCATCATGTGAGTCAGTGTGGCCTCATTTTACAGATGGGCAATTGGCCTGACTCATGCATAGAAGGGAACAGAGTTGGGAAGTGGCGGAGCTGGACGGTGAACCCACATGGGACAAACTCTAAGCCCGGGCATGTATTGCCATCCTAGTGCATTGTTTCTCCTGTGAGTGGGATCCATGGTTTTTAGAGGGGAATTAGGGATCTTCAGTAGAAACCAACCTAGAGTATTGCTAAGGCTGTTGTGCTTCCTTCATAGCCTTCAGCTTATGTGTTGGAAATCCTTAAAGGAATCAAGTCGAGGTGAGTTCCAATGTACAATGACTATAATTATAAAAACTAACAGCATTTATTGAATGCCTGTCTGACCATGAAATAAACAGAAATTATAATTCATGGTTATTTTCTTCTAGTTTAATTATGTCCACATTTTGGTGGAAAATAATATACTGTCCTTTCTGAAGCAGAACTAGGAGGCTCCTCCTAAAGTATGAAAGGAGATACTTTTAGAGACAAATGAAAGGAAGTCCTATTTTATATTGTAGGTAATGAAATCATCTATTATCAGTCACAAGTACTACCTGGTAACTTTTTTTGGTTGTATATTTGCTTTGGCTTATTTCCTGTGTGTATACACAATTGGAATCCTATGTATTTAATTTTATGTCCTTTTCTTTTTCATGAAATACTTCCTGAGCATTTGCTCAAGTTAGTAATATTCTTCAAAAATATTCGTTGAATTATGTTAAAACATTCAATCATATGGATAATTATTGGATTTGCTTCAATTTTTTTGCTTTTGATCAGTATTGCTTCGGTGAACACCATAGGAATCTTTGTTGTAGCCTAACAATAACTGATCAATCGGCATGAGCTTTTGAAAGGTCTGTGTTGCTGAATTACTTTCCAGAAACTTATAGTGATTTTGACCAGGCTTTAAAAAATTCTTTGCCAGTTTCGGAGGCAAAAGATGGTATTGTATTATTTTAATTTCTTTCGATTATTAACAGATTTTATATTTGTTGGCCATTTGTGTTTTTTTCCCGTGAATTTTTAGTTATTTGCCCTTTCTTATACTCTTCAGTAGTTTCTTGCTGGATTTTAAGAATTCTTTGTGTCTTTTGTCATATATTTTTAAGATAATGTTTCTTGTTTGTGATTTACCTTTGGATTTTATTTATGAGTTTGATGTTCTGAAAGTTATTTTCATCAAAACCCTTAATATCTAAATCTGTCCCTTACAGCAAGAAATAAACAGACCTGTCTGAGGATCTGAAACTTCCCTGGAGAAATGTAAAACAAAATTTAAATTAATGGAAGTGTTGTGCATTCCTAGAAGGGAAGATTCTGTGTTCTAAAGATTTAGGAGGTTTTTTTGTTTTGTTTTGTTTTTTTAAACTAGTTTATAGGTTTGTGAGTGCAGTTGAAATCCTCTTGAGATTTGCAATTGGAGTTGATGAAATGATCCTAGAACTAGTTCAAGAAAAGTAAAAACAAGCCAGAAGATTAAAAAGCTAGATTAAAAAGCTGTGAAATTAGCAAAACTAAAATATTATAGGATTATTGTCAGACTCAATCATTAAACAGACTTGAAAGCCCTGAAACAGAATCTCATATGTCTCAATGTATGGCAGAAAGAAGCATCATATAAAGGTAGAATATTCAATAATAGACTTGGGAGAAATTAGTTATTTCTCCCAAAAAAAAAAAAAAAGTGTCCTAGCATGCCTGGACCAGAATGCATCAAATAGATTAAAATATTAAATATAAAAATAAAATATTGAAGAGAGGGAACCATCCAGAATATAGATGAATAGTTAATTCAACCCTAAATGGGTAAGGTCTGTTCAAATATAAAAGCGGGAGGGAAAAACAGTAAAAGATTTAAACACTGAATGTGTTGAGTAATGTGGCATTTTTAATGTTTATCCCCTTCTTCAGTGAGCTGGAAGAGTCTCTGCTTGTGCTACCTTTTTCTTACGTCCCAGACATCCTTAAGCTCTTCAATGAATTCATCCAGCTGGGCTCTGATATTGAACTCCTGTGTAGATGCCTCTTCTTTCTGCTCAGGTAACAGCCTTTCCTAAGAATACCGTGTGTGCTTGGCCTAACTGCTGCAGTGCTACTTGAACTGATGGTGTCAACACTCTGGGATTCAGAAGTCTGATGTTTCAGACTGAGAGATGGTTACAGGACTTCACTGTTGTGTGATATAAATTGTTATCCCGTGGAATCAGTCATGTCCTTAAACAAGGAGAGCGATGGCCCACCTCTTTAAGTCACAAGATGGAACATGGCTCAGGGATGCTTGTGTAAGCATGGGTCTACAGGTTGCAGTAGCTCTTTTTGCTGAGGACCTATTACTGAATGGCCAGTTTGTCTCATTTGTGTGTGTTTTTTTGTATTTGCTTGTCTGTCTGTTTGTTTGTTTTTAACTCTAAGCAAAACAATTGAGTTTTGTCCTCATAACAGCATTGTAAGGAGCGGTGACTTTATGTTTCAGGTCTGTATAGAAACAAATGGAAAAGTAAGGGCATACAGAGAGAGAAGGAAGAAACAAAATATGTTTTTTGGATTATTCTTAAATATGAACAATTCCTCTTAGTGTGTAATTGAGAAGAATGTATTTTTTTTTAATTTTATTTATTTATTTGACAGACAGAGATCACAAGTAGGCAGAGAGGCAGGCAGAAAGAGAAAGAGAGGAAGCAGGCTCCCTGCTGAGCAGAGAGCCCGATGTGGGGCTCGATCCCAGGACCCTGGGATCATGACCTGAGCCGAAGGCAGAGGCTTTAACCCACTGAGCCACCCAGGCACCCCAGAATGTATTTTATAGGAGTTTAAAATATACCTTTCTTGTATCCTTCTCTCTGCACCCCAGTCTCCAACTGTTACAGTAGAGTACAGAGACAGAGAGACTGAACACTCTTTAAAATGCTCTTATGAAGACAAAGTACAAACTGATCAGCCAATACCAAATAGTTAAAAAAAAAAAATCCAAACAGGTATATTTAATGAATTGGTATTTGAATTGATCTCTTTTCATGCTTCTTAATTCTTTGTTCCTTTTATTCCATCAAGATAGTAGCAAAAGAAAGACAGTGATATGTTTATAGTATTCTGTTGCCATGTTTTAATTCTGGGCAAGTCCTGAGCCTTATGGTGGTACTCAACAATGTTACTGATAATTTTCTTGTCGCTGTGGCCTCTGTACTTTTGAAATCAGGGTTACTGATTCTAAGTGAGACACTATGAGGGCTTCAGGCATGTCGGGGGGTCGTGGATGGGGAGTGCCGTACAGGTCCTGCAGCAGGCCCTGAGCTTGAGGATGTGCACCGGGGGGCATGAGTTCATGGATGTCATCTTGGATTCTAGGTCGGAGTCTGACGCTGATCAGGAACTCCTTTTTGCTGAGGCTTCACTAGAAATATTGATAAACCTTAGTTGAGTTAGCATTTCTTAGAGTGCTCATCTCTCTCTGAGTGTTCCATAAAATACTATTGTCAGAGTCTTTGGCCACATGGTAGATGGCTGCGCAAAGAGCCAGCTTTGCAAATGAGTTGAATGTGTCATAACTTACGATAGTAGTGTTAAAATTGACATCAGATAAAACTGAGTAACAGGGGAGAAATATCTTTAGCTGTTTTTTGCCAGCATTTCTATATTGCCATGATGATATGGTAAAATGAATCCTTTTGGGTTTTTTTGTTGTTTTGTTTTTTTGTTTTGTTTTGTTTTTTTTTACTTTGATATTGTTTATTTGCTTTTCTAGAAGGGGGTAAGCAGAGCCAGAACCACTACCTCTCTTTGTAACGTGACTTTTGTTTTCATATTAGGATTCACTTCGGGCAGATTACTAGTAACCAAATGCTTGTGCCAGTGATTGAAAAGTTAAAGGAAACAACTATTTCAAAAGTCAGCCAAGTCCGGGTAGGTATCCTTGTAGAAGTACAGTAACTAGGGAGAAATCCTGATGTGTGTGTGTGTGTGTGTGTGTGTGTGTGTGTGTGTGTGACTTAGAAGTAGCACAGTGAGCTGTGCCTTATCTCGGGTGGTACTGACCAGACATCTGTCAGTATTTGAGGGAAGATTTTTGTTGGAGCTGGTAGCAATAGAAAAAAAACAAAACCAGACCAGAAAGACCTTAGACGAGGGATGAGTAAGAACACGTGAAGCATTGGTTCTCCTGACTCACATATACTACTGTATTGAATGAAGTGAGAGAAGGGTCATTTAATCTTTCTTATCTGCTCCCCTCACCCACCAGGATGTTATTGGATTCAACATGGCAGGTCTTGAATATCTCAAGAGGGAATGCGAGGCAAAAAGTGAAGTTATGTTTTTTGCTGATGCGACCAGCCAGTTGGAAGAAAAGAAGAGGAAGAGGAAAAAGAGGGAGAAGCTAATTTTAACATACACTTAGAACTCAAATGTGGTGCTTTTCTTTTTATTTAAAAGGACTTCTAAACAGTAGAATTGGTGTCAACTTGAAAATAACCAAGTAATAAGAGTTTGGTTACAGAAGGTGTCAGGATGTGGTTCCCAGCTTTGCCTGAAGAAAAGCCCAGTGCAGGACTGCGGGCATGATAATGTAAAATCTTCCCATGCCCCTGAAGGTTGAGCCCTTCAGGAGTTGTTCCATTGTATTCCAGCAGGGAACAATGAACTTTCTTTTTTTTTTTTTTAACTAGGTTTTTACTAGAGCTGAAATGAACATTTCAAAAGTTTTGCTTATTTCTGTGATAACAGAAGATTTAATGATGTGTTACTCTTTGTAGTACGTTTTGCCTCTACAGAGTATGTCAGGTGCACAATTGATTGCCCTCTTCCATTAAATGCAGTCTTGGACTTACAGAGCTGAAAAAGACCATAAAAATTCACTAAAACACCCTCTTTCAACTTTACCTCTTACAAGGGGTTACATCTGTATATAAAAATATCTAATTGCTAATTTTTTATAATTCTCCAAATAGTTATTTCTAATTAAACTGTAGTCAAGCTGAGATGCCTTGCAGGGCTTCTGGGTGATTAATGCCATATAAATACATACATACGTATGTACATGCATGGTAAGAATTTGGGGAGGTGGGAATATTCTAGAAGAAATGGACACGTTCCTTTGGGCCTGGCTTCTATTCGTGGGAAGTTTTTAAGTTACTGCTCCAACCTTGTTGCAGTTCTGTGCAGACTTCTGTGTCCTTTTTTTGATGTTTTTTAAAAAGATATATCTAAATTCCAGTTAGTTAATATACACTGTAATATTAGAATCACACGCCCAGCACATCGATTCAACACTTCTGTACAACATCTGTTGCTCATCACAAGTGCCCTCCTTCATCCTCATTACCTGTTTAGCCCATCCCCCCACCCACCTCCTCTCCCGTAACCATCAGTTTGTTCTCTCTAGTTAAGAATCTGTTTTTCTTGGTTTGTCTCTTTTTTTTTTTCCCCCTTTGCTTTTTTGTTTTTTTCTTAAATTTCACATATGAGTGAAATCATATGGTATCTGTCTTTCTCTGACTTAATTTCACTTAGAATTATACTGGCTGGCTCCGTCCACATCATTGCAAATGGCAAGATTTCATTCTTTTTTATGGCTGAGTAATATTCCATTGTGTGTGTATACTACATCTTCCTTATTCATTCATCAGTTGATGGACACGTGGTCTGTTTCCATATTTGGTTGTTGTAGATAATGCTGCAGATAATGCTGCTACAAACATCTAAAGGTGCATGTATCCTTTTGAATTAGTATTTTTGTATCCTTTGGGTATATACCCAGTAGTGCAATTGCTGGATCATAGGGTAGTTCTGTTTTTAATTTTTTGAGGAAGCTCCATGCTGTTTTCCAGAGTGGCTATACCAGTTGGCATTCCCACCAGCAGGGCAATAGCGTTCTCCTTTCTCCACATCCTCGCCAACACTTGTTTCTTGTGTTGTTGATTTTAGCCATTCTGACAGGTATGAGGTAATACCTCATTGTGGTTTTGATTTGCATTTCTTTGATGGTAAGTGATGTTGAGCATCTTTTCATGTATCTGTTGGCCATCTATATGTCTTCTTTGGAAAACTATTCATGTCTTCTGTACATTTTTAAATTGGATTATTTGTTTTGGGTTGTTGAATTTGATAAATTCTTTATGTATTTGGATATTAACCCTTTATCAGATCTGTCACTTGCAAATATCTTTTCCCATTCTATTGCCCTTTAGTTTTGTCTACTGTTTTCTTTACAGTGCAGAAGCTTTTTATTTTGATGAAGTCCCAATAGTTTATTTTTGCTTTTATTTCCCTTGCCTCAGGGGCAATATCTAGAAGTTGCTATGGCCAGTGACAAAGAGGTTACTGCCTGTGTCCTCCAGGATTTTGTTTCCTGTCTCACATTTAGGTCTTTAATCCATTTTGAATTGATTTTTATGTTTGATGTAAGGAAGTGGTCCAGTTTCTTTCTTTTGCGTGTTTCTGTCTGGTTTTCCCAACACCACTTGTTGAAGAGATTGTCTTTTTGACATCAGATATTCTTTCCTGCTTTGTCAGAGATTAATTGACCATATAGTTGTGGGTCTATTTCTGGGTTTTCTTTTCTCTTCTATTGTTCTATGTGTCTATTTTTGTGCCAGTACCATACCTAGGTATCTTAATTTTGGTGCAATTGTAAATGGGATTGGTTCCTTGATTTCTCTTTCTCCTGCTTCATTATTAGTGTATAGAAATGCAACAGGTTTCTGTACATTCATTTTGTATCCTGCAACTTTACTGAACTTGTTTATCAGTTCTAGCAGTTTTTTTAGTGGAGTCTTTCATGTTTTCTCATAGAGTGTCATGTCATCTGCAAATAGTGAAAGTTTTACTTCTTTGTTGCAAGTTGGATGACTTCTCTTTCTTTTTGTTGTCTGATTGTTGTGGCTGTGTTGAATAAAAGTGGTGAGAGTAGACATCCCTGTCATGTTCCTGACCATAGAGGAAAAGTTCTCAGTTTTTCCCATTGAGGATGATATTAACTGTGGGTTTTTCATATATGGTCTTTATTATGTTGAAATATGTTCCCTCTAAACTTACTTTGTTGAGGGTTTTTATTATGAATTGATGTTGTACTTCGTCAAATGCTTTTTCTGCATCTATTGAAAGGCTCGTATGGTTCTTATCCTTTCTTTTATTAATGTGGTGTATCACGTTGATTGATTTGTGAATATGTTGAACCACCCTTGTAGCCCAGGAATAAATCCCACTTGATCGTGGTGAGTGATTCTTTTATTGTACTGTTAGATTCAGTTTGCTATTATTTTATTGAGAAGTTTTGCATCCATGTTCATCAGGGATGTTGGCCTTTAGTTCTCTTTTTTAGTGGAGTCTTTATCTGGTTTTGGTATCAGGCTAATGCTGGTGTTACAGAATGAATTTGGAAGTTTTCTTTCCTCTTCCATTTTTTTGGAACAGCTTGAGAAGAATAGGTATTAATCTTTAAGTGTTTGATAGAATTCCCCTGTGAAGCCCTCTGGGCCTGGACTTTGGTTGGTTGGTTATCAACCTGTTCACGTTTTCTATTCTTGTTTCAATTTTGGTAGTTTATATGTTTCCAGAAATTTATCCATTTCTTCCAGGTTGTCCAGTTTGTTGGCATATAATTTTTCATAACATTATCTTATAATTGTTATTTATCATCTCTCATTTGTGATTTTGAGTCCTTTCTCTTTTTTTCTTGATATGTCTGGCTAGAGATTTATCAGTTTTACTGATTTTTCTCAAAGAACCAGTTCTTAGTGTCATCGATCTGTTCTGTTGTTTTTGTAGTTTCTGTATCACGTATTTCTGCTGTAATTTTTATTACTTCCCTTTTGCTGGAATTAGGCTTCATCTGTTGTTCTTTTCCCAGCTCCTTTAGGTGTAAGGTTAGGTTGTTTATTTGAAATTTTTCTTGCTTCTTGAGGGAGGCCTGTGTTGCTATTTGCCCCCCTCTTAGGACCACTTTTGCTGCATCCAAAAGGTTTTGGACTGTTACATTTTTGTTTTCATTTGTTTCCATGTATTTTTGATTTCCTGGTTAACCCATTCACTGTTTAGTAGCATGTTGTTTAACCTCCATGTGTTTGTAGTCTTTCCAGATTTTTTTCTTGCAGTTGACTTCTAGTTTCATAGTATGGTGGTCAGAAAAGGTAGGTATGATCTCAGTCTTTTTGTATTTGTTGAAGCCTGTTTTGTGACCTAATATGTGGTCTTTTCTGGAGAATGTTTCATATGTACTTGAAAAGAATGTGTATTCTGCTTTAGAATGGAATGTTCTGAATATGTCTGTTAAGTCCATCTGCATCATTCAAAGCCATTGTTTCCTTGTTGGTTTTCTGTTTAGGTGATCTGCCCACTGTTGTGAATGGAGTATTAAAGTCCCCTACTATTATTGTTATAATGCATATAGTTCCTTTATGTTTGTTATTGTCTTATATGTGGAGGTTCTCCCAATTTGGGGACATAAATATTTACAATTGTTACATCTTCTTATTGGAGTGTCCCCTTTGTTTTTATAGCCTCTCTCCATTTTTATAGTCTTTGTTTTAAAGTCTAGTTTTTCCAGTAGATGCATTGCTACTCTGGCTTTCTTTTGACATCCATTTACATGATAAATAGTTCTCTACCCCCTCACTTTCAATCTGCAGGTGTCTTTAAAATGACCCTCTTGTAGGCAGCATATAGAGGACTCTTTTTTTATCCATTTTGATGCTCTGTGTCTTTTGGTTGTTTAGTCCATTTACATTCAAAGTAATTATTGATAGACATGTATTTATTGCCACTTTATTACTTATTTTCTCGTTTCTGGAGATTTTCTCGGATCCTTTCTCATCTTCGCCACTTTCGGTCTCTCTTTTGCACTCAGAGTCCCCTTTAATATTTCTCGCAGTGCTGGTTTAGTGGTCATGGATTCCTTTCATTTTTGTCAGGGAAGCTCTTTCTCTCCTCCTATTCTGAACAATAGTTTTGCCGGATGGAGTATTTTTGGCTGCAGATTTTTCCCCATTCAGCACTTTGAATGTATCAGGCCACTCCCTTCTGGCTTGCCAAATTTCTCTTGAGAAACCTCCAGCTAGCCTTATGGGTTTTCCCTTGTAAGTTAGGGATTTCTTTTGTCTTGTTGGTTTTAAGATTTTTTTATCAATATATTTTGCAAATTTAATTATAATATGTCTTGGTGTTGACCTGTTTTTGTTGATTTGATGGGAGTTCCCTGTGCCTCCTGGATCTGGATATCTGTTTCCTTCCCCAGATTAGGGAAGTTTTCTGCTATTATTATTTATTTATTTATTTATTTATTTATTTTTGGACAGAGAGAGCTCACAAGTAGGCAGAGCAGCAGGCACAGAGAGAAGGGAGAGAAGGGAAAGCAGGCTCCCTGATGAGCAGAGAACCTCCCCATGCGGGGCTCGATCCCAGGACCCTGAGATCATGACCTGAGCAGAAGGCAGAGGCTTAACCCACTGAGCCACCCAGGCTCCCCTCTGCTGTTAATTCTTAAAATAAATTTTCTGCCCCCTTTTCTCTCTTTCTCTTCTGAGACACCTATGATAGGAATGATACTACATTTGACGGAGTCACTAAGTTCCTTAAGTCTATTTTCATGTTCCATAATTCTTTTTCTTTTTTTTTTCAGCTTCATTATTTTCCTTTGTCTTCTTGTTAATTCATTCCTCTGTTTCTGCAAGCCTGCTCTTCACTGCATCAAGCCTGTTTCCAGTCTCGTTTATTGCATTCTTCATTTCTGGTTCTTTTTTAATTCCTTTATCTCTGTACTAAGGGTCTCACTGATATCTTCTGTTCTTTTCTCAAGCCCAGTGAGTATCCTTATGATTGTTGCTTTAAAGTCTCCATCAGTTATGTTACTTATATCTGTTATGCTTTTATCTCTGGCTGTGGCCTTATCTTGTTCTTGCATTTGGAATAAATTACTATGTCTTGGCATTGTGTCTAGTCTCTACTTTTTTCTGTGTGTTAGAAAAGCTCATTAGGATTCCTGCTCCTGAAAGTAATGGTCTTTTTGAAAAAGAGGTCATGTAGTGCCCAGAGCTGGTGCTTCAGGGAGTGTCTCCAGTGTGTACTGCCTTTACTCTGCTGTTGTGTTTTGGCCGTTCTGACTTTTAGGCCAGTCCTCTGTAGAGGCTCTCCTTGTCTGCTGTGGACAGTGTTTGGTCCGTGGCCTGAATGTGGTGAGTTTTAACTAGGTATACTCTGGTCTACCTATGAAATGAGTTTTGACACCATTCCACCAAAACTGAGGCCTTGCAGAACTCTGGTGGAGAGAGGTGTGTGGGAAGGGGTTTGTGCTGATATTCAGGGGTAGTGGCCCACCACATTGCAACTGAGGCAAGCTTGACTAAGAAGGCAGTCCTAAGAGCACAGGGGTGTAGGGTTTGTTGTAAGCAAGTTAGACAGCCAGTGTCAGTGCTGAGCTGCTTCCTTCTGGTGGGTGTGTTTCGGGGCAGGGGTGGGGGACAAGGGAAATGGCACCAGCCAGCTCCTTTGTTCTCAGAGAGGTATCTGAATATTGATAATCTGCCCCCTACACACACACACACCCCATGTCCTAGGCATTTTTTTAAGATGGCTGTTTCCATGCTATTTGCCCCCAGGTTGTTTGCCTGCCTTCTCTTCTGGAGTACCACAGTACCCTCTGGGCTCTATCCCAGCCAAGCCCGCTGACCTTTAAAACTCCAGGCTTTAAGTCCCACTCTTTGTAAGAACTCAATGAAATTAAGCCCTTCTCATTTTCCAAGCCAATGGCTTCTAGGAAATACTCTCCTGGATTTGTTCCCCTGGCTGCTGCTCTCTCCTGCCCTTCTCCACGACCACAGTTTCCTCCCCTCCACAGCAGCCATGATCCATTTCTTCCCTAAAACACATTTCCACACTTCTTGCTTCTTTGATGTGGCCTCTTCTCTCCCTTTAGTTGTGGAGCTTGTCTGTCAGTCTTAAGGCTGATTTCTGGGTTATTTCTGGTGATTTTATCATTGGACAAAATGAGCATAGGGTCCTCCTACTCCACTGCCATCTTTTATCTCTGTGTGTCTTCTTCAATCAGGTGTCCTGTGAGTTTGTCCATTTCATTTAAGAGGCTATATTGTGGTGCCACCATTTTCTTGCCAGTCTCAGAGCTGCAGTTCTTGTGGGGTTATCTGATGGTCCCTAGCCACAAGTCTGGTACTGTTCCTGACCATAACAACACAGTCACTGAAGTACGGTAAGGAACATGGTGGTATTATTCGTTGCACAGAATATAAGTAAAGATTATTGTAACATAGAGTTCCTGAGGCTTAACTGCAAAAAGGTAAGAGAAGATAATGGATTCTAGGTGCTTCTCGTCTGAAGAAGCAGCCTTTTCTTTAAGCATCTGTTCCTGTCACTAGGGAGAGGAGTTAGTTACTTATTGAAAGATATCCTAATTCTTTAATGAGCAAAGGCTGGATCCATATCACATTGACACTTGGAAGTGTTCATCAGAAAATAGGAAACCAGCATTTCCTATTAATGTTTTTGATGTTTTCCAAACCAAAACAAGGTCAAGAGGGTACTCTACTTGTATTTAAAAGTGTTGCTTTCCCATAGCTTTGCTATCAGGTAAGATGAACAGTAGCAGGGGATTTAAAGGTGTGTCTGTCTGGTAGGTATTACACAAACCAAAGAGAAGGAGAGCTTAGGACAGATGAAATGATGTGTACAGGAAGTAACTGAGCTCTAACTTTTGGTCAAAATACTTGAATCTCCTTATAAAGGTTTGAGGTTGCTAGTCAGTTATAAAGTAGATTTTAGAGGCACCTGTGAGGCTCAGCATCTGACTTTCGGTTTTGGCACAGGTCATGATCTTGCAGTTGTGGGATCAAGCCCCTTGTCGGGCTCTGCGATCCACAGAGTTTGCTTCAGCTAATTTCTTCCTCTGCCTTGGCCTCTCCCCACTCGTACTCTAAAAATAATACATAAAATCTTTAAAAAAACTTTTTAAAAATTTTAAGCCAAGCCAGTTTCTAGTCATTAAGTCAGCATTTACTGGCTTAGCTGGTCATTGGCTAGATTCAGTCCTTAGTACAAGAACCATGTAACGAGTAACACACCTTGCAAATTATGCAGTGTAACTGTAGAAGCTGCTGATGCCATAAAGAAAAGCCTCATGAATGGTTTATTGGGCATGGAACATCTAAGCTTTTATATCTTTATATATGTCTCTATGTAAAGAAGATAACGCTTAACCATTTTGAGATTCCCTGGCTGGAACTTAGGTGCTTGGTGTACTTGGTTATTAAATGGTTTCTCAGTTCAAGTGTCCTAAGTCATAGATCTCCCAAAGAAATCTCTAAATCTGGGAGAGGACGTAGGACAGTGACCAAGGAGGCAGTGGTGTCTGTCGTTGGGCCCAAAACTGTATGTAGGGCTCCACTTACTTATCAGTACAATTGATGAGCCTGCTCAGTGTAACCTTTCCAGGCTAGCCACTCAGGAAGAAGCCACCTGGCCTACATACACTATCCACAATCTGCCCCCTTTCCTCACAATTAAAGATCCCAAGTTTTAAGATGAGACTGAGGTTCTTAGGAATAACATCACCTTATATTCTAAGTCCTGTCATTATTTCTGAAATGTTGTGGGCTCCAAGCAGCTCTCATGTGATTTTAGGACTGAGCACACACCAACAGTCACTGGCTCCAACCCTTGTTAGGTCACATGGGAGTTGCCCTTGTGTAATTCCTTCCCGTGAGTGTGGGCAGGACCTAGTGACTGGCTTCTAAAGAACAGAATACAGCAAACTTAATAGGATGTCTGTTCCAGGACTGGGTTATAAAACACTGAATTCTGCCTTGCTCACACTCTCAGGCTCTTGTTTTGATAAACCCAGCTGCCCTGCCGTGAGATTCCTTTAGGAGAGGCTCACGTGGCAAGGAACCGCAGCCTGCCAACAACTACCTGAGTGGGCTGAAAGCACATTCATTCCTAGTTAAGCCAGAGGATCCAACTGAGCTCTGTCTGGATTCTGGAACCACAGAAGCTATGAGATCTTAAGTGTCTGTTGCTTTAAGCCAGTAAGTTTGGGGGCAATTTGTTATGTAGCAACAAATAACTAATAGAACTTCTATAGAGCAAATTACCTAACGTGATGTTTTGGATTCCTCATCTATAAATTAGGCACATAAGTGTCTACCTTCATAAAGTTATTGTGAAGTGCTTACTGGCTCAAACACAAGAACGGTACTCTTGTTACTGCATGAACTACACAAGATCTAAAACTACAGAATGATTCCAGTACACACACACATTAGAAGGGATGGGAAAGAAAAAGACTAAAATATTATCTGTTAGCTTTTGGTGATATTAGAATCTTTACACTAGATATTTGTCTTTATAATAAAAGAATAAGTATAGTGGGCATCTTTCAATCACATTAACTCTGATACTATGAACAGAGGCATAAAGGCAACATCACTTAAGACATTTCTTCTATTAGGTAGATTCACGAATTACTTAGGATATATTGGTGCCAACAGGAATTATGTATCTATTTGAATGCTGTTCTGTAGTTTAGAGTTGGCTAGCTAGTGAAGTAGATTTCACCACTTCTCAGTTTAGAGTAACTTCCAAAAGTCATAGAGTAGAACTGACATAAACCATGATTTCAGTGGTTCCCAAAGTATATTTTAAGACCTCTGGGGGTAGGGCGCCTGGGTGGCTCAGTGGGTTAAAGCCTGTGCCTTCAGCTCAGGTCATGATCCCAGGGTCCTGGGATCAAGCCCCACATCGGGCTCTCTGCTCAGCAGGGAGCCTGCTTCCCCCTCTCTCTCTCTGCCTGCCTCTCTGCCTACTTGTGATCTCTGTCTGTCAAATAAATAAATAAAATCTTAAAAAAAAAAAAGACCTCTGGGGGTCTATAAGACCCTTTTTCAAGGAGTTTACAAGGTCAGAAATACTCTCAAAACAATGTTAAAATCTGTAGTAGTTTGAAGAGTGGTCTCCAAAAATTTCCATCTACCTAGAACATGTGAATGTAACCTTATTTAGAAATAGGGTCTTTATAAAGGTAATCAGTTAAGATGAGGTCATACTAGATTGGAGTGGGCCCTAAATCCAGTGGCTGCTGCCATGTAAGAATGCAGTGTGAGGAGACACAGGGAAGGCCATGTGACCACAGAGGCAGAGACTGGAATTGGTGTGATGTAGCTTTTAGTCAAGGCACAGCAAGGACTGACTACTGCCAGAAGCTAGGAGAGCAGCAGGAACAAATTCTTCAGCCTCTAGATGGAACCAGCCCTGAACGCTTTGGTTTTTTGAACTGCAAAAAAATACTAACTTGTCTTAAATCACCCAGGTTGTGGTAATTGGTTATGGAAGCCTCAGGAAACTAACAGTGATACCAGAAAGTGGGATGCTGCTGGAACAAAGGCCTAAAAATGTGGAAGTGGCTTTGGAATTGGGCAGTGAGTAAAGGGAGAATTTTGAGAAGTGTGATAAAAAGTCTAGGTATCTTTAAATGATCATTGGTAGACATAAGGACTTAAAAACAATTTTGGTGACGGTTCAGAAGGAAGCCATGGGGGCAGCAGAGAAAGTTTCTGTCATCTTGGAGAATTTCTTACATCACCATGAACAAAAATACTGATAGAAGTATAAACATTAAAGGTGCTTCTGGTGCAACCTCAGAAATGCACATGTTGTTGGACACTGGAGGAAAAGTTAAAAGGTGGCAGAAACCGTGGCTGAATTGTGTTCTGCTTTTGGGTTTAAAGTAGAACTTGTAAACAATGACATTGAATATTTAGCTGAGGCTTCCAAGCAAAAATGGAAGATGCAGCCTGGTTTCTTGCTGCTTATAGTAAAATGCAAGGGGAAAGAAAGAATTTGAGGAAGGAACTGGTTAGCAAAAAGGAACTGAAACATGATGAGTTCGAAAATTAACATTCTATCCATACTGCAAAACATTGCAAAGGCATACCCTGGAGTGGTCACCAAGGATGTGTGTGCTGGAGAGATTAGGTTTATGACCACGGATACAATCAGGCATCTCAGCAGAAGCCAGAAATAGAAGTGCAGTTATCCAGGAAGGATCTGTGGAGAAGCCTCATGTCTAATGATGTGGATCTCCTTGACATCCATGAAGACTGACAAGTTTTTGAGAATGTTACATGAGCAGAAATGCTGCTGGTTTGGCCTTGATAGGGAGAGAGAAAGGACAAGATGAAGGCTGCCAGACTTCTGGGACTCTGTAAGCAAGAAATGGGCTGCCCAGAGGGTAAGACTCTGTCCCAGGCTGAGGATGGAGAGGGTGGGGGTCAACAGGGCTTCTGAAGGGCTGGAGGTTGGGGCTGGTAAAGCTTCTGTGAGCCCAGAAGGCAGATCAAGCCACAAATGATTTATTCTAAGGCCTTGAAACTTCATGAAGTTTGCCTTGCTGTGTCGCACACTTGCTTGAGCCTAGTGACTCTATTCCTTCCACTTTCTTCCTTTTGGGAATATCTATCATATACTTTTTCCACCAGTGTATGTTGCAAACTGACAGCTTATTTTCTAGCTCCACACATCCACCAATGGAAGGGAGACTGAGGCTGGTCATAGCAGCATCTTACTCATACTTGATTTAGAGGGATGAGATGTGAAACTGAGTCGATTCTTACTTTGATGAGAATTTAGGTGTGGAGTTAATGCTGGAACGGGTGAAGCATTTGGGGAATGTTGGGATGGGATGAATATATCTTGCACATGAGATGGATATGAATATGGGGGTTTAGAAGCCAATTACACTGGGTGTGTCTCCACAAAATTCATGTCTGCCAGAAACTGTGAAGATGACCTTAAGATGACATTCAGGATTAGGGTAGCCCCTAAATCTAATGAGTGGTATTCTTATAAGGAGAGAGACAGACATATATACACAGGGAAGAATTTGAGGCAGAGGCAGAGATTAAAGTGATGTAGTAATAAACCAAGGAACACCAAAGAATTCCTGGCAACCACCAGACCTTAGGAGAGAGGCCTGGAACAAATTCTCCCTCAGTCTCCAGAAGGAACCCCCACCTCCACCTCCCACCCCGACACCTTGATTTTGGCCCTCTGGCCTCCTGAACTACAAGAGAATATCTTGTTTTAAACCACCTGGTTTATGCTGCTTTGTCATGGCCGCCCTGAGAAACTAGTACAGATTTGTTACAGCAGCTCTAGGAAACTAATACAAGAGGCTATCTGGCTTTTTCTCTCATGAGCATCCAGTAGAGTTCCAGAGGCTGTGTGATGTCTGATACCGTGACAGACCAGATATAGAGCAGGCAGGAGAATCCAGCTGTGCTCTATCAAGCCAGGGATTGAAGAAATTTGTAAAAATGTAAAAAACAATGTCTCATGAGTAATAAATTTTTGTTTTGGAAAATAGTTATTTTTCATTTAAAAAAATCTGTTAATATATTGTCTTTATTATGGTTTTTACATAGAAAATTCTTCTGTTTTAATTCCAATTTGGTAAATGTGATAGATAAGACCCATGTGAATGAAAGCTTTTCGGGATACTTAATAATTTTAAAGAATATATAAAGAATCTTGTGTCCAAAATGTTTGACAACCATGGGCTTTATTGTAAATTTTCAAGTCCAGAAGGACATCCCTATGTTGCTGCTCCTGCTTTTTGGAAGGTCAGCTTAACACTGAAAACAGTGCTTACACGAACAAACTTTAGAATCACACTGAAGTAGGTTAGATTTTTACATCATCTACTTAGAATTCTCTGAGCTTCATTCCTTATTTATAAAGTGGGAAAGATAATAGCTATCTAACTGGTAGTATGAAGATTAGATATGATCATGTATACATGGGAGTAGCTATTATAATTATTTAAGACCAGTATTTCCACCCCACCAGATTAAGTGGCTTATTGGTTTCTGGCTATAAGAAGAGAAGACCAAACATGAGGTCTAAGGCCTCACAACTGAATGGTTGAAGATCGAGTTCCCATTTGTTACTTACTGGATTTAACGTTGAGAAATTTTACGGGACATGAAGACTCCAAGTGTAGAGGAAGAAATCGTAGAAGTCCTGTGGACCATGGGGTTTTCTTTTCCCTGAGGAAAATCTTTTGGTCTGTTATCATAATTGCTACCTGTTAAAACTGGTAAAATACTCATTAAGGAATATGACTTTCATGACCAAATGATGTATATACAAACTCAGATAACATTTTAGAATCAGAATCTCCTCTCTAGCATCATTAGCTCCGTTTTGGGTACTTTTCTATGCAATGTGAATTCCAGGCTTAGGGGAAGAAAGATGGATATTGATTTCCTAGATTTCTCCTGTTGACCCAGTGTATGCTCTCTGCTGACTGTGGCTAGTCTTCCTATAGGAGCCATCAGTCACCATCACCAGGTCCCAAGTCACATCAACATCCAGGGATAGGGACAGATTTTGGGAAATGGGCTATGAATTCTCACTATTGACTTTAGAAGTAGAGAAAAGATCTAATAAAACTCTCTTCCTCCACTATCTGTGCCTAACTGATAGGTGCCTTTAATCTATCAGCAGGGAAATAGACTCTTTATTAGCATAAATGCAAAATGACTTAATTGCTGTGACAGCAATTAAGGAGCAAGGATCAGCAGCAAGGATCAGGTAGTCTAAATAAGCATCCAATAATCTGTGTGATGAGGATATGAAGACTTGATTTAATTCCTGGAGGAAAAAACTTATTCTTTGGTTAGTTTCCTTCTATCACTACAGAAGAACCCTACCATCAATATGGGGGGGGGGGAACAATCCACATCCCCAGTGAGGTCTTCTCACTTTTATTAAATCGGAATCCTCCTTAACACTCCCTGTACCCCCTTTCCTACTTTTCATTTTTCTCTGTTGTACTTATTAGCACCATTATGGTCCACATTTTACTTATTTTGTATACAGACTCTCCCCTGGAACATAAGCTACACGAGGGCAGGGATTTTTGTCTCTTGTTCACTGCCTAGAACAGTTACTAGCAAATTAGAGACACTTATCCTTGAAACAAGTGAACAAATGAATTCAGCTCCATTTCTACTGAAATCAAGGTCATTTGACACAAGTTCCCCTAAATTTCCCCTTCACCTCAGAATGTCTGGAATCTTAGCCATCTTTGCAGACTCCCTCACCAAGACCAACCCTTCAGCTCTGTTCCTGATTATTCTTTTGCTCTTCCTTGGATATTGCTGCTTCAATTACTTCTCACTCATAATTTTTAACATTTCTCTTCTGATCCATTTCTTTCAGCCAAATCTAGAGATCTACTTAAATCTGAACTTTCCTTGACATCTCTATACCATCTGTCAACTATGTCCATGTTTTCCTTGAAATTCTTTGGCTTCTGAGATATTTCTTGGCTTTCTAATTTGGTTACTCTTGTCTCCACTGCTTCCTCTTCTTCCTCCTACACCCCAAACAGACCTGAAATCTCTGCTCCTTTCTCATATCTTCAGTTGTCACCTCCGTGTGTGATGCTTAAAATGCTTAAAATGATTACATTTACATCTCTAACTCCTCAATTGAGATCCACATCTGCATATCCATGATTCTTTACTTGAGCCCAAAATCTTAGAGTGGCACTCTTATGTCCTCTTACTTCCTTCTATCAATGGGTTCCACCTCAGATTTTACAGCATCCCCCCACCCATTCCCCTGCCAAAAGTCTTTACACCCATGTCTCTCTTCCACTTTTGCCACATGATAGTTTCTGTCCTTATACTTGGCTTACTGAAGTGGCCTTCCAATGGCCCTTTGCAAATAGAAATTTGCAACCAGTTGCTCTTCTTCAACATATCCAGCATAGTAACACTGGATTCATTTTTATAAAGATATGCTGATTATACAACCACTGGATCGGAAATCTTCAGTGATTCACTCTTGCTTATATGATAAAGTTTAAGCAGGGATTCAGACTCTTCCACAACTTGATTCCAACCAACATCCCACTACGTTCCCTAATACTCCCTAAGTTCTCAACAAATTGAGCTCCCTACCTTTCCTGACACCTGGTGCTCTCTTATTGCTGCGGATTTGTTCAAGTCTCCTTTCATCAAAAGTTTTTGCATTTTTATAAGACCCAGCTCAAATACCAAATAGATGTATAACTACAACACGAAGTACTGTATGCTTCATGTCACTGGAGTACAAAATAATATAGGAATCAAATGGGAACACTTTATGTCTGATTCTAGATTATGTAAGTCTTTTAAGAAGGAGTCCAATTGCCATTTTTGTATATGAAAAAATATTCTATAAGTACCTCACGTATAATAGTTTACTTGATCTCTGTGTGGTATCCACATGACAGAGACACCAATATGAAGGTGTGTATGTGTAATTCTGTGAATATCCATTTAGCCTTTATAATAAAGTATCTCCTACTCCCTAACAAGATTACAAGTTTGTTTTGATGACAAAGACTTGCTTTTCAAAACCACTCTGCTTGTCTGATACCATAGACAGCCACTGACAGTGGCATTTGTTCAACTCACAGTTACTACTGCGCATGTACTGTGTAACCGGCATTTTGTGGATGCTTACTTACAAGATGAGTGAAGACCCAGTCTTCATCCTAAGAAATTTAACTCTGTGGTCTTAAAGAATTAATGAAGCTATGGAGTATGGGTATGAGGGGGTTAGGGAATAGCATTTTGATGTCTGTTTTCCCATTGTTCATATGTAATTTTTGCTCTATGTATAACTACTTAAATTGAGCTTTAAAGGATATTTGCTTCCACAGGTAAGAACAGAATGTCATGCTCAGTCATTATCTCAATATTGTGTGAGATGTGTGTTGATCCCTTGGTCCCGTCCTCTCCAACGGCCATGGCAAATAACTCCACCTTGAGTTCAGTCTGCAAACCAGCTGCCACCTATAGGACACAAGGTACCTTTAGAATCAGACATATCTGAGTTCACATCTTGGTTTTAACCTGAATTGGGGCTAGTTACAGTCTCTAATCTTTTTTTCTCATCTATATATTTGGTGCTTTTGGATGATGGCATTTAGAAAATTATTTTGTGGGTTAGTTAGGTAGAGTTCCATTGAGCAAATGGGACCCAGGATAAATTGCTGAAGGAGAAAACCAGATGCTATTTAGGAAGAGAATGTCGGTGTACTGTGGTGAACTTCAGGAAAATTTTTACAATGCCCATAGTTGTGCTATTTCTTGAATGTCAGCAGTGAGTTCCTATGGGCATCCCTGCAGATAAAGGTAAATTTAAACCCCACAACTTCCCTGCCCTGCTTCTTGGTTTATAGTGTGCCTAATGGAGGACCTGTGATGTGACAAAGCCAGCAGAGGGAGACAGAATGAGTTTAAATGCCAAACTGCTTAGGTCTGAAAGCTACGTGGAAGAGGTCTGGACCAACAAAGAAGAAACACAGCAAGGAATGGGCTTCTTGCCTTGTTCCTTGAAGAGAACACTGGCCAGGAAAGAAAGAGCTGTTTGTGTTCCTAAGCTGCCTCTCCGGGAGGTAGGCTAAAAAGGAGACTTGAGAACAACTGTCTGGAAAAAATACATCAGAAACCACCACATGGAAAGCAATTAGATACAAGTACTTTTTTCTTCATAGTTTATAAATAATAGAACTGAAAAATGTTTCAACTTCTTCAACAATGTACTTATGAAGGTCTGCTTACTGGAGGGTATCCAACTCTTCATGTCTGAGGACCAGGCCCTTCGCCCTTCAGCCCAACAATGAGGGCAGGGCTGGGATGACGCCACTCTGCACGAGGCAGCTGGCATCCTGCCCCCGCTCAGGTCTACCCGGACCCTGGGCGTATTCATTCAGCGTTGGCAACTAAGCAGGCTGAACAGTGGTTAGATTTATATATGGAGAAGTCTATAGATTATATTTTTGCAGAGCCAAAACTGTCAAAAAGAAAATAATAATAATAAAAAAAAACCTAACAGTGGAGAGTGAGCTTCAAAGAATACACGCTGAGTTTTTAGTACCTACAAAGGTTGATCCAACAGTCATTTTGGCTTTTGGCATCACCCCTACTTTAAATGAAAAAAGTTTTCTAACTTCTCAGAACAGTGGAAGAAGAGCTTGCTTTGATTTTTGCTTTTGCTTTATGTTCCAGAGTTTCTGGAATCTTGACACAGTACAATGATGAACTGTGACAGAGAGGTACTCATGAGTTGGTGGAGCTAACCCTGAAGGATATTTCTGTTTGGCACTGCAGCCTGCAGACTACTGTGCTGTAGACCATAAGATATTAGGGCTGGAAACGGACTAAGAAATTATCAGGTCCAAGCAACTTCTTTTGCACATGAGGAAGGCAAGGTACAGAGGGTTAATTAACCAAAAGCATCACTGAGCTGCTGGTGGCACAGTCATAACAAGAGGCCAACTGATTCTGCACCCTATCAAATGGACCCTTCTGGATCAACATACAATTGTGGCTGTTTTAAGGTCTTGAGACTCAGTGAACACTATATGCTTGTTATGAAAGTGGATGCCCTTGCTCTGTATTCCCATGAGACTATGCGTGTCCCTGTCTGTGATGAACAAGCATGTGTCTACCAGATGTCCTTACTTCATTCTGTCACTTAGTCATACATTGTGAATCCCCACTATGTGCCCAGCTCTGGGAGCAACTTAGATATGTCTACTCATTTTTAACATCCCCTGTCCCTGGTCCCTATCAGTGGCATTCAAAGTTTGTTGAATTAAATGGAAGGAATGTGCCAAGAAATAAGTGTTAAGATTTACAAGTGTGATTTTATTATGTTTTATATATTATTTTATATATTATATTTTGTCTATTTATATATTAATAAACTTTTGTTTACTTGTTAGTACATTTCTGAAATCATAATTTAAAGCAAGTAGCAATATACAGATTTTTTTTGAAGCACCCCATTTTGGGGAGTGTAGCAAATAAAATTAGAATAGGTTGACATTTTAAAATTGATATTTTCAGAACTCTGGTGAAATGAGACAGCTGATGACAAATATATTACTATTTCTTAGAATATCATTAAATAATATTCTCTGGCAAGCAGCAAAAGAACAAACCAAATTTATAGAAAATACAAAAAATAGAATATTTGTTTTTCCAAGAGATTTTCCATTTTGCAGAAGAATTTATTACAGGACACCTTTAGGTAATCAGCTTTCCAAATGCATGTCAAATCATATTTAATTTATAAAAAGGTATTTTTCATACAATTGTGCATAACTGTAGTATTGGGACAAATAAGTGAACTTCAGAAAAGTTTCCATAGCTGGAAGTTTAACTGTTTACACATAGGATCTGTCTCACAGCTATTATGTGCAGTATGCAACATTAAGCCATGCGGTATACCCATACCAGGAGTCTTTTGCTTATGATACTAGAAAAATTAGGCTTATATATGATTTAAACCAAATGCATAGAATGATTTAAAAAACCTACTTCCCCGGAAACATGCACACATTCACACATGCACACACGGACACACACAAAAGACAGCTCATAGGACTTACAGGTCCGGGTTTGTAAGTCACTTTCAGTCCTGTGTTGGGTGGGGGCTGCTTCACCCTAAACCTACCAGGCAAAAAGATGGAAATAAATTTAGGCCATAAGAAAAAGGCAATGAACAAACCGGGATGTTATAAAATCAGGAAGGTGTTAATATTTGCTACAAAGGAGTGGGGCTGGGAGGGGGGAGGTCCATACCATTAGGAGAACAACCTAATCGTCACTTGGGAGAAGAATCTGGGGCCCATTTCACAACTGCCTTTCCAACAACAGTTTTCATCAGCGTCAAACAGACTCCTACCCCAGTTTCCACCCTTGGTTATTGGATGCTGTCGAGCTGCTCGGGGCAGACTGTCGTGAATGTTTGGCTGCCATGTGCACTGCAGCGTGGCCACCGGCGTGAACACCGAGGCTGACTGCCAGATCATTAAGCTGAAGAATAAAGGCTCTTTTGGAAAGCACTGGAGCATGGGAGCCAGTCTTGCTCTGTCGTGGTATGGGGCTTGCATGTTTGGGCAGAGGAGAATCAGAAAAGGCTCAGAGAATGTTGGAGAACTTGAAAAGCCCCATGCTCACACGTGGTGCTTATTGATCTCTTTCCCTTCCTGTGGTTTGCGGGTTCTGCCTGAAGGTTAAAGACCTGGAGTAAATTAAAATGCCAGGGAAAGCCTACCTCCACATTGACCTCAATCCTGCTGCTCCTACCATCGACTTTGCTGCCTGTGCTATAACGGCTGAATTTAACAAGCCAAGGAGGGAAATCCAAAAGCTAAAATTCTACACTGAGTAGACAGGATCTACGCGGATGAGTTTTATTAGTTTCAAGTTGATTCTCTATTTTTCCCCACCCACTCTGTTGGCAGCAACCTAAAAAACCAATAATGTCTGATCTGGTGGCCTGGTTGTTTCTGAGGAAACAAATATATTTCCTGAAGCTGGATATTTGCCTCAACTAAAATGGGATGTGGATCTTTTCAACTAGATGCCTCTGCAGTTGTGTTTCATCTGATTTCCAATCTTGAGTCCAGGATCATAAATTGGAAGGACTTGCCACTTACAGCATAACTCTGAGCATAACTCTACAACTGAAATAAACATTTATTCCACTTTTTATGGGGGAAAAAACCCTCACCTTATGCTCAAGTTTAATTAAAAATAGAATAGGGGAGCTTTTGTAATTGGGAGTTGTCCTATATATACATAGAATATACTGCCCCAATGGGAAGGACTGAATTCCCATAGGAAGCAGTGAGCACAGATTTGCTGATAAAGCAACATGTCCCAGGCAAACAGGTCCACAGGGGATCTGAGGTCCAGCCTTGCTCTAGCCTACGAGACCTTAAAACATATTACCCTGATCCTTCATAATAGTCTCTAAGGTCTGTCTCTACAAGTTCCACAATTCTACTGATCTGGAAAGGAAGGACTCTTTTTTTTGGCACTGAATGTCAGATGTAGTGTATTTTCAACCGGAAGGACAGGTTGTGGGTTATGGTCAAGTCAGATCTTCAGAGGAAAAAGAGCCCTAAAGACTCAGGTGATTTTTTTCCCCTTTTTGCCTCAGTTATGCAGAAATAAGGTAATGAAAACCACTTTTAGATCAGAGAGGGCAAACAGATGTCAGTTGATATTACAGTTGGTGGTGGATCTGAGAAACAAACTTTCAGTGTTTGTGCATTAGTTCCCGTAACACTGGTACAACTTCCCCTTCACTCTTTGCTACTGCAGATCAGTCCTGAGTTGCTTCTGCCAAAGTGTGAATGATGATAAATGGGAGGGCCAAGAAGGGCCCACGGCATAGTTGAGGCTTGATAAATACTGAGCTGATGAAGAATGAATGAATGAATGAATGAGTAAATGATGGAATGAATGACGTGAAGATTCAGTAGTCAAGGTGTAATTAGAGTTCAGTTCAAATAAACCTTCACTGATGCAGGCAGCTGAAGACAAGCATAGGAGAAGGGGACCTGAGCAGACCTTCAGTGCCTTGGCCTCACCTGCAGAAGTCTACTCCCACGTTCTTGAGTTTCACAGTGGTGGCATAGGTGTGTCCCTCTTCCAGCACTCCAAAATTCACTGATGGTGGGAGAAGATGGAATCCAAAAGGGGATGAAGTCATGTTATTAATGGCAGCGCAGGCAACAGAGGATGTTTTCACTCTTCCTCCAACCGAATCTTGCACCTTTGCATTAAGGAAACAGTAATCAAATCAAAGAAAAGGGTTTCTATATTGTGTTCCCAAGATAAGATAAAGGTTCAAATGCCAGAGGAAAAGAACTGCTTGGCCATGGGAGGAAATGAGCTTTAACAATCTTATGTAAACCTTACAAGAGCACGTAAGGAGGTATTTAAGGCTTTGTTTTAAGGATAAAGAAGCTCAAGTTCAGAGGACTAGAAAGACATCATTTGCTCAAGTGGTAAGTGGCAGAGTAAAGTTTCAAACTTGAGTTTGCCTGATTCTAAACTTTATGCTCTTGGTGCCAGTGATTACCACACTTCAGCTTCCATCAGAATCAGCCAGGAGGCTGGTTAAGACCCAAATTGCTGACTCCACCCCCCGGAGTTTTTCAGTCAGTAAGTCTGGGATGGGGTCCATGAATTTGCATTTCTAATAAATTTCCAGGCACTTACAATGCTGCTTGTCTGGAAATCACACTTTGAGAATCACTGTCCTATGCCCTTGTTATTCCCCAGATTGGCAGCACGGGGCTGACCTGGGAGCTTGCTGGAAATGGCAGGCTCTTGGGCCCCAGTCACTCAGAATCTGCATGCTAACAAGACCCCAGGGACTCCGATCTCGTTGTTGATTATGGACATTGCAATAAGTTCTGTGGTGGCCATGAACATGGTGTGGCCATGCAAGCATTGAAGGCTGATTCTCAAAACTGGATTGGTAGGCTGAAGGCAGGATTCCCAGCAGAGATGCGAGGGAATCTTTATCTTAGAGGCTGAGGAAGGAAGGAGCTTGGTGGTTTTGGAGAACTAAGAGAAACCCATAATGGCTGAAGTGAGTATGGGGATTAATGAGGGTAGAGAAGCAAACAGGGTTTGTTGTGATGCTGTCATTTGGATTTTATCCTGAGTTATGAGAAGAGTGGCCAACGATCCCCTTATCCAGTAGTGTGTGTTAACCCAGCTCTCTGCAAAGAATGTTGATCAGTCACATTTGCTGATTTCCATGGTGCGAGAACTCCCGCAGGCTGATTTCAAGCTACCAATGATTTTAGAGTTGGCTCATAAATTTCCTCTCCCAAGCCAGGGTGAGTTGGCTCCGGGAATGCGTAGCCTTAGCTCATCTCTGTGTGACCTGAATGCCTTCATGGGGAAGTGATCTCACACGTACAGTGAACAGCAGTACACGGCGGCTAGAAATCAGCAACTTCAATGAGTCAGGATTATATCAGATGCCAACTGGTTCTGGCAACTTGGTTCCCATGTCTGTGTTACCTTTGTGAGAGGTTGAGACTTGGGCTTGGAACTCAGCAAGTAGTGCGGCAACCTCACTTTCTCTTTCCTTGCTTGTCCTGCAACATCCTGCAGCAGTGACTGGGTTGGAATTTTCACAGGCACACAGGATTCTGGGTCTGTTAGGAAGTTTAAATTGTGCCACATGGACATTTTATTCAAAGACATCTGAGATCTTACCAGTTTACAACAACATAAACCAACTTGGAAAACGTCTCTCCTTTCCTTTATAAAGAACTTATTTAAAGAAATAGAGGCTTTTTATCAATTCTTGTGTTACGTTTTTATATTTTACAAAGAGATTTTACTTAACATCGATTTTCACAACACCTCTCTGAGATGGGTACCACAGAGGCTTATTAGCATCACCATTTTTAAATAAATGAGAAAACAAATTCTGAGAAGTTGGGTGACCAGATCTTCTCAGGGTTCTTTCCATTAAATCAACAAGGTACAACACAATAAATGCTGGCTCTGAAAGATCTCTTAAAACCAATGGGAGAGAAATCATAAGAATTTTTTTGGTTCAACGACTGCATTTATGTTTGTAAAAAGTGGCTTGGTAATTACAGATAAATTAAGCCAGGACTTAAATCCTCAGACCATTGAACTTGACAAAGGAGTGAGCAAAAGTAGGTAATTTACAGAGCTTCAGTTGTATGCATTTCTCCAAATATGCAGGAGGTTGAAACAAAAACAGTATTTTAAATCCTCATATCCAAATATCTTTTCACACCTTCAAATCATCAAGAGAGGCAAGGCAAGGAAACCAATATTTGAGTGTCCACCATCTATAGATAAGCACAGCAGGTATGTTTTTACCTAGAGTATCTTACTCAATCCTAATCAAATCCTACAAGCTGAGGGTGAAGGCAGTTATGATTACTGTACGTTCAGCACTCGCCCCATTGCCCACCTCCACCCCAACTCCTACCACACATACTTCCGGTGCCACCACATCTCTGGCCCCAGCCATCATGATAGCATATGACACATGCAAGGCCAATGCAGGCCCTTCACCAGGATATTCCCACAGAAGGCAGCAGGGATAATCCCAACTTGCCTACTAAGTTATGGATCTGGAAGAATCAAAGTCTTGGCTCTCTTTTGTCAAGGTTCTTGCCACATGGACACAGTCTATTCTTTGCAGGAGAGAATAAAAGCGAACAGGGACAAGTAGGGATGGGGCAAGATGGAGGCCAGGGGAATGCCCAGAGAGAGGGGCAAGCAGACACAAAGGCATTCCTGAAAAGCCAGAGTGCCTGGATCCAGTCATCCCTGGTCTGGCACCATATCCGCAACTCTGTGGTTTGCTTTTAAGCACCAAGAAATGTTCCCCAGCTCTGTTGAGTGAGTTTGAGTTTGATTTCACTCAGTTACAAATCGAAGCATCCTAACTAGTACAATAGCAGTATCTCTCTCTCTCTCTCTCCTTTCTTTTCTTTTCGTCTTCTTTCTTTCTTTCTTTCTTTCTTTCTTTCTTTCTTTCTCTTTCTTCTTTCTTTCTTTCTTTCTTTCTTTCTTTCTTTCTTTCTTTACACAAACAAGGAAACTGAAGTTAAATAACTTGTTCAGGAAATGAAAAGAAGTGGCAGGACTGGAATGCACACTAAGTGAGTCAGCCTCCATCAGGAACATGCTCTTCCTACTAGTGTGCGTTAACAGAAAACCTATTTACTGGTCTCCGCCCCTGGTTCCTTGCACAGAACTCCTAAAACCTTGGGAATTTCCTAGATGATAAGAGTGCTAGGAACATCTTTCTTCCTAATATTTGGTCTTTGACCCAGGTTCCTGACACAGAGCTTGTAAATGTGTTGGACTTTCCTGGGCGATCACAGTGTCTTTGGATGTGATGAGGCTACTCTTGGTGGGCTCCTGGATGGTTTCAAGATGGGGGCCATTCACTAGAAAGACCAAACCATGATTAGAAGCTTGGGACTTCCACCCCCACCTCCATCCTCTGGGAAGGGGAGAGGAAATGGAGATTGAGTTAGTGATTGGTCATGACTGTGTGGTTCATTCCTCTATAAAAATCCCCACAACACAGGGTTCAGAGAGCTTCTGGGTTGGTGAACACATCCATGCCTGGAGGGTTTGCACCCCAACTCCACAGGGAGAGAAACTCCTGTGCAGGACCCTTCTAAACCTCGCCCTATGCACCTCTTCATCCTACTGTTCGTCTGTGCCCTTTATCATATCCCTTATATAACAATATACATTTTAATATATTTTATTCTCTTTGGTCACCATTCCTGACATATGTAACCATTCTAACGGCTCGACGTGTCTTTTGTTTGTATTCTTACCATGAGCATATGACTTCTGTGACTGCATTTTACCAGTCTGATGGGTTCTAATTAATCGCTCATACTGTTATTATTAATAGTAAATATAGATCCCGCATTAATCACGTCCCAGGCACTACTCCAAAAAGCACTTTACAGATACCCATTTAATCCTGACAACCCCGTGATGTGTATACCATCATTCCCTCTTTACAGAAGAGGAAATGGGAAGGGATAGAAGGGTTAGACAGTGTGCCCAAGGTTACACAGCTCTCCTCTAAAGAGCCAGATAGAGCCTGGATTCTTAGACTCCACACCAGGCTGCCTGCCACAATACAGAAGCATGATCACCCTACTGAGCCAACCCCAGGCTTCAGCAGGGATTGGAGGAGTGGAGAGGAGTACTAGAGGGGCTTGAAGTAGCTGATACAGAGGTACTTTAATATTGGAATTGGGATGGTCCTCTAATGGTATCATCTGACTACAACCTCGGGGTGTGACCCCCTGAAGAAGCTGTCGTGGCTCCCCATTTCTACCCTGAGCCAGACTGTAGTATCTATTCATAATATTTTTTTTTCCTTTCCCTCAGGGTGTGGCTTTTTGTACTTCCTCACTGAGCATGTCTTCCCTGCAAGTGAAGCATATTTCTCTGCCCCACTGACATTGAGGTCTCTTATAGGACTTGAGCTGACCAGTGAGAATAGGTAGGGGTAAGGAGCAGGGGGCTAGTCCTGAGTACAGGCTGTGAGCCGCAACATGCATTTCCACTCACCTCTCTTCAGCTGCTCCCCTCCACCCTGAGAGCAGCTAGTCCCGGGGGGAGGCACCTCCTTCCCCGTGGGAGCTGTGACACCCCCACATTTCTCCTGCAGCCCTTGGAGTGCTGGTAAAAGTTTAACAACTGCCTCTCTGGAGAAACACTGCCCTGGTTTGGACACTTTGCACATTTGCAATATTTGCTGATTGCTCGCCTGGCCTACTCAAGCTCTCAGTGTGGTGTCACTGAGTGTGGATTTGGGAGGAAATGTGCACACTCAGATCTCAGGGCCTCGTGGGGCCCCTAGTGTGTCCACCCGCAGCCTGGAACAAAGGCAGCTGCAGCCCACCCCCACCCCCAAACCCCAAACACTAAAAATGCTTGTTTTAAATTGCTATGAGATTTATACAGTTTTATTGTAACAAATGCCAACAAGTTCCTTTTTATTTTACAAAATCCAGACCTCCTCTGACTGACTCTACCGATGACCAAACAAGAACCACTGAACTATTTATGCTAGTTTCCAGTTCATTTCTACTATCAGGCTTTGGAACACATACACCCCCACACTTTTTTTTTTTTTTTTTTTTGTATAAAATATTCTTTTCTCCTTCCTGCGTCTGGGGCACAGCATAATAAAATATAGAAAATGAGGAGTCAAAAAACTCACTTTCTTGCCCTCCCAGATCTGCTGTATGATTTTAGAGATTGCTTGCCTTCCTCTAGGCTTCAGTTTCCTCAGGTAAAATGAGGGTTGTCTCAGTGATCCAATCTTAAATCTTAAAACCTATGAAATTCAATTTTTTCTCCTAGGCCAGCTCTCTGATAGAGCTTTCCCCTACTCTCTTCCTATTCTGAACTTCTTAAACAGTATTGTTTAAATCAAAACGTAATCTACTACTTTTATGGAGCCACGTTATTGTCTCTCGTCTTGGAATCTCCGTGCCTAGGGGTGTGATAGGTGCCCTCATTTCAAAGACTTTTTTTCCTTCTTTAAAAAACTCCCATTTCAAGATGGGATCAGGAGGGAGACAAACTCATGAAACAAACTGAGGGTTGCTGGTGGGGAGGGTGTAGGGATAGGGTGTCTGGGTTATGGACATTGGGGAGGGTATGTGCTATGGTGAGTGCTGTGAAATGTGTAAGCCTAATGATTCACAGACTTGTACCCTTGGGACCAATAATACATTATATGTTAATTAAAAAAAATATCAAACCCCCCATTTATTAGGAGCCCATCCATCAGACTGTATTCCTACACCGTCCCCACATACTTGTTATCTACTGACCTCTCAGTCATTCCCTGGATTCCCTGGAGATCTTGACACCCCAGATGGACTTCCAGTTCACCTCTCAGAGACATCAGCTAGACATACCAACCAAAACCCTGCGCTTGCTTCTCCACCCAGAAACTCCCATGGTCGAATCTCAACCTCACCAATACCAAAAATGTTACCACTTTCAGAATTTGTTTCCACTTTCCTCCCTAAGTCATGACCTCCTAATCTAGTTCATTACCCCATAGTATCTAGCCCTCAACATTTGACCTTGCTGAGACCTCTAATGAACTGAAACTGTCACCTGAAACAACTGGTCACCCCCTTCCTGTTTTGCTTTCCTGTTTCTCTGGAATGGACTTTCTATCTTTTTTTTATTTTTTTTTACTTTATTTGACAGACAGAGATTACAAGTAGGCAGAGGCAGGGAGAGAGGGAGGAAGGGAAGCAGGCTCCCTGCCGAGCAGAGAGCCCGATACGGGCCTCAATCCCAGGACCCTGGGATCACGACCTGAGCCGAAGGCAGAGGCTTTAACCCACCGAGCCACCCAGGCGCCCTGGACTTTCTATCTTTATACCCACTCCTCTGCCATCAGACTTGCTCATCTGCCTCATACTAAACATGAAAACCCACCTGCCAGGGTATCCATATTCCTTCTCTCTCCTGTCACTGTGGATGAGGTGGCCTTTTTATATCCAAGATCAACTCTGTCTCTCAGGGTTTGCCCCAAATGTCACATCCTCTCACCTTCTATAGAACTTTGCTTTCCTGCAGTAAGCTCCCTCCTCCTGCATTGTAAGTTCTCTCTCGCTACTGAATTATTGTTTGCAACTCAACATCCCCCATACGTCTAATTTTTTTTTTTTAACATCTCTCCCTTGGTCACCTATCTGCCTCCAGCTGCATTGCCATTTCTCTCGTCTTTTCAGCAGAATTCTTGGGGAAAGCTGCACATTCCTGCTGCTGGTTCCTTTCAGCCATTCCATAAATAGCCCACAGCCCCCTTGAGTTGGCTTCAGGCCCCATCATGCCCTGAGGGTGCTTTTGCCAAAATCACCAGCGATCTCCATCTTACCCAGTCCCGTGGTTATTCCACATCTCACTAGGCCTTCTGGGGCACTTTGATCCACTGGAAACACTGATTTTCATGCTCCTGTTTTTCTCCGACCTCACTGGCTGCTTCTTCTTAGTAGCCTTTTGTGGCCCCTCTTCTGGCTGAACGTTACATTCTAAAGTTTGCCTTAGGGCCATGGTTCTCGAAGGGTGATCCTATACCAGCAACATCAGCGCCGCCTGAAACCTGTTAGAGCTACACATTCTCAGCCTAAGACTGGTCCTGTGGTACTTACCCCGGGAACCACCCTTGGTTTCTCTTACCCTTCAGCCCCACATCCAGTGAACCAGTGAGTCCCGTTGGCTCTACCTCCAGAATATATGGTTCCAGTTAATTTGCTTCCCACCTTCTCTGCCTCCACTGCTCCGGCCAGGTCTCTGCTGGGGCTCACATGTCCTGCCTCAGTGGCTTCCTCCCCCACCACAGTTTCCACTTGTCTACTCTCCCTTCCCCACCATAAGCTATTATCCACACAGCTACCAGAGTAATCTTTTAAAAACATAGATTAGTCATGTTCCTACCCTGTTTAAAACCTTCCAGTGGTGTTTGACTAAAAACTACACATAGACTAAAGCCCAAAGTCCTTATGTGGCATCACACAGTCTTATCTCTACTTCTGTCTCTGACCTCACCTTTTGCTTCTTCCTTTGTCCATTTTCTTCTAGCTAAATGCCAATTTTTCTGCTGCTTCTCCTCTAAGGGTCTTCACACTTGCTGTTCCCACTACTTGCACCATTCCCCTCCCCCAGTGTTTGCATGGTTGGCTCCTTCCTGTCATTCTGTTTAAGCTTGGAAGTCCTTTCCCAGAGGAGCCTTCTGACCCCCTAATGAAATGCCATCCCTCTCCCCAAGACACTCTCTATACATTATATGTGGTTTTACTCTGTGCAAGCAATCTGAATTTATCTAATTCATTTGTTTACTTTACTATCTAGGTCTGTCCATAGTAGGCACAGCCCTATAAGACTTTAGCTTCTTAACTGTTGCATTTCTGCGCCTAGAACATGCCTGGCAGACAGAGGGCATTGAGCAAATTATCCACTAAATGAACAAACTTTATACAAGAGATAACGTTAAAATCAGTAAGGCAAATCCCTTAAGTTACCCAAAACGTGTCACGATGCTCCCTCTATAAGAGGTAACTAAGACCTATTGGCAAACTTCCAGTTCACTTTCACTATGGCCCATGTCCACAGGCATCAAGAAGTGCAAATTCACCTACATGATTTAAATTAGTCTGTTTTTCTTTTTGCTGACCAACCATAAAGTTGAATTAACTTCAGTGAGATCAGTGTAATGCGATTCCCCTGTACGACAATTACTTTGCATTTTTCCATACTTTAATTTCTGTTACCTCGATGAGATGATGTGCTGCATAAGTACTCTATGTTTCTCTTCTAGCACCTGCAGACCAAGAAAGTACTGAAATGACAGGTCAATCTGAGTCTAACTACCAAATTACTGGCTGCTTCAAAAAAAACTACCAGGTTCCTGATCTTTAGTACATAAGGCAAACTCTCAGATCCCTGAGGGATAAAATCAAATAAGGCAATAAATTAATTAAAATAAAATAAATAAAATAATAATATAAAATAAAGCAATAGAATACAATAATAATCTACAAAAGCATATTTGCCATCTTTTCCTTTTACTATGGGGCTTTCAGTCATTCTCAGAACATTTTTTGAGATGCTTTGATGTACTGAGAAGCCTTACAAAGTTCCTTAGCTTCAGGATCTGTGACCCTTTAGAATTTTTTCTGTAACGACCAACCATACATTCAGCTCCCAGTGCCATATTCCTTAGTCCAAAAAGACATAATGTTCAGTTTGGGGAATGAACAGAATAAAGCAAATGTCTACCATACCTTCAGTAGGTTTTTCTAAATGTTCAGTTTGGTTCTGGCCAGCAGACTCCTTGATATCCACAAAATTCTTCAGTTTTTGAAGACGCCGTGGGGATTGTGGGGATTCCTCCTCTGAATCTGGCTGGCCATCTAGAAAACCCCAAACAAATATTATAAAGTGATACTCTGGACAATGATACAAGGACTACTGTTGTTTTTATTCTTTTTTACCATGAACAGGGTGCTCCCACCAGCCTCGCCTTTAGAAAGATCACATGGAAGAAGTCCAGTCAGGGGGAGAGAGTCTTCATTATATGAAGTAATGTTTGCCATTAATGAAAGGACAGTATCTACAAAGAACACACTCCCCGGGAGTTAGCTGGTTCTATGAGATAACACAGTAGTTATCTTGGTTGGGTTATGAAGCAGAGACCTGGTAATTTAGCCTACTTTTACCCTGGCCAGAGTAACTGAGATGTGATTTTTTTTTTTTAAAGTTTCCAATCTTAAATTCATTCATTATTATGATAATGTGACTTTTTATTAAAATATATCTAGGAAGTACAAAATGAAACAAATCTAAAATAAATCTTTCAAGGGGCACCTGGGTGGCCCAGTTGGCTGAGTGTCCCACTCTTGATTTTGGCTCAGGTCACGATCTCAGGGTCCTGGGATCAAGTCCAGAGTCCAGGCTTAGAGGGGAGGCTACTTCAGGATTCTCTCTCTCCCTCTGCCCCTCCCCTGCCCTCTCTTTCTCTCAAATAAATAAATCTTTAAAAAAATATAAATCAATCAAGGCCTGGGGATTTTGACTTGTATGTAGGCAACCCTGGCTGAATAGTGTGGGCTGCTGGAGGACTGTTGAGAAACCTGTGGCATCAACCCCTTTCAAGGGGACAGTAGGCTTCATTGATGAGAGTTGTCTGCCTGGGAGAAGACAGGCACCAGCACCATCCACCTTCATCTCTCATTTCTCCTATCTCATGTCTATGTTGTTGTTCCAGGCTTACTCGTTGCAATCTCTGTGGTAATCAGAGGTTTCCTTTGGCTATGCTCATTCCAGGAAGCTGAGCGTCTGGTATAGTATTGTGCAGTAGAAAACCCTTCTATCTGGGTGGTTTTACTACCCAGTTTACTAAAGAGAAGTACTAAATTCCATCTCATCCCTAAAGTCTCCAACATGCATCTCTTGAAATGGAGACACTGTTCTACACATCTGTAGCACTGTCATCACATCCAAGAAAACTCACAGATATTCCACAATTCCCTCAACTCTACAGTCCTCCCCTCAAACTTGTGTAGTTGCTCCAAAATCTGTTTATTTTCTCAATACAGCATCCAAATTTATGTGTTGCAGGTAGTTTATATGCCTCATAAGTCTCTATCTTTCTGTCTCTTTTTTCAAGATTTATCTATCCATTTGAGAGAGAGAGAGGGAGAGAGCAAGCAGGGGGAGGGGCAGAGGGAGAGAAATCCTCAAGCAGACTCCCTGCTGAGTGGGGAGCCCAATGTAGTGACTGAACCCTGAGATCATGACCTGAGCGGAAATCAAGAGTCAGCCACTTAACCAACTGAGCCACCCAGGTGCCCATAGTCTCTTTTAATATAGAACAATTATTCCATTTTTTTTCTTTTAACGTCATTGACTTTTTTGAAGAGTTCAGGACAGTTGTTTCATAGAATGTCTACATTCTGGATTTGTTTGATTGTTTCCTCTCGGTTAAATTCAAGTTAAGGACTTTGGGCAAGAATTCTACATAGGTCTTAAGTACTTCATATTGGCCAAATTTATAATACACAAGTCACAAAAGGTCATGCCATTAACTAGTACTGAGCCAAAGGTGGTAGGAACAAGTTCTGTCTTAAGAGGCCTTTGTTAGGCATTCTTCATTGAAGCCCATTAACAGGACTAACAGCTATATGAATACGTTACCTGGAGGAAGATCAGATGTATTCTTAGGGGTTGTCTTGTTTGTGTCTTCCTCCCTCTTTGTAAAAGGAGGCAGGTTTTTAGAAAGGGTGTCCAGATAATTAAACTGAAAGGAAAAACCAAAAGACTTCCTTTAAGACTTATGCAAGCCTGGAAGGCAATAGCCAATAGCGCATTAAGTTGATGAGCAATGATGAAAGCAATTTTTTTTTTTTTAAGGCTCCGAAAAGAAAGTTGGCAAACTACAAGTTTTTCAAGAGACTGTTTAACTCGGTTCTAGATTTTTGTCAATCTGTCATAACTTCCTATAACTTCTTCTCAAGCAGCTTTTGGCTAATAATAGCATCTGGAACATTTGTAGCAATACAGGGAGTTCAAAACACATGAAAATATTCACTTTGCTTGGGAGTTTCAGGGTTCACAGAAGTGGAGTGCTCTATCTCCACGGGCTTCCAAGAACTCATAGTAATTCAGTGCTATTTCAAGAGCAGATGGGGGCAGAAATTTTAATGGAATAAAAACTTCAAAATAGAATCTATAAGAGGATACAAATAGGGAGAATTTGATCCAAAAAGGCCTTAAAATGGATGGTAGAGGGTAATTAATAGTGACAAGGCAAAGCAGAGAGGTGGAGTAGTAATAATACATTGGCAGCAAACTTCTCCTTAGGTGCAAGACCTGAAACTGGTTTTCCCTCTCATGCTTGTGAGGACATGGATTCGGTGAAAGGTAAAGTCAGTTGCGTTGATGCAGGAAAGAAACATCAGAAAAGGTTGATTACATAATGACACATGCATTGCATTAACTTTTGTAAAGACTCTTAGTCTATTGTTGTTAACTACATTCAATTACCTGAGACTGATAGCACTTGCTCAATTCAGATTTGAAGTAGGGTGATATTACTTTGTTTCTAATTTCCGTTAGGTATTTTTTTGTGTTTTCAATTTCTTTCCTGGTTGATATTTCCATAATGATAAAAAGAAGACACAGAATTTTAGCTTTAAATCCCACAGAAAATGGAATCACCAACAATAAAACTGGTAAGAATTAACTCATCAGAAATTGTTTTTGGTCAGTTTGCTTTGGTTCATTTTCTGCTCCTTCTAGAATCAGTCACATTCCCTACTTTAGAAATCCTTTCCTTTAAGATAGGAAATAATGATGCCCCGTGGTAGTGTTTTCTACAGTTGATCTCAAAAGACTAAAATCTACATGGTTGACCTCTTTTGCATGCCTTTCAATTCTCTGAGGTTTAAATGTCCATTTGATTCTACTGATCTCTATAATTTCAGTAGCATGGTTCACAAAAGCTAAAACCCAAACCTAAGGAATGGTTTATGACTAGTGTGATCAGTGATTAGGAAGTAAAATAAAAGCGATCATGATAACCCTGCTAGTTGTCTTTCCAATATGAGAACCCTATACTGGGGAGGCAATACACCAGCTAAAAACTTTACTTCCCAGCTTTTCCTATATAGGGGGAAGGCCAATGACAAGAAACTGAAGCCAATGGGTAAGATTCCAGATAGCCTTTAAAGAAGGCTGACACAGCAGAGAGGCTTTCCCTTTGTCCTTGTCTCATCTCTTTTCCTACATCCTGAAATACGGATGAAGTGGCCTCAGCTGCAGCAGGGATTCTGCAACCACGACGCAAACCTGAGGATGGAAATCATGTGCTAGGAATGATGGAACAGACAAAAAGAAGAAATCTGAGTTCCTGGCAATGTTGTGGTGCTGTTTACCATGGACTACTCATTTCTGACTTCTTTTACATCAGGAAAGGTAAACTTTCTTGTAAAAGCCCTGACTTGAGGGGTTGTCTGTTAAATATAGATGAACCTAATCTTATTTGAGATAGTTCTCATTTTTAGGTCCTTATTACATACCAGAAATTTTACCAAGTGCTTTCCACATCTAATCTTACACTAACTCTCTGAGTTACTATTATTACCCCCGTTTTTCTGGTCAAAACATCAAGGTGTAGAAAAGGTAAGTAACATTCTTTAAATCACATAACTAGTAAGAGGTGAAGTCTGAATTAAAACCCAGGTTGCCTGCCCCCAAGCCCATGATCTGGATAAGTGTATATGCTAGTTAGCTGTTAGTCACCCAGTGTGTGAGCTGAAAGACACTTCAGGTATTAAATGGCCCAATTAACCTCATTTTATAGATAAGCAAACTGAATTCCTGAGGTAAATTTTACTGAACTGAAACAACCAGCGGGCATCATTGAGCTATAAGTAATCAAACTGGAACTGACTCTAGGTCTGCTGACATGAGATTAGTGCCCTCTCTCTTATACTAGCTTTTCTGTCAGAAAATACTGGCCACATCAAAACATCGTCTTACTCAAACAACTTTAATTTCCTATTAAAATATCTGCTCTCTACTGCCTCACCGATTCATTCCTCAGTTTATGGCAGTGTGGCCTATTGTTTACACTCTCTTAGAGCTGTTCTCTCAAAATAAATCTCTCAGGTGATAAACCCAAATTCCTCTTTTCATTTTCCTTCCTCCATAGAATCTGATACTTGTTGATCACCCTCCATTTCCTGCAAACTCTCTCATTTCTTAACCTTCCTCCCCAGATCTGTTTACATGCTGCCAACCCTTCTCTATGACACAAATCTAATTATGTGTTTTACTTTCTTCTTAAAAACTTCTGTTGGCTTGCCATTATCTTCCTGTAGGTTAAAACCTGAAATTGTTAAATGTTCCAAAGATTTTAAAAATGTGACTAGGTAACACAGGCACATAATTCAGAAAGTATTAAAGAGTAGGTAATAAAAAGGAAGTCTGCATCCCACACTGTCCCCTAACCTCTCCATCTCCTTCCCTGTAGGCAACATTGTCACCATTCTCTCAGAACTCCTTGGCAGGGGTATTCTACGAGATAACACCATACCTTCTAGTTTGACCTTGAATATAGGGTGGTTCATAAGATGGAGGGTCCTATCTCACTACTTCTCCCACACATTCTACAAGGTAACCCAGACATTTTTATGAAGAAGAGTCTTCATCCTTCCTCCAGTCATTTTGGAGAGGAACCTTGCAAATGTGTGTAGCAGTACCAGGTGTACTACAATATACTCAGTAAATATTATCTGGCTTCCTTTCCTGGTGGGGTGGTATCTTCAGCTAGGAATGAAAGGAAACCAAAGCACATAACTCTGAGAGCACATTCCTCATCGAATTATAAGAACCTTGAAAGTTGATGACTAGGCTCTGCATTAAGTTCTAGGATATTTATTAGTATATTACAATTACTAGAGCACAGAGAGTACCTAAGAACTTTCTGGCTTATGAAAAGGAGTGGATCTGTGTAATGGTCAAATGGGTTTCCTGTAGAGATGGTGACATCCTCACTCATAAGCTGAGTAACCACTTAGCAAAATTGTAGAAGAGATTCAAATAACAGCAGAGAGCCTAGATGGTAGGACCTTTCAACTTCTCCCATTTCCATGACTCCACAAAACTGAACCTTTTCACATGTTTATATACACTTCAAGATAGAATTACCTCTTTTGTTCCAACTTCTTTTTCCAGTGCATTGCTTTTATTGTGTTCCTGGGGGGAAGGAAAGGAAAGTACAATGGGAAAGGGCAATATTCTCAGCTCCCAAATAATACAAGAAACACCTCTACTGTCTGATAAATTGTTGACAGTGTAGGAGATGAGAGGCTGAGAACTCACTGATGTCATCACCCAGAGTTAGGACTCTGTCCCTCTCCATTTTCTCAATCACTGGTATGCTTCATGCTAATTGGAACACAGTATGGGATCAACTTACCTCCATTTCTTTTCAAAGAAATCTGAATCCAGTGTTTCTGGCAAACGTTCTGGAGCAGCAGGCAAAGACTCCTTGAATAAATCGGATAGGTGGGCTGCAACTTTAAAAAGAGACACATTTAACTTTTATCCTCCCTTCTCGATAGCACAATGCACAGTCAGTCCCTGATGACTCACTTGAGAGGGTTTCTAAGAGCCTATATTTAATCTATTAAGTGTTTTCTAGAATTTCCATGACCAAGCTGTAATATAACAGTAAAGCAGACCAGTTGTAGGAAATATCCTATGAGAAAACACACATCTTATTGTCAAAATGTAAAATGTATTGACCTCTCATTTATCCCAAAGCATTAGGGGTATCAGTGTTTTATCTAACTGAATTTCTTCATACCTGGAACACCAAAACATAAAAAAAAAAAAAAGAACTATTTTGTTGAAATTGTTTATCTTTAAAAAAAAATCTAAGGATATAAGTATAATACAATAGTTGTTTGATAATTTGGGCGGTTATTCTGAGTCTATTCCCCAGAATATGGTCTCAGTAGGATGTTAACAAAGATTTAAAAAATTAAAAAGGTTCCATGTTTTATGGTTATATGAACTTGGGAAACACTGATTTATACAAGATTAAATATGTTTTGTTATTGTAGGATGTAGTTAATTTACACTCTGGCTCTCTAAAAAATAAGGCAATATACAGGATTATCCAAACTTATTTTATCATAAAATTCATTTTGGGGGCAGCCATTTCACAAACTAGTGTTTTGAGAAATACTTTGGAGAGCACTGACTTAAAATCACCACTATGAATATTTCAAGGGCAGCTGTAAGTATGCTGTTTGACTGTAAGTATGCTGTTTGACTCTTCTGTCTGTTTGTTTGTTAGTATGTTTGAAAAATATATTTAGTTCGTCCTTCGTTATTAGGCAACCTGCCCATTTACCTCTATGGTGACTGTCCCCTCACAACACAGGTCACAGATTCAAATGCTGCAAGGTATACATCCGAGATAAAGTATAAGGCATCTAGTTAAATTTGAACTTCAGATGAGCAACAAATAATTTTTTAATATAACTATGTCCCAAATCTAACATGAAATAAACTTATATGGAAAGGTTACTTGTTGTTTATCTGAAACTGAAATTTAACTGGGCCTTCTGTGTTTTTTTTGTTAAATTGACAGTCCTAGTGTAATGGGCTTCCCATGTGAAAGAGTGACAACAGAGTGGCAACTGAGGGTTGTGATTGATTCTTTTGTTCATGGTCACTCTAAAGGGGCAGCTGTTAATTACATTCAGCCAAATGTCACTGTGTGGTAATGTCACATTTCAAGAGATGGAAAATTCACATAAATAAAAATAACTGTAGAAGCCAACACTGTGGGGGACACATAAAACACATCTGTGGGCTAAATGAAGCCTATGCCTGTCAGTTTCTGACCTCTGTCATATGGCCAAAATAGAAAAGGAAAGGAAAATCCCAAACCACTAAATTCTGGTGGGCTTGTTTGCTGTGAACTATGAAATCACATAACTAAGTTTGCTGGAGCAGTATATTCCCCCAAATGAATATACTTTGAGTGAGGACATTTTATTAGACTGCTTGATATATATACAAGTGCAAGATTTTGGTGATAACTGTAGTTCCTCAAAAGTTCTGCATATGTGTGTGTGCGTGCGCACACGCCATTAGGAGAGTGTTGGTTGGTTGACTGTGTCTCTCTTGTATCTTAGCTATGTTGGAAATACAAGCTGAGGTTAACATAAATGTCAGATGTCAACTATTTTCATTCAACAAATCAAAGTTAAAAATAAATTAGAGGCAGTCATGGTTTTCAAGGATCTCACAATTTAGGCAGGAAAAAAGTAAATAAATCATTATGGTACAACATGGTCAATATGGCAACAGAAATATGTGCATGGTACTTTGCTATCAGATGAAGGAATGACTGAGAAGTGTACTTAAGATTTTTAAATATTTTGCAGAAAAATTTTAAAGTTAAAATATTAAAGTAGTTACCTTCAGTTACATGACTTTTCGTAGTTTGTTCCATTTTAGGGAATGACTGAAATGATGATAGAATTCCTTAATGCTGATGATTATATTACATACAAATTCACTTTGCTTAAAAGCATTCTTCATGTGTTCAAATTGATCTTGTATGGAAACTACTATAAAATGAAGTAGTTTTTTAATGCCAATACAAAATTTACTAGATTTTTTTTAGCCATCCCTTTCACTTAACAATTTTTTCAAAGTGCAAATCATTTTAAGTTGTAAAATTTTTTTTTCTTCCTTCTTCCTATGTCATTCATTAATCAACCAATTCGTTCAACATTTTGATGAATATCAGTTTCTTGAAAGACAATATAAACTTTTATTTAAGGGCCTTCAGAATTATTTATGAATTAAGGAAGAGCCTAAAAAGCATTTGGAAAATTCAGTACATGAGGAATCAGATTTCCCCAGAAATAAGAAATTATAAGGACAAGCAAACGGTCCACAGAAGTGGCAGAAACAGCTTTAGTTGTAATATTTTGTCTTGAGGCACCTAATACTGAAACAACACTAAAAATATTTGTACAAAAATCTTTCTTTCTCACCATAACTAGCTTGAGGAGATCTGCAGCATTGCCCCTCTCCTCCTTGGTTCTGGAATCTTTAACAGTCATTTCCTGCAGCTTGTCTTCTTTCTTTAGAATATGGTTTATGTAATCCTAAATCAGCAGAATAAAATAAATCAATAAAAAAAAGAAATAAGGTAGAAAGAGACACCAAAATAGTCAACATCAACTTGAAATACTACAAAAAGAGTAAGAATATATAAGTTTGCAGTGCTCAACAAACCAGTTACTGGTTGAGCAATCTGGAAAACCTTTTCCTTAATTGTATTAATTAGCAAAGACCTACAAAGTCCAAAGACAAAACTTTGAGGGCCACAAGATATTAGAACTCCATGAAGACTCCAGAGAGGCCTGGCTTCTAACTCCATGCTCCAGTGTCCTCATCAATAAAATGTACAGACTTGGGTTGGATGGTTTCTAGAGTCCTCTCCAGGGATAGTCTTTATAATTCTATGAATGTAAGTTTAGTCTTTGTCCATGCCTTTGCTTCCAAGAGAAATATATATTTTACTTTTTCCATAAGTACCTATTATCCTTCTTTCTTTCTTTCTTTTTTTTTTTTTTTAAGATTTTATGTATTTATTTGACAGAGAGAGACACAGTGAGAGAGGGAACACAAGCAGGGGGAGTGGGAGAGGGAGAAGCAGGCTTCCCGCTGAGCAGGGATCCCGATGCAGGGCTCGATGCGGGGCTCAATCCCAGGATCCTGGGATCATGACCTGAGCCAAAAGCAGACACTTAATGACTGAGCCACCCAGGAGCCCATAAGTACTTATGTTCATAAATAAATGGTCCCTTGCTCTATGCGAGGTGCTAGGTATATAACCATGAACAAAACACATATGATCTCACTCTGATACAGTTAACAAAGTAGACATTGAGATGTTACAGATGTAGTTTATACAATTGACTATATATTTACAAATTCTTAGGCCATTTCCAAAAACCAATAGTACTTTTCTTCCACGGACAAGTATCAGATTAATAAACAGCTCTACCTTTTTCCAGAGGTCATTAAACCAGTTTCCCATACAATAAGAAAGAAGGCGAACTCTACATGGCAATCACATGTAGAACTTATTTATCTTTTCAATGTCTCAGGGCCTCAATACTTCCTATACCTTATGGGAACCATTATTTTCTACCTCTTAACCTCCTACCCTCTGGAAAATTGACATTCATGTGTTGCATTAGATAAATACTGGGAGAATTACATAATTTCAGGTTCCTCAGGAAACCAAGAGGAATAATTGCCCTGTTCCTGATTCTTCTCAGTCAAGTTACCTGACTTCCATTACCTTAAGGGAAATCTGCAACTTCAATTTCACCTCATCCTTTATGACCTCGTGCTGGATGAACTGGCGCATCTGTAGCACCTTGGGACTCTTGAGTATAGGGGCTGGGGCACTTACTAGCTGTTTGGACCCAACATCAAGGCCCTTCCAAATGTGAGTGCCAAATGGAGGTCCAGGAGTTTTTTTCTGTTAACAAAACAAAGCAAAACAACCAACCAAAAAAAAAAAAAGTCTTAAAATTAATTTTATTTATTTGTTTTCACTGACCCCTTATTTATGTAGATACTATGCTAAGAACCACTTGTTAGGGAATACAATAGTAAAAAAACAAAAAAATCCCTGCTCCCCAAGAGTTTCTCAAATATAAGGAAAATTGGTAGCAGAACTGGGCAAGCTTTCCTTTTTATATGTGTTATCAGGAATCTGGATATTTTAAAATCCTACAGCACTACGTCCCACTGGATAGCCTTTAGGGGAGTAGTAAGCAATGTGGTATCATGGAAATGTAGCTTAGCTTATGCCTAATGTATGTGGGTATTGCTTATTACCCACAAGTAGCCTAAGACATTTGGAATAAGCAGTTTTTAACTTCCTGTTTTCATGTTCATTTTGACCTAGAGAGATTGAGAGGGCAATCATCCCATAGATTTGGGTAGTTTTTGAGCTCACTCTAGATTAAGCATGCCCCCAGAGTCTCCTGGGCATGAATGTCTATTGGGCACGAATGTCTACCTCAGAGCAAATTCACATCTTTATGTTATCCTTGTAATTGATTTTCGGGGGGTAGTGTGCTTGGATGCCCTGTGTCTGGTAGAGTCTCTGATGTGCTTCATTGTAAGCTGCTATTCAATGTCTGATGCCTGGTCAGTGATAACCATTCAGAGGTTCGTCTGGGCAGAGCCATTGCTACTGGGCAGAGAAGGTCAGAGCTATAGGAATTGCAGAAGAAGAGAATGAGTGTCCTTCATTAATCTTAGATGTGGCATGTTATTGGTTGTGAAGCACTACTTTCAGCTTGGATATAGCCGTAGTGAGCCATTTGGTGTGGCCTTTTTATTTTTCAGGAAGTAGAGAGCCAATGTGACTTGTCCCAAATCCCACATTAATAATTGGAAGACTCAGGATCACAATTCAGATCCTCTTCATTCACCATATTGGTTACAGTCACCAAATTAAAATATAGGACTAAGAGGTCTTTGTTATCTTTTAAAAAAATATTTATTTATTTATTTATTTGAGAGAGGGTGAGAGAGAGAGAGAGAGAGAGCAAGCACGAGGTAGGGGAGGGACAGAGGGAGAGGGAGAAGCAGGCTTCGCACTGAGCAGGACCCTGGGATCACTACCTGAGCCAAAGGCAGACTCTTAACTGACTGAGTCACCCAGGTGTCCCAAGGTCTTGGTTGTCTTAAGTGCTCATTATCTGCGCCCTTGCTCTTACCAGATTGTTTGGGGAAGGAAAATTCATTATACATCAAAAACATTATCCTCCCCACCTAACACTAGTATGTCTCTCTGATCATTTTATCAATGTGCTCATTGATTTAATAATTTAACATCTGACAATAGGCCAAACATGTTACACAAATTGCCTGCAAAATGAAATGTCAAATCTTGCACGATGCAGGACTTCGTGTTTCTTGCTCAAGATGTTTTCTTCCAGTCTTTAAAAAGACTTTAGGTGGGGCTTCTCTAATCTGACATAGTTACAGTGTTTACTTTCTAACATTGTAGTTGCAAATCCTTTGTAAAATCCTTCACATTATTCTTACATGCTTCAGTCTGTGCATTAGTAAATTAGGGGATAAAACGAGTGTGAAAGATCTAAATTGTGTGTTAAAACTAACAAAGAATGAGAGAAGGAAATATTTCTGTATTGCCTAATATCAGTAATTCCATGATAGGAGAGGTAGAACATGCATTACTCAGAGTGGATATTTTCATACTATAGGAAGATGGTTGAGCCTGCAATGTAGGCTAAAAGAAATAAAACGGAGATTTAGCTAGACGGGTTTATTTCTCTAAAATCGACGAATGTTAGAGTCTTCAAATAACAAATCTCCTGAGACCAATAACAATTTACAAAAGAATGAAAATACGTCACTCTATGAGAGAAGACCCAAGACTCCAAAAATTGATGGATGGATATACAACCGTAGTGACATTCCAGAAGAAAAAATTTATACCTCAACGGAGGGGAATGTCTCCCATGACCTTGACTGGAGATTAGGAGGAACAATTGTATCTAATTCTTTCTTCATTAGCCATGGTGATGCCTCATGAAAAGGGCGAAGGACAGTGATGCTCAGGGTACCTGGGTCAAAGAGAGTTATCAGAGGATCATGTTTCTATCAAATAGATTCTGAGAAATACAGTAGGTTTTCACAAAGTTCAACAAATACTTTTAAAAAAAGACTTATTTGAGAGAGTGTGTGTGTGCAAGTGGGAGGAGGGGCAGAGAGAATCTCCAACAGACTCCCCACTGAGTGTGGAACCCCACACAGGGCTCTATCTCATGACCCATGAGATCATGACCTGAGAAGAAACCAAGAGTCTGACACTTAACGGTTGACTGAACTAACCAGGCACCCTTGACAAACACTTGTCAAGGGTGCCTGGTTGTAGACAGAGTGATTGTACTTTAGAACCTTATGATCTAAACAAGAAAAGTGAGGCTTTTAGCCACTGTAACACCTAGAGATTGGGTTTAGATCACCTGGAATTATTAAATGATACCTTATCATCCTTCAAAAACCACATCCAAGTCTAGTTGGTTCACTTGAGCTCATCCACTGACCTACCTTGGATAATTTGTCTCTGAGAAATCCTGTTCTGGGCTATAGAAACAACCAGCTTTTCTACCCAGATCTACTCTGTGAATGAATCCCTCTGGCAGTCAGAGAGACTGATCATGTTAGGCCATGATTTAAACGTTTCTTTGACCTCCCACTGCGCATGGAATAAAACCAAGTCCTCAGTATTTTCTCATCCCGCCTCAACTCACACCATTCCTCCTTCTATGCTTTAGCTACTTTGGCCTTTTCATCCTTGTTTTCCGTGGCTTTTTGCTTTCTGCTTTGTATTGTCTCTTCCAAAAAAAGCTCTCCCTCCTGTTTTAATCAACTGCTACTTATCCCCCAGTTCTTAGCTCCACTGTCTTCAGGGAAGATTTCTAGACTACATCAGGTTCCTGCTCTCACGGAAACATATTCCTTTCCTTCACAGACCTTATCCTAATTGACAATCATGTAATCACAGTCATCGTATGTTAGATAATCAATGCCTATCTCTCTCGTTAAACTCTAAGCTCTATGAAGGCAGTATCCACGCTGCTTTAGCTCACTACTGTATTCCTTTTGCTCAGTTTTCAACTCTACTTGCCACTTGGCAATGTCAACCTGTATCTACAGTTAATTATGTTCATTCCAAGTTTTATCTGAGCCAGTGTGTTTGGCACATTGTAGGTTATCAAGTAGATGCTAGTTAAATAACTAACAAAGCCATTTGCAATGAATGCTCATTTGGTTCTACACATGCACTGCACCAGTCAGAGCTCCCCACTCTCCATATTCACAGACATAGAGCAAGATGTAAATGTACACTGATATACTGAAAGATACACTACGTGTGCAGAGATGCAGGTATATTCATAAATAAGTGTAAAACTGTATCCCACCAACCAGAGAACAGATTAAAATGGACCATACATAAACCTAGATATAAAACATTGGTTTCATACACAAATGACACCCAAGTTTATATCTATGTTTAAATATACATATGATATACCCTGATAATTCTTTCTTTTTTTTTTTTTTAAAGATTTTTTAAAGTAATCTCTACATCCAGTGTGGGGCTTAAATTCACAATCCAAAGACCAAGAGTTGTGTGCTCCACCGACCGAGGCAGCCAGGTGCCCTTCTGGTGATTCTTAACGTATTATGTGTCTCTAATCTTTAACCACACACTGATTTCTTTAAAATTGATGAGAATAATATAAATACACAATGAATATAATTTATCCTATATTTCAGGTTGGCTTTCTAAGTCACACATCAAATATATTTTTTCTTATTATATTAAATTCATCAAGGCAATACCTTCAAAATGACAAAAAAAGTGAACTTACAAGTAATATCTCACTTTTCTTTCTTTCCCTACTGAAGATGAAAGGAACATATAAATAGAATCATAGCTACATACCCAATATATCTAAAGACAGATTCAAATTTGCTTACAGGTAGGAGAATGACTCATACACCATTTTCATAGGTTGATGCTCAGATAAAACTTGGAATGAACATAATTAGCTGTAGATACAGGTTGACATTGCCAAGTGGCAAGTAGTGTTGAAGAGTGAGCAAAAGGAAGAAAGTAGAGTTGACACAGGGGTGGACTGGATGAATAGGCTGGGAGCTGGTAAGGGGACACAACAACTTCCAGACATTCTGGGTTTCTTACCTGGCTGTTCCTGGACTGGCTCCTGGAGAACGACAGTAGATGATTCTCCATATGCCAAGGATAGATATTCTTCTATGTCACTGTCGCGAAGAAGTTCCACTCCTGATCCATCAGCATAAACGACAAAAAACCTATTTGAAACAATAAAATCAAAACACTTGAAATATTAGTTCAAGTGCTCCTTACACTTGGAATTTAAAATAAAAGTCGGGGTGCTTGGGTGGCTCAGTGGGTTAAGCATCTGCCTTCAGCTCAGGTCATGACCTCAGCGTCCTGGGAGTTGGGATCCCTGCTGAGTGGGGAGTCTGCTCCTTCCTCTCCCTCTGCCTCCTCCCTGTTTGTGCTCTCTCTTTCTCACTCTCAAAGAAGTGAATAAAATCTTTAAAAAAAAAACAGAAGTCACAGTATTATTTTTATCATATTACCTGGGCACGTGTTCACCATAGATTAGGAGATGATTCTTATGAAGGTGAGTAGATGATAAATTATCATAGCCTTCAGCTTTTTCACTTAAATCCTCCTCCACATTGTTTTTGGGTGCTATAGTTGATATGCTACCATCAGCCATAACCTAAGGACCAAAGTATATAGGCAACTAAAAGAAAAGAAATGGCGGGAAGCTTATGTTTCCCCTTTCAGACAGCATGTCATCTTTTGGTAGATTCAGAGAATCAGGGATATTTATCTCCAATGTAAAATGCACTAAGTACAGTCAGCATTAATAAAAGTGAAAACCCAGTGGCACATCTCTACTCACAGGCCACACCTAGACTGTGACTACAAACTGGAAGACAGACTGGAATATCCTTGGAGGAAGGTGACAAGGATGGCAGGGGACACATATCTTCTCTTTTGAGCATTAGGTTAAGGAACTGGGGATTTAAACATTGAGGGAAGACTACTTATGTGATAGTTGTCTTGAAATATTAAGGAAGTAATAGTGTGAAGTTTATATTCTGTGATTGCAAGTGCAGAATCAGGATTCATGGTACTAAATCTTTAGTATCAGCATCAGATTTAGTAGCTGCATGAAATGTAGTATCAGCATGAGAAGAAATGTTCTAGCCATTACTACTATTTAGATATGGTATGGGTCTCTCCAGGAAGGAGCGTGGTTCAGGCTCAAAGACCACTGACGAGAACACCCAAGAAGAGCATTAATGCCTAGAAGAATGCTTGGCCTGAATTTACCATGTGTTTAAACCTAGAGGGTTTAGGGCTTTAGCATTCAATTTCAATTCACTATAAATGGAAATTTGTTAGCATTCTGAACTCATGCTGGGAAGAGTCACATTTATTGAACACCAAAAAACCAAGCAGGATCAGGGCTAATTTGCATACCATGCCAAAGTTAGGGGCTCTGCGCTATGGTTCCAAACCTGAAAAATAACTTCACCACCTATCAGCTGATACACAAATTCTACTGTTGGGTGAGGAATGAAAACAAGGAGAAATGCCTAGAGCAGGGGTTGGCAAACCATTTTTTGTCAAGGGCCTGGGAGTAAATATTTTAGGATTTGTAGGTCACACAGTTTCTGTTGCAACTACTCATCATATCATTGTGTGCAAAAGCAGCCAAAGACAAATGACCATGGCTGTGTTCCAATAAAACTATATCATGACATTGAGATTTGAATTTCCTGTAATTTTTATGTGTCATGAAATATTCTTCTCCTTTTGAGTTTTTCCAACCATTTAAAAATATAAAAGCCATTTTTAGCTCATGGGCCTACATAAAAAGGTGGCCATGGTTTGCCAGTGTTTGGCCTGGATGTAAGAGAATAGTTGTGGTGTTGAAGGACAGAGAAATAGAAGATAGAGCTCTACCATCCAGCAGATAACATTGCTCCCACCTCCCCATCTTCAACCTTACTAGAACCCTCACCAATTGATATTTCTCACCATGGACTCTCTGCCTAGTCAAGCAAAACTATTCTCACTTTAACCTGGATACAGACTAGTCTTATACCATTTTTTTTTTGGCTGACATTATTTTTAAATGTTTAGTAATGTTTCTTCCCTTCCATTCTAATTCTTTATTTGGTCTTAACATTTCTACCATCCCAACTGTTTGACTTTCTATCTCCTTGGAAGTACACTTGAGAAGCAAAGATTGTTGACATTCATTATTGCTTATGCAAAGTACTGACGATAAGTGGGTAACTAGTCCCAAAGCAGGTATGGTGTAAAGCTTCATGGAAGCTCTCTGGGGTGAAATATCTACCAAAAAAAAAAAAAATCCAGCCCCTTTCTCCATATTAATGATGCCCTTTACCTGAAAGGTATTTCCCTCAGGATCCAGGACCTCACAGATAACCTCTGATGTGTGCTTCATGATGTACCTGCTAGCTCTTAGCTGTTCACGTTTTTGGAAAGGATGGTATATATCACTGCTTAATTCATGGCAATATATAGCTGAGCAATCCCTGTCAATGTGGAGGCAGCCTGTGTTTGGAGGTAACACCTGGAAGGGCAACAGAAAGAGAGAAATTATTTAAAATGTCTTGTTCAACTTAAGGGATTCAGAAAATTGTTTTAAGGAAAAAAATTAGACAAAGATCTTAGCCATAAACTATTTTTTTTCCAGGAAACATTATCCAAGAGGGTTAAAAACATTATCCAAGAGAGGACATTAGTTTTGGGAAGGGCTCCCTAATAAAGAGGCAAAATTAATAATTAGGGCTCAATTCCTTTCATGTCCTCACTCATAATTTATCTACTCACTTTAATATCTTTTCTAAGTAATTGTCTTGTGCCTTATGTCAGATATTTAATATAAAATAATAAAAATATATTTTAACTGAAGTAAACACACTAGCCCCAATAAAAAATGTTTGGAATCCTTCATGTTCTTGGGCGAAAAGTATCTCGAACAGTCAGAAGCTATGGGGCAAATGCTTTTAAGAACTCTTATTTGTCCCCATTCCTCTGGTGCCTGACACAGTCCTTAAGTATTAGCTTTCATGTAATGACTTCTGGTTCAGATAGACTCAATTTTTGAGACATAATTAATGTACCATAAAGTGTACATTCAGTGGATTTTACTATGTTCAAAAACATGTGCAAATGTTATTGCTAATTTCAGAACATTTTCATCATCCCCAAAAGAAACCAGCTCATGATGCCATGAGCTGTCACTCTGCCTCACTCCTGCCCCTAGCTTCTGGCAATCCGTGATCACCTATCTCTATGGATTTGAATATTCTAGACATTTCATACAGATGGAAGCACACAATACAAGGCTTTTTGTGTCTGGCTTCTTTCATTTAGCATAATATTTTCAAGATTCATCCATGTTGTAGTATGTATCAATACTTCATTCTTTTTCATGGGTGCATAATATTCCATCATATAGCTATATCAGATTTTATTTGTGAGTTGATGGACATATGTGTTATTTTCATAATCTTGTTATTATTACCAATATTATCAACATCTGTAAACAAATTTTGGGGTGGATGTATAAATTAATTTCCCTTGGACGTCTACTTAGGTATGGAATTGTTGGGTCATATGATAACTATTTTTAACTTTTTGACGAACTGCCAAACTGTTTTCCAAAGCAATTGCAGCATTATACATTCCTATCAGCAATGTATGAGGGTTCCAATTTCTCCACAACCTCACTAACACTTATTACTGTCTGTCTTTTTTATTCTAGTCATTTTAGTGGGTGGGAAGTAGTATCTCATAGTTTAATTTGCAATTCCCTAATGACTAATGATGTTGAACATCTTGTCATGTGCTTATTTGTCATTTATATAACTACTTTGGAGAAATGTTTATTCAAATCCTTGCCATTTAAAAGTTGCATTATTAGTCTTCATTGTTGAGTTGTAGTTGTTCTTTATATATTCTGGATACTAGACTATTATTATTTGTATGATTTACAAATAATATCTTCCATTCTGTTGGTTGTCTTTTCACTTTCTGTGTGGTATCCTTTAGAGCACAAACTTCTCATTTTGTTTGTGCTTTTGCTGTCATCTAAGAAACTGCTGCCAGATTGAAGGACATGAAGATTTGCACTATGTTTTCTTCTAAGAGGTTTGTTGTTTGAGCTTTTACAACTAAGCCCTTGGTGCTTTTTGAGTTCATCTCTGTGTATAGTGTGAGGTACAGGTCAACTTTATTAACCAGTTGTTGAAAGACTCTTCTTTTCCCCACTGAATTAGCGTGGCGTGCTTATAAAGAATTTATTGACCACAAATTGACAATAAATGACTACTTAGCTCTATTCTAATGATCTATATGCCTATCTTTATTCTAGTAGTACACTGTCTTAATTATAGTAGCTTTGTAGTAAGTTTTGCAATCAGGAAGTGTGAGTCATCTAACTTTGTTCTCCTTTGAGATTGTTTTGGCTATTTGGAGTATTTCCAATTTACATAAGAATTTTGGTATCAGCTTGTCAATTTTTGCAAAACAGGTGTCTGGGATGTTAGTAAAGAATGTAAGGAGTACTGCCATCTTAATAATGTTAACTTTTCCATAACTTAATATGTGATGTTCTCTGTTTATTAGGTCTTTAATTTCTTTCAGTGATATTTTATAGTTTTCAGTGTATAAGTCTTATTAAATTTATTTCTAAATATTTTATTCCTTTTTTAATCCACATCACCTATTTCACCCATACCCCACTCACCTCTCCTCTAGTAATCATCAGTTTGTTCTCTATGGTTAGGAGTCTGTTTCTTGGCTTATCACTCTCTTTTTTTCCTTTCTGCATTTTTTTGTCTCTTAAATTCCACATATGAGTGAAATCCTATGGTATTTGTCTTTCTCTGACTTATTTCACTTAGCATTAGAATTATACTCTCTAGATCCATCCATGTTGCTGCAGATGGCAAGATTTCCTTCTTTTTTATGGCTGAGTAGTGTTCCATTATATGTGTAATGGAATATAAATATATATATAATCCATTTTCTTTATCCATTCATTTATCAATGGACACTTGACCTGTTTCCGTAATTTGACTGCTATAAATAATGCTCAATAAACATAGGGGTGCATATATCCTTCCAAATTAGTGGTTTTTTATTCTTTGGGTAAATACCCAGTAGTGCCATTACTAGATCATAAGATAGTTCTATTTTTAACTTTTTGAGAAAGCTCCATCCCGTTTTCCACAGTGGCTTCACCAGTTCAAATTTCCACCAACAGTGCAAAGGTTTCCTTTCTCTTTGCATCCTCGCCAACACTTTTTGCTTCTTGTATTGCTGATTTTAGGCATTCTGACAAGTGTGAGGTGGTATATCATTGTAGTTTTGATTTGTATATCTCTGATTACTAGTGATATTGAACATCTTTTCTTGTCTGTATGTCTTCTTTGGAAAAATGTCTGTTCATGTCTTCTGCCCATTTTTAAATTGGATCATTTATTTTTTGTGTGTGTTGTGTAAGTTCTTTATATATTTTGGATACTAACTCTTTATCAGATATATCATTTCCAAATACCTTCTCCCATTCAATAGGTTTTCCTTTAGGTTTTTTTTGTCGATTGTTTCCTTCACTGTGCAGAAGGAATTTCGATGTTGTCCTAACAGTTTATTTTTGCTTTTGTTTTCCTTGCTCCATAGAACATATCTAAAAAAATATAGCTACAGCCAGTGCCAGAGAAATGACTGCCTATGCCCTCTTCTAGAATTTTTATGGTTTCAGGTCTCATACTTAGGTCTTTAAGTCATTTTACGTTTATTTTTGTGTATAATATAAGAAAGTGGTTGAGTTTCATTCTTTTGCATGTAGTTGTCCAGTTTTCCCAACACCATTTGTTGAAGAAAAGTGTTTTATTCCTTTTGATGCTACTTTAAACAGAATTGTTTTCTTAATCTCAATTTTAGATTGCTCTTTGTTAATGTAGAAAAATATAATTGGCTTTTGTATATTGGTCTTATATCTTGCAAACTTGCTGAACTTTTTTATTAGTTCTAATTGTGTATGTGTGTACATTGTGTTTTTGGTAGATTGCATTTCTTAGGATTTTCTAGATGTGCTTTTATATCATCTGTAAAAAGAGAGATAGTTTTACATTTTTCCTTTCCAATCTGCTTGCACATTATTTATTCTTATTGTCTGATTGCCCTGGTAGAGCCTTCAGTACAATGCTGAGTTGGAAGGATGAGAGCAAACATTCATGTGCTGTGCCTGATTTTAGATGGAAAGCTTTTAGCTTTTTAACAAATAGCAATAAGAATGCTATTTGTTAGCTGTGGTTTTTTTGTTTTGTAGATGCCCTTTATGAGGTTGAAGAAGTCTCCTTCTGTTCCTAGTGCATTGCGTTTTTTGTTTTTTGTTTTTTGTTTTTAATTGCGAAAGGGTGCTGAATTCTGTCAAATGCTTTTTCTGAGTCTTAGGTAGATGATCATGTGGTTTTAGTCCTTTATTTTTTCATATGATATATTATATTGATTGATTTTTGCATCTTGAACCAACCTTGAATTCTTGGGATAAATCCCACTTGGTGACAATGTATAATCCTTTTTACATGTTGCTGGATTCTGTTGGCTAGCATTTTCTTGAGGATTTTTATCTATCTTCATAAAAGATACTGGTCTGGAGTGTTCTTGTGATGACTTTGTCTGGTTTTGTTATCAGGGTAATACTGACCTGACAGAATTAGTTGGGAAGTGTTCCCTCCTCTTCTATATATTGGAAAAGTTTGTGAAAATTCTTCAGTATTAATTCCTCCATAAATGTTTGGTAGAATTTACCAGTGAGGCTATCTGGTCCTGGGCTTTTCTGTGTGCTAAGTTTTAAAATTATCAATTCAATCTTTTACTTCTTATAGGTCTATTCTGAGTTTTTAGTTCTTCCTGACTCAGATTTGGAAGTTTGTACCTTTCCAGAGATTTATCTATTTCATCTATGGTATCTAATCCGTTGACATTCATAGTATTTTCTTATAATTCTTTTAATTTCTGTAAGATTTGTAAAAATGTTTTATCTTTCACTCTTAATTCTAATAATTTGGGTCTCCCTCCCTTGTTTCTCTCTCTCTGTACCTAAAAGTTTGTTAATTTTGTTGATCTTTTCAAAGAAACAACTTCTGGTTTCGTTGACTCTCTCTATGGCTTTCTATTCTGTCTTTTATTTATTTCTATTATAATCTATTATTTACTTCTATATGTTTGCTTCAATTGTAGTTTGCCAAAAAGTTGATTCGAACAATATTTTCAGTTTTCTAGTTGTCTTTATGTAGTAGTGTATTTTCGGGAGTCCTTACTCCATCACTTTGGAAGTGTCTCATACTGACTATCCATCATTGCCTAGGCCCAGAAAACCTTATTGGATCTTGGCTAATTCTGAGACTTCTCTGTGGTTTCAGGTACATTTTACAGTAGGCAATGTGTTTGGTTAAATTTGCAACTTTCCTGGGCTCCAAAAGTCTTCATCAAAATGGACCCAAACTGTCAGATTTGATTCTATTAAAGTCTATTGACCTATTGAAAGCTGCTCTGGACAGAAAAAGATGTGCTATAACATCCACTGTTAAGACATATACCATAGACCAGGTGAAGCAGAAATATAGAAATGACAAAAGTAAACCTGATAAACAGGATGTGCCTTTCTTTCTAGGACGTTAACCTGGAGAAACATCTATGCTGAAGCCTAGGGACTCAATGTGGCAAATACAGATCCACATTTTCTGCTAGTGGTTGTTTTTGATTAACCCGATAGCCAGTTAGCAAATAGAATTCTCATGATTTTACATTCTCATATTTTACATTCACAGTTCAATGTTTACTATAAAATTTGCCTCTTGCAACTGATTTCATATACTGAGTAGAGGATATAACCACATTCCATTATTATAAGGTGTTTGTTTATGTTATTGCTGACAAAGACAATGACTCTTGAAAGTCCTTTTCCAAAGCATTCTTATAAATGCTTATTACATTTCTGTATCTTCCCCAAAGGAACCACTTAGGCTGGATCATACTGGCATAGAAGAACAGTCTGACTACTCTCTTTCAGAAGCTTGTTCAAACATATACACACACACACATACACACACTGTCCCCAGAAAGACAATAGGTCTTTTGGTCTAGGGAAATTGGTTTCAGTTCCTAGAATGAGGGACAGAGGAAGCTTTTCCATGGGGGATAACAGACCCATTATTTGTCATCTTGTCTTCCTGAAACCCTCTAGCTGGGTGCATTGATGGTCCCACCCCTATTTGTGCACATTATAGTCATAGAGGATAACAACTGTTATACATGCCTCCTGTTTGATGTCTTGGTTAATCATTTTAGTGCTGCTAAGGTACAACGGTGGACTATACCAAGCTCAACCTCCTTTATTATTATTATTATTATTGTTATTATTATTATTATATTGCCTAAAATCCTGCCTCCTTCATTATATTGCCCATTGTTCTCATGCTGGTGAGCAATGAAGTGATGACCAACTAATAGGGGGTGGGCAGAGGATTTTTCTGAATGCCATCTTTCAGTGCTATACAACTGCAGAACTATAATAGGTATTGGTAAATTTATTTGTTTGGTTTTTTTTTTTTCCATTTGGGAACTAAGGTCTGTGTGTTTCTCAACCAAGAATGGTCAACCTTCCAATCCATTCTTGGGCTGTGTTTTGGGAGAGTGGGCAAACCTGGAAGGAATAAGTGGCTACACACTAATGGTGGCTACTGAATGTCTATAAGTTGGATCTCTTTTCTGTTTATGTCTCTTTCTCCAGTGGCAACTGTCATTGGTTCTAAAATTCCATTGCCCTCATAGCTGTAACTATTTGAGTTTGGTACTATGATAAAAATAAGGCAAAAACTGGCCTCATCACAGAATCTTAGGGGATTCTCATGACATCTGGCAGCACACCTGGTACCAGAATATGGATGCTGCCAATCTGCTGAAGAAAATGGACCTTCTGAGTATTGAAGAGGGACTGCACCCCTTAGCCAATTGCCACATACCACAATCATGTCTCACCTTCAGCACCTGCCTTGCCCCATGACAATCTACACTGGAAGAAGAAGGAGTATGGTATCATCATTTGGAGAGATGGGAGGGATAAACCGATTTTAGCAGCTTTCACAGTAACGTTTGACACTGAGGTCTTTGTCAGTCACCTTCTGGTTTTGTGCTCTCAGTATTCTGTGACATTGTATGTGACATCCTGGCACTTGTGTCTCTTCTCCGGCAAGTGGAAAGATGAGGGCAAATCCTTCCAAGGCTTCCAAGAGACTGCAGGCTGACACTAGGTGGTTGTGATTAATAGGAAAATGTAGGAAGGTACAGGAGTTGCTAAGAGCTCTCCTCACTCAGCCTTCAAGAACAAAGCTTTGCAAGCTGTTCTCCTAGGACCCACAGATCATATGTTCCCTTCCATCCTATGGGGACTCTAGGTAAAGTGGCAATGGACTGGAGATGGGAAGGATGGGAGAGTGTGAATAAGGACAGAGGTGGTAGGAGATGAAGCTGGTCAGGTAGGCACAGGACAGATCACCTGAGTGCTTCTAACAGCGCCTGCCATCCACCACATAAAAGATCCCTAACAAATACATTTTAAAACCTTGATCTGAAAATACCAAAGCATTGTAAGACAAGCAGGACAGTGGTTTTCTGCAATGGATTGTAAAAAGAAGATGAAGAAGTAAAAAGAGATTGAGAAGCTTGTTCTAAGTACATGAGACAAAGGGAACAACAGCTGTATGTGGCAGGAATATTCACCAGAGGAGTGAGTTTTCTTATTCAAATGGACACTTCTCTTTGGCACTCCTCATTTCTCCCTAGACCCACCTGGTATGTTCCCTGTGGCTTTGCAATAATAGACGTCCCATCCCCAAAGGTGGCAGAGCAGCTACTGTCCTCGCAGTTGGTGATGATAGTGGCATAGTGTGAGTTTTCTATCCGCATGCACTTCACCTGCCTGGTGACAGTTTGAGGACTCTCAGCTGCAAGCAAATGCAAGGTAAGCAAATCTCACAGAATGCACACATTGGGAAACATGCCTGCCTGCTGAGTTTGCTCCTGTCTCCTGGCCACCTGGGCTGGAAGCTGAGACCATGTGCTGAGAACTCACTCCACAGGGCTGGTGTATGGCCTCCTCACCGTCAATGCAGAGGAATTCTTCCAGAATAACTCTTGCTCCTTAATTTAATGTACTGTTTTGTTCTTACTACTATTTTTATTTTGCATAATTGAAAACACTCAGAAAAGCATAAAAAGCAATTTAACTACTTATATACTCGCCAATCAAAATTTATGCTTGTTAATATTTTGCCATATCTGTTTCAACATTCTTAATATGTATATAAGAGAAAAATTGCAGGTAAGTTGAGGTTCACTTTTCTCCTTATCCCTGGGTTTATCTCCTTCTCTTGAAGTCTACTTTTATCTTTTCTATAAATATATGTATCAAAATCATATATAATCTTCTGTGGTCTTAAATATGCATACATTATATAACACTGTATGTATCATTCTACACCTACATTTTCTACTTGACATTGCTTTGAGACCTTCAGCCATTGTGATATGTAGTTGTGTGGGGATATGTGTGCATGTGTGTACTTCATTCCTTTTAAGTACTATATAGTATTCTTTTGTAAGAATATACTGCATTTTATTTTTCTATTCTGCTGTTGGTGGACATTTATTTCCCAGCATTTTGATATCATATTTGGTGCTGCAAGGAGCACCCTGAACCTGTTTCCTTGTACAAATGAGTAAGAGTGTTGTTAAGAGTGTCTTTCTACATGTACCCAGAAGTGGAGTTAGTGCATCATATGATATGCCCATTTCAAAGTTATAGATATTTTAAAATTGCCCTCTCCAGTGGTTCTTTTAATTCTCACTCTAACAGGTGGGATACGAAGGTTGTTCTTTTCCCACTGGCTTGCCAATTTTGTTGCACTTAATTTGGCAAGGAAGCATTTAATGCATTAAGCAAATAAACCCTGGAATTAAAGGAAAGGGAGTCAGGGAATAATTTGCCATTAAAAATCTTGTTTAAATTTAGGTTAGGAAAGGCGTTATACTTTTAGTGTCTCTGCCCAGGTTCCTGTTAATTAGCACCTGCAGCTTTGTTCTTCTCTCACGCTGTCTCTGATAATGAGAGGTATGTTCAGAATTGAAGGAGGGCCTTACTGAGATCACCTTTATGCAAATCAGATTCCGTAAGGATCAACAGAAAAAGGTCTGAGAGCTAATGCCCCAGGCAACGGAGTCGTGATTATTAACTTTTAGTTGCAACCAATCCAGACTATTTTAGCAGTGAAAATGGAAAATGTACTATTACTATCCATCAGCCAACTAGAGTTATTACTCCCACAACTGTTGAGGATTAAAAAAAAAAAAAAAGTAGCAAAAGGGCCATAGAGCCCCTGCTCTAGACTGCACATGTGTCCTTTGGTTGGCAGAATTCTTCAAAAAATTATTTTTCTTATGTGTGGGTTAAAAAAAAGCAGTGAGGTTCGTACTCATCTTATTCTAAAGACACATATTGTCACGTGCTTGAAAGATAAAACTTACTTATTTTATTATCTTCTGGAGGAGTAATATGATCTTCATAAACTTGATAAAAGGTTGTGATTCGGGTACCGTCAGCATGATCCACTATCCGAGTACCATCTTTTCTTTCCACAATGACCACTCTGTCTTCTCGAGTTGTCATGACCTGAACACAAAGGCAGAGCACGATCATTTGGTCAGATGATTAACTCCAAGTCCATTTCTTTTTATACCTCATTGAATACCATCAAAATCCTGGTTATCCATTTGTAAGCTTAAGTTTGATCTCCTCTATTTGGTCAAAGCTTTGCAACAATCCTGGAAGGCAGGTAATGCTATCCCCATGTTGTAGATGAGGGAATGTACGCTTAGAGAAGTTAAGGAATTTGCTCACAGTCACTCAGCAAAGGCCAGGGCTGGTGTCGCACTAAGGCCGTTGGACTTGAAAATTGATGCTCCTTCCACTGTTGTATATTTGTGAGAAAAAAGTTAACATCAGGACTGGCGTAGCGCCGGTCTGTCTGGGAAAATAACCCTAGGTCCTGCCTCCTTGAATATTACAGGTTTAAAGTGAGCATGGTGCATGGGGGCTCCCTGGCCTGCTATGCCAATCTCAGTCTAATGCCATCAGGACAGAACATGAAGATTGGTGGGGAACAGAGGCTGTGATTTCTCTGTGTCAAGCTGATCCACACACTCACAGGCTCTTGTCTGCGGCTGCAGGTCATGCCCCAGGGGGGCTTGAAGGGTAAAGGAAGCTGCACCTGTGGGTCATTGCTGGGCCTCCCAGGTGGATGCGGGTGCCACATTGATCTTGCTGCATTTGCTGCCTTGTGTCCTTCCCTAAAGCGGAGCAAATGCAGATGCAGATTAAAGCCTGGTTGTTCTGTTAGCTTGATTGTCAACGGTAACCTGTAATCTTTTCTATTCCAGTGGAAAGGATTCTTGTGGAGGATGGAGAGAAGGTCTGAGAAGGAAAATAGCTGTTATCATCCAAGGCAGGAAGCCGAAGGATGGTCACCTGGTCAACACAGTATGTCCCAGGTCTGTTCCAACGTGGAGTGCTACCAGACTTGGGACATTGGGGCAGAGCATACCTGAGCCCCTGCCAGTTGGCTGAGGGTCTGTGCCACAGCTCAGCTTCTCCCTCTTCCCATTTATGTTTCCTTCCCCTTCCTTGCACAGGTGCTGTCCAACTGGCAATAACAGTATTGCAAACTATGTAGCACATGTTTCAATCATCAAGTATTTTCTAACTTGTACTGTCTTAACTGTACACAGTTAAGGGACACAGTATTTCACTGAAGAGTCCGGATGGATATGACAGTAGGTTTGTTAGGTGTGTTTTGACTCAAATTTCTGGGCCTATTGGAAGCAGGTGATAATTGCTTTATCTCTTTATAGTAAGCAGAAATCACTATATTTGAGAGAAATGCATGCTGTCATTACTTTAGGTTCTCAGCTAATGCATTAAATGCTAATACATTTAATGAGAAATACCACTGAAGAGTATAGTGGTTGAGAGTATGAGCTCTGGAGTAAAGCTGCCTGAGTTCAAATCCTAACTCTGTCAATGGCTGGTTGACCTAGGCAAGGGGCTTAACTTCTCTGTGCTCTGGTTTCCTCATCTGCAAAATGAAGGCCACACTCGCATCAGCTTCAGGCATATTATGTGGATTAAGTGAGATAATGTTGGTAAAGTGATTGACATTTAGTCAGTCATCAAGTTAGCAAGAGTTAATACTACCTTTTTATCCAGTAAAAATATTCACACACTGTTATTTAGAATTATTCAAACATTTCATAACACCACATGAGACTGACACTTTCTGATCACTGTATGGTGGGAAAATCATTATTCTCAGTTATGGTAAGAATAGAGTAGCAAGAATATTTACTGAACACCTGATAGTGTTGGATCTGGCATTAATCTTAGCAACTATTTCAGGTAATCACTATTATCTCCATTTGTAAATAAGGAAAATTGGATTAGAAGCTTGTCCAAAGTCATACCGCCAGTCGGAAGTGTGGCTGGGGTTCAAACCCAGATCTGTGTCACCACAAGGGCAGTGCCTATGCCTCTAATTTAGTGATACTTCATGTCATGTGTCACGAAAAAAAATCCAGTTTCAATTTTGTTTCATACAACTGCGTGATTTCTTGGCCCTTAGGTCCCTGGTGGCTAGGCACACGGGATCTGGATTGCAACCTTGGTGTCCACATTCTGACTCTACTACTTGCTATGTGCTTTTGGGGAAATTATGTAACCTTATGTTTTTGCCTCATCTGTAAAATGGAAACACAAGTCTTTTGTGAGAATAAAAGGAGAACAGGGCTTGGCAAACAGCGAGTGCTCAGTTAAGTATTATTATTACTGTTGTTTTTATTATTCTGTTATATGTTTGATGTTCAACAAATGCTTGAATCCAAGCTCTTGGGCATTGGTTCATGCTTCTGTAATGGTGACAGGTAATAATTAGGGAAACTGAGAGTTATTAAGAAGTATTAACCGCATTTGGGTATTATGCCAAGTAATCTATATCAGAGGCTGAATAAAAGGGAGTTATTTGAAGTGACAAGAAAAACCTTCCTGTAATGATATGTAGTTTGAGTCTCACAAAAAATATAACTAGCAGGCAAGGTAAGAGATTAAAAAATTATTTCAGAAGCTGACTAAAGAAAAAAGGAAAACATGTTTGGTTAGGTAATGTAATTCATCTCAATAGCGAGCAGGCATTTTGCTTTTGACCAGCAGCACATGGTTATAAGCAAAGATAGATATAAGGCATCTGTAAGATAGAACTCAGATATAAGGTACCAATCCATCATGTCATTTACATTCAGAGGGTACTGCAAAGCTCCACATAAGACTTTAGAGGATGAGCTGAGGGATGGAAAGAGCTCAGTTTTCAGTCACCAACAACTGCTCCTAACTAGGATCTAGCAGTGGCTGAATGTACTCTTGACCACATTATTCAACTTGCCGAGGCCCGATTTCTTCATAGGTATAGTATGATATTCATTGGTGTGGACACTGAATGAGATAATGTACCCAGAACCCCAATCCCCTAACAGAAGGACTGCCACATAGAAGGTACTATCATTCATCCCAGAAGTTTTGATTTCACATCATAAGCCAAACTATTCTTTTTTTTTAAAAGATTTTTCATTTATTTATTTATTTATTTATGAGAGAGAGAGAGAGAGAGAGAGGGCACACGAGTAGGGGGAGGGGGAGAGAGAGAGAGAGAGAGACTCTCAAATAGACTCTGCATACGTACAGAGCATAACATAGGGCTCAATCTCACTACTCTGAGATTGTGACCTGAGCCAAAAACAAGAGTTGGAGGCTTAACTGACTGCACCATCAAGGTGCCTCCAAACCATTATTTTCTACATCATTCATTTGTCACTTATTCTTAGGCTACAAATAAAATCTTTTGTCCAGTTACTCTGTAACGTTGCCAAATTCTTGAATTACTTAATGTGAGCATCACCCTAAATATACCATGCATTCTTTGGAGTCATGGATCATGAACAAATTTCTACTACTCATTTCAGTTTCACACAAAGAAAAAGGAACAAAGCATAGCCCCCCAACTTCTAGAAGATAAGAGACTACACAAATACATTCAACATAAAGAAATATATGACACAATTAATCTTATATGTCTTAAATGTGATATAAATATTCATGATCTGTTTCTCATTTCAAAAATTAGTATTTCATGGTACATTTTTCAAGTAAAATAAACCACAGAAATGTTTTGCGCTTGCAAAGATGGATCCATCTGTCCATCTATCCATCTACTATTTACCAAGTAGTTAAATTAATTATTTGCTAGGTACTCTTCTAATATGTTGTTTCAGAACTCTAATGATTTATAAAATTTTGCAATAAACAATAGTTTGCCATACCGTTCCATTGACAGGATCTGTGGCCTTGAAGGATAATAACGGGGTCATGTCTGTTATTCTTTCTAATCCTTTGGTGCCAATACGATTTCCTTCTGGTGTGGTTGTGAACCAGGTACCTACATGAACCTCCACAGGAGTTACTCTTTGAACTGTCTCTGGGTGAGGTTCATGGCTTTCATTCTTATGTGCCATTGATGACTGATTTTTGTGACTTTTTCCTGCAGAAGTTCAAGTAAAATCAAACACAATATAATTATAATATCAATTACATAGATTATACATTAAGTTTTACACACTATAAGCTACCTCAGGCATAGAAATTCTAAGTGGTATTCATCAACTATATTAGAAATATAGAAAACATAGAAATTCTAAGTGGTATTCATCAATTATATTATTTCTCAAGTGGGAAAATACCTATTCTGGTCAATTTCTGTATAATTTTGAACGTTGCCTCTAGCTCCCTGGATTCCAGATTTGGAGTTTTGTAGCCCAGTTTTTAAACCCTACCTTTGCTCCATATCTTAAATTCCTTCTTTTGACTTACTGAACTCTAGCATTTTACCAGATTTTTAAACTCTTTATTCCCCTGATTGTGTCATTTTGTTACTCATGGATAGGAAACTGCTTTCTTCAGCTGTGGTTCCAAAGAAATTTACCAACCAGGCATATATTCTTGGCCTCTCACTAGGAGAGAGGATCTGTATAGTTCAACTACTGCATCGATAATCATCTGATGCATCCCTCCTTCCAATCCACCACCACCTATTTGTAAAGGAATACAGAACTGAAAAAGCCTTATGGAACTCTGTGAATACTATCTCAATCCCTCTATCATAGATAAATTTGCTCCATTTGTATAAATAATGATGAGTGATCTGTAGATGAGATTGGCCAGTGTTATCAAACCTCAATGATGAGGAACTCAGACCCAGAAGCAAATTACAAGCAAAGATAGTGAAGGACTATTAACTCTAGGAAGATTCCTCAAATTCAGAGTATGAAATGTGCATCAGAGGATGGATCTTGGCCTAAGATGCAGATTTAACTAATAGGAAGAGCCCAATAATACATATGCATGAAGCTAAACTTTACCTTTGCCCTAAGATTTAATTTGGACTTACTTCTATTTCTAGAGTATTAAAAAAGAACTGATAAGATCTAAAGAAATTATTTAGAATGACTCTCAGAGAGTCAAAATAATAGAAATAATAAAAGAGAGGTAAAAGTCTCTAATATATGCAAAAAGTGGAACAGAAACAAGATTTGGAAAAGTAATTATTGAGAATTTTCTGGAATAAATAAAAGATGCTAATCCACAGACTCAAGAATCCCAATTTATTCTCACTTGGATAAATAAAAAGAAACTCACACCTAGCTACATTGTATTGAAATTATAATAAGAAAAAGAAAATATTTTCAAGGCAGTTAGATTATCTTCACAGCAACAACAATTAGACTGAGAGCCAACTTTTCAACAGCAACACGGGAAGCAAGAAGAGTCTAAAGAATTTTTGTCAATATACTGGAGAGAAAACACCTATCAATCCAGAATTCTATAACTAGTGAAATGATCATCCAAGGATGGGGACAACATAAAGACATTTTCAGAAAATATCTGTTACAAAATAAATGGATTAGAAGCTCTGATTAAAAGACAAAAAGTATCAAATCAAATTTTTAAAATATTCACCTATAAGTTGCTCACAACAGATACACTTAAACATAAACCACTGAAAGTTAAACAAAGTATGAAAAAGTTACACTGCAAAGGAATTAAATGATAGTTGGTATGGCTATAATAATATAAGAAAAATGGACATTAGGGCAAAAAAGAATCCTAGAACAAAAAGCCATTGCATCTGATAAAAAGTTAAATTTACCATGAAAATATCTAAATTTTTAAGTTAATAAATCACATCCTCAAAGTGTATGAAGAAAAATCTTACAGAAATATTGAAAAGATATAATAATTTCAAAGATAAATATTAAATTATAAGAAGGATAGCGTTGGGTAGATTTTTCTACCCTTATTTAAACATACTTCTGCTGAATAAATTGATACAGTAGATTAAAAATATCTGTGAGGGGCGCCTGGGTGGCTCAGTGGGTTAAAGCCTCTGCCTTCCGCTCGGGTCATGATCCCAGGGTCCTGGGATCGAGCCCCGCATCCGGCTCTCTGCTCAGCAGGGAGCCTGCTTCCTCCTCTCTCTCTGCCTGCCTCTCTGCCTACTTGTGATCTCTCTGTCAAATAAATAAATAAAATCTTTAAAAAAAAAAAAATCTGTGAGGTTATACAATAACGGTTGGCAAATTTTGACCTGTCAAGCAAATGTGGCTTGCTGTCCGTTGTTGTAGTCTGTGAAGTAATACTTCTTTTAACATTTCTATATAATTAAGAGAAAATTAATTATAATACAATTATAATTAAAAGAAAAAAAAGAAAAATATTTTGCAATACATGAAAATTATATGAAATTCAAATTTTAGTGTCCATAAATAGGTTTTCTTTAAACACAATACACCATGCTCATTTAATTATGTATTGTCTATGGCTATTTTCATGCTACAGTGGCAGAGGTGAGTAGTTGTGACAGAGACAATATGGCTCACAAAGTCTAAATAAACTCTGGGTGTTATATGCAACTAATGAATACCTGAACACTACATCAAAAACTCATGATGTACTATATGTTGGCTAACTGAACATAATAAAAAAGATATTTACTATCTTGCCCTTTGTAGAGAAGTTTGCTGAACTTGGAAATAGATTGGATAAGCTAACAGTTTGATCTAACAATTATAAAGATAACACTATACTCAATAACTACAGGATACATGCCCTTTTCAATCATATACGAACTTTTTAAAACACTTGCCCATATTTGAGGGTATACATCACGTTTTAATGAATTTCAAAAGATTAGTTAAAAATCAATTATTAAAAAATCCTAAAAATACTTTATAGTTTCAGAAATTTAGAAACATGTTTAAATAACTTGTGGTTCAAAAAAGAAGTCATCTAAATAATTTTTTTTTAAAAAGGTAGTCATCTGGAAATTAGAAAATATTTAGAGCTAAAAAAAATTATGAAAATACTAAATAGTATTTCTTGCGAGATGGGAGAAGCACTTCTGGTATGGCAAGAAAGGATCTTCAAAAAGCCATTCTTCCAAAAAAATAGTGACAACACTGGAAAAAAAATTATCAAAATCAACTCTTTTAGAAATCTGGAAATAAACCAAAGAATTACAACAATCAGCTGAATCTCAGTAAGAACAACTGCTTTGTGGTGTTATAACTTACCCAATTCTCATCCTTCATCTCCCCCCATCTCCAACTGTGCAGTAGCCTTGAAAAACAGTAGCCTTGGAATCACAGTAGCTGTGAAAACCAACGGTATGGCAGCTGTTGGAGGGGGCCAATAGGCCTGGAATTCTCCTTAAAAGCCCCATCCTCAGAGACTCATCATTGTTTGACTGCTCTGAAAATTCCCTGAAAATCCTCACTCTGACCTGAGTCAGAATTCACTCATTGTAAACAACCTTATCCTGGGGCCCTTGTCTAAAAAATAGGTGGCTATTTTTCATGATGTGGCTGTCTCAGGCAGCAATAATAGTTGGGGCAAACAAGAGGCTGACCTAAAAACTTCAAAGAAAAAGCTGGGGAATGAGATGACTGTAAGAACTTTGAAAAACTCTGACATTTTCCTGTGGCCAGATGCACATGGAGGTTTGTACTCATGCTCAGGAAAGACCTGAGAAATAAAGAATCTCTCACCTCTGGCTGACCTTGAGGCTAGGGCTAGGGTCTAAACTGTGAGAGTAAAGAAGGAATGCCCCAATAAGTACACATATTCCCTTGGCAAAGGCTGGGAGGCTTTTTGGCTTCAGACATGTAAGTAAATCCCTGCCTAATCATTAGCTGATCACTAAGCTAACACAGCAGAGACTTTAGTAGCCACACAAGACAAAGGAGAGACTTGCAAGAATAAGTTCAGGAAAGTCACTAAACAAACAGCAAGAACAGCAACAAACAAACACTGGGGGTTGGGATCTTATTTTCAAAGTTGCTGCAAAACAAAAAAGGTTAGAGTAAGAAAGTTTGGCAAGATTTCAAGACACAAGGCCAAAATACAAAAAATAGATTGTATTGATGTATACCATCAGTGAACAACCTCAAAATTAAAAAAACCAATTCCACTTATAATAGGATCAAGAAGAATAAAACACATAGGAAAAATTTAACAAATGACTGTTAATAATTGTATACTAAAAAACTATAAAAAGCTACTGAATGTAATTGAAGAAGACCTAAATAAATAAAAAGATATCCCCAGTTGATGAATTAGAGACAGTATTTTTAAGATGTCAATGCTCTCAAAATTTGCCTACATGTTCAGTGGAATCTCTATAAAAATCCCAGCTGCCTCTTTTGCAGAAGTTAACAATTTGATCCTAAAATTCATACAGAAATGCCAGAGACCCAGAATAGTCAAAACTACATTAAAAAGGAAAACAAACATGGGTGACTCAGACTTAGCTATAGCCGTCAAGACAATGAGATGTTGGCAAAAGGATAAACATATAGGAGTTTAGTGGAGCAGAAATAAGACTCCAAAATTAATCCTTAATATTTATGGTTAATTGATTTTTGACTGAGGTGCCAACCAATTCAGTGGAGGAAATAATTGTCTTTTTAATAAACACGAAAGAATAAATTTGGACTCCATCACATATTATATAAAAAAATTATGTAAAAGTGAATATAAAAGCCCCTAGTGCAAAGGTAAAAATTTTAAATTCTTAGAAGAAAATACAGGAATAGGTCTCTGTGACTTTGGATTATGCAATGATTTCTTAGCTGTAATACCAAAAGTACAAGCAACCAGAGGGATAAAAACCAGATAAATTGGACTTCAACAAAATGAACACCATGAAAAGGTACCACCAAGAATATGGAAAGATAGCCCAAAGACTGGGAGAAAATATTCACAAATCACATACCTGATTTGTATCTGATCAGGAACTTGTATCCAAAATACACAAAAGATACTTATAACTCAAAAGTAAGAAGACAAATAATCTATTACAAAATTGGGGAAGGGATTTGAATAGAAATTTCTCCAAAGAAGATAGACAAATGTCCACTAAGTACATAAAAAGGTATTCAACATCACTAACCATTAAGAAAATGCAAATCAAAATCAAAATAGGATACCACTCTAAAAATAGAGTTACCCTATGACCCAGCAATAGCACTACTGGGTATTTACCCCAAAGATACAGATGTAGTTAAAAGAAAGGCCATATGCACCCCAATGTTCATAGCAAGAATGTCCAATAGCCAAAATGTGGAAAGAGCCAAGATGCCCTTCAACAGACAAATGGAAAAAGAAGATGTGGTCCATATACACAGTGAAATATTGCTCAGCCACCAGAAAGGATGAATATCCAACTTTTGCATCAACTTGGATGGGCCTGGAGGAGATTATGCTAAGTGAAATAAGTCAAATAGAGAAAGTCAATTATATGGTTTCACTTATTTGTGGAACATAAGGAATAGCATGAAGGATATTAGGAGAAGGGGGAAATGAAGGGGGAGAAATCGTAGTGGGAGAGGCTATGGACTCTGGGAAACAAATTGAGGGTTTTAGAAGGGAAGGGGGGTGTGGGGATGGGTGAACCCAGTGATGGGTATTAAGGAAGGCACATATAGCATGGAGCACTGGGTGTTATACGCAAACAATGAATCATGGAACACTACATCAAAAAGTAATGATGTAGGGGCACCTGGGTGGCTCAGTGGGTTAAGCCTCTGCCTTCGGCTCAGGTCATGATCTGAGGGTCCTGGGATCAAGCCCTATATCGGGCTCTTTGCTCAGTAGGGATCCTGCTTCCCCCTCTCTCTGCCTACTTGTGATCTCTCTCTGTCAAATAAATAGATAAAATCTTAAAAAAAAAAAAACCTAACGATGTATGGTGACTAATAGAACACAATAAAAAAAATAATAAAATAAAATCCTAATGCCTAAGCAGAAACCCAAAACCCTTGAAATAATAATCAAAAATAAATAAAATTTTAAAAAGAAAAAAAAAAAAGAGGAATGGCTCCAGACAGAAAATAACAGTGTCGGCAAGAAAGTGAAGAAATAGAAACCTCCTCATCCGTGCTGGTGAGAATGGAAAACAATGCAGCTGCTTCGGAAAGTTTGTCCCGTGCTCAAAGTGAGAAACACAGTTACTATTCTAGCAATTCCACTCCTGGGTATCTACTCCAGAGAAATGAAAACATGTGTCCACACCAAAAACTTGTAAAGAAATGTTCATATCAACTTTATTTGCAGTTTCCCCAAAGTGGAAACAACTTGTATGTCCATCAATGGATGAGTGGATAAGCAAACTGTGGTGTATCCATACAGCAGAGTATTACTCGACCATAAAAATGAAGTGCTGATAGAAGTTACAACATAGCTGACCCTTGAAAATACTATGCTAACTAAAAGATGCCAGTCACAAAAGGCCTTGTGTTGTACGCTTCTCTTTAATGGAAACGTCCAGAATATGTAAATCTATAGTAACAGAAAGTAGATTGGTGGTTCCAAGGTTCTGGGTAGAGGGGAAAAGAGAGTGTCAGCTCCTTGGTACTGGTTTTGGGGAGAAGATGAAGGGAGAAAGGAATCAATAGAGCACAGGTTTGTTTTTCTGCTCACAGGGGGTGAAATTATTCTGTATGTTATTGTAGTGGTAGATTCACTACATTATGCATTTGTCAAAACTCTCAGAACTATGCAATGTGAAGAATGAACCCTAATGCAAACTATGGACTTCAGTTAATAACAGTGTATTGATATTGGCTCATCAATTATAACATATGTGTTTAAAATAGAGAAAACTTTGAGCCAGGTAGGGAGGAAGTATAGAAGTACATTCTGCTCATTTTTTTCTGTAAACCTAAAATCACTCTTAAAAAAAATAGTCTATTAGTTCCTCTGTGTGTGTGTGCGTGTGCGTGCGCATGTGCTTAAGTGAATACATCATCTTAGATGGATGGGCTTTAAAGAAACCTGGATACTATTACCCTGAAAATAAATAAAAAATTTAATAAAAAAAAAAAAAAGAAACCTGGAGCACACTATGCTGGAGGCAGAAGTTCTTTGGAACCCCGCCGGGCTCTAAGAGAAGTGGTTACCCTTACATCAAGTCCTCTCCCATCAGAAAAGGAGGGGAACCTTTGAGCTGGGAAGTTTGAAAGCAATGAGGATGCCTTCATTCGCTTCAACCAAGAACCCTCAGCTACTACTAAAGGAAAGTCTATTTCTTTAAATTTTGAGTAACCGAAAAGGAAATTCAGTTTGCCTCTATACAAGGTTACTGGTTACTGTGGGAAGATGTGTGAAATTAACAAAGATGCTTAAATCTTGGTCTCAGATCATTTAAGTCCCATGAGAAATTGAGAAAAGTTCGTGATGCAGATGCCCAGACTCCAGTCCCAACTCTACCACTTAATAGCTGAGAGACCTCGAGAAAGTTACTTAACCTCTCTGTGTCTCAATTTCTTCATCTGTAAAGTGGAATTATTAAAATATATACACAGCAACCAGAGTTGCTATGAGAATTAACTGATTTAATATTTTAAAGTATTCAGAATTGTGCCTGGTACACAAACACACATCTCTTACAAATAAATATGAAAATAATGAACATCTCAATAGTAAACTGAGAAAATATGTGAATAGAAAATTCACAAAAAGAAAAAAAATGATGTTTAACCTCATCAGTAATAAAGAAATGTAAATTAACATAATAAAAAGATTGTTAATTATCTATCAAATCAAATGATACAGATTAATAAGGAAATCCAGCACTGGCAAGGGTATGAGGAAACAAATATTTTCATACTGCATTGGAGGTGGGGGTGTCAATCGAAAATATCTCTGAGGAGAACAATTTCATATATTAGATTATAGCAGGCACGGTTGATTGCTTACTCAATTGTTATCCAATTTTCTTTTCCCCAAATAGTACTGCTCATCTGCTGAGAAAAAAATTCAGAAATGTCAGATGTTTGTTTTCCTACCCTAGGTTCTTGGCCAGGTCTAGTCAATGGGATATAAGGGGAGGCCTGCTGGTGGGGCCACGGGGTGGAATCTGGAAATGTTTTCCTCCCCGACAAAAAGAGACACTTGAAAGTTCTTATATTCACTCTCTTTGCTTTTTGCTTTGAGATTTACTATATGAGGACCTCACACCTAGAGCTGGTGTGGCCTTTTCCCAGCTCACGGCTCAGAGGAAAAGGTCTAGAGAACAAGAGAAGCCTAGTTAGTACCTTGATATCATTGATCTGCTCAACTAATCCTAAAACAGTAGCCCAGGCATTAGAGCTAATGCTGTGTAAGAGTATATAACAACACAGGAAGATGTTCATTATTTATTACTAAGAAAAAAAAAAAGCAGTTCATGAAACTGTGTAATGCTATGATTCAATTAAGATGTGCACACATGTATATATGTGAGTATACTTGAATATATACATGGAAAAGATGAGAAGTGTAAGATTTATTAAACCCATCATCAATTGAGATGCTTCAATTATTACCTTTCTTTGGAATGACAATCTCAGACGGTGCTGTTTCTGACTTTTGCTGAGAAACTGTGTCCATCAAGTCTCCACTATGAGGACTTGGTGGCATTTCAACAGGAGGAGAAACAGGACCTGAATCAGGACTGCTGCTCACAACGCCATCTGCAAAGAGAACCTGAAGGAAAAGCAGAAGTTCCTACATTCTCAGAAGCAAGGAAGAGGCTGGTTAACATTTAACACTGTGTTAACACTGGCATAGGTTCAAGTCAATCCGAAGGAAAAATGCTGTTTGCAGACCTCCAGACTAAGCACAAAGCATATTTTAGGATGGTAGCTGTGGGGCTCAGAGACTATAGCTTAATAACCAGCACGATAATATCATTCATGGTTTTCCATTTACCTTCTATGTTGTTTCTTTTCTTTTTATATCTTGTCTTTTATTGGACTGACTTGAGTTTTTATTTTTTTGCATTTATTTGTTTTATTTTTATTTTCTCCATTCTATGCAACTAGAAAATTACCCGTCCGATTTCAGCTTATATAATAACTACATCTAAAATATTATCACATGTTTAAATGCTTAGTCTCTATCAATGTCTATCTCTAGTATGTGTCTCATCTACAGGTATCATCAATACATCTATCCGGATCAGTATCTATAACCTACCAATGAACATATGAACATGACGAAAACCCCCACCAGTGCTGCTAATGAGAAATCTAATGTCCATTCAGTTCTCATTCTATAGGAGGTAACTGGTTTCTTTAAGGAAGCTTTTGGGATTGTCTATCTGTGCAGTCCCCAAATTGCACTATGACATGATGATCTTTTAAAGATAATTAGTATCAATTCTGCTTGGCACTCGACTGTCCTGTTTAATCCGAAGTTTGTTTGTTTTTGTTTTTTTTTTTTTCATTTTCTTTCTTTCTTTCTTTCTTTTTTTTTTTAACTCTGGGAAAATTTCCTAGATTATTCCTTTCATTATTTTCTCCCTTCACTCCCACTATTTTCTTCTTTTGGAGACTGTATTTTTCAGATCCCTTTTCCACGTCTCATAACTCTTCTCTTCCCCATAATCCACTTCCCCGCCTTAATTTTTCACAATTGTTTTTCATCTTTTTTTTCTCCTTTAAAATTTTTCATTGAAGTATATTGACATACAATATAGTATTAGTTTCATATATATGTGTATATATACACATATATATGTATATATGGTATATATATGTGTATATATACACACATATGTGTATATATACACATATATATGTATGTATGGTATATATATGTGTATATATACACACTTAATTTTTCACAATTGTTTTTCATCTTTTTTTTCTCCTTTAAAATTTTTCATTGAAGTATATTGACATACAATATAGTATTAGTTTCATATATATGGTATATATATGTGTATATATACACACATATGTGTGTATATATATGTGTGTATATATACACATATATATGTATATATGGTATATATATGTGTATATATACACACATATATATATATATATCACTGCAACACGGTGATTTGACACACAATATTGTGTTTAATATCTAAGAACTCTTTATTTGGTCCACAGTAACTTTTTTATTGTTATTTTTTAGACTGTTAACCTCTCAAGTCTCTGCCTATATTACTTTTACTCACCTTCAAGTTTTTTGTTTAACGATTTATTCTTATTTTTGGATGCTATTTCTTTAATTTTTTGATTATTTTGTAATTCACTTTCATGCAGTTGGTTTTTCTCTAAGGTTGATGATTCTTGCGTGCATGGTCATCAGTCCCCTTGAGAATCCCTTTTCACTTCTTGGTGGTGTATCCTCTGATTACAGAAACAATTTCCCTGTGATTACTGGGGAGGTATAGAGCAGACCATATGGCTTTTGGATATTATGACCTCTGGTTCTCACCCTCCAGGTAGTAGTGAGTTAACTGGGGACACTAACTTAATTGTCTGGGTGCAGAGCTCCATCTGTGAAATGTCTGTGTTAGAACTGATTTTTAATTTTGTTGCAGGATTTCTCTTGTACTTGCTTTAAACTCTGCTTTTATTTCTCTATTGGTTTGATCTCATCTGACTTGCATTTTCTAGAAATTCTCCTAATCTTCTGATCCACTGATGGCCCATTTTGTTGTTTTCCAGTACCATTATGAATTTATTATTTAAAAGTATTTTTAAAATTATTCTCAGGTGCCTTGAGAGGGGGAGGAGGTAAACACTGTATTTAGTCCTGGATCATATACAGAATAAGTTTGTTTTGTACTTTGCAGCAAGAAGGAGTGTTATTTATCTAACATTCCGTTACCTGTGTAGATCCATCCAACATGTATTTGACAACAGTGCCTTGCCTGGTGATAACTCTTGAGGCCTCCTGATCCACAGGTGGCATCACCGTTTTGTGGAATTCATAGTGCTTCACCTTCTGTGGGTAGCTCTGCCGGACCATGATGTCCCAAGTGGGTTCCTCATCCATAACATTCTTATCTTAAAAAAAGAAAAGAAAGAAAGCCTTCCTGTGAACTGGGCAATGCTGTGTAGCTGGCATTTTATCTTTTTCCTTAATTTTTTTTCATTCTTCTGTCTACAGGTGAATAATAGGGCAGTTTTCATAACCTGACAGATGGCCCAGAGCACTGGTGTTTTGCTACCTTGTTATAGTCAGGTGTAGTGAATAAGGTCATCTACAAGTACTTAATAGGTACCTTCTCCATGTATAGTCCATTCTTCTAAGGAATTCCAGGATATCCCTGGCAAAATTAGGAAGGAAGCAGAGTTTTGCTGTCATAGACGCTCCTTTTTCTCCCTGTGGGTACTTTTCTCTCATCTTTGAGTAAGCTCTTGCCCCTGCGTGCACAATGCTGTTCTGGGTTCCCTGGTTGTCAGGAGCCCCAGGGGAAGTTTCTCAGGCTTGCCCTTCTTAAATCATTCATCACCTTTCAAAGTTAACATAATCCCCTCATCTCTAACCAAATCCAGATTTTTCTCAAGCTTCTATTCTTAGTTAGCAATCAAGGAGAAAAACACCTCATAGGTTCCTTCAAAAGAAAATATAATCATTGAGAATTTCTGGCATACAGTAACTATTCAGTTTTTGCTAACTGAATACTTTCCTCTTCTCAACTTACAAAGTGGTTTATCAACATGTAATGATGGCATTTCAGGGACTATATTGGGCTGTTAGAAAAATATTTTGGAATGAGGGCCCTTCATGATACCCTCTAAGTCACAGAAGTATTAGTAACAATAACATTATAAGCATTCACTGAGATGTTTACATATGTTAAATGCTTTGTACATGTATTTTATTCAGCCCACCTCAACAACCCTTTAAGAGAGATAACTTCACTTTCCAGAGTTTCAGATGAAGAAAAACAAAATTAAGACAAACCAGACCAACTGCAGCACTTAGCTTCTTTTCATTTAGGTGGCAAGTAAACATGACATTGGCATACTCTTTTTCAATAGGCATACTCTTTTTCTTTGATAGATACTCTTTTTTCAAATATGGTGCACAGAAGGGAACTATAGTAAAGAGGACATGTGGTTGTGAATTAAAGTCAGGATCCACTGGTACAACAAAACTTTTATCAGATGAAGAAACATGGTCCAGAGATAGTAAGCAACTGAAAGGGACATATATATAACTCAAGTCCCAGGCCAGTGCTTGCTTTGTTGCATCTGCTAACTCTACTGCAAGAGTGGGCCTCCATATCAGTGATATTCAAATTCAGTCACTAATGTGGATGCCCATCATGTTAATTAAAGAGGTCCTACTTGTACTTACTTAGTCATTTTAATGAGTTAGAGGCCATGTACAAAAATAACAGACTTTATAAAATTACATTCTAATATCTGGGAACAAGACTGATATCCTTTAACCACTTAACCTGCACTTGCCTCCACTTACTTTATGCTCACTGTCTTTTGATTTGATCAGACCAGCAAATCACTATACCTGTGGCCCTGTGTAGAGCCCGAAAGACAGGGTCCCACCTCATCAAAGTTGTTAAGAGTCTACTGGCCTTGCCATCACTGACCAAGAATGACCTTTAATTTCTGCCACTTAGGAACTGAGTGACCTGGGAAAGTTAATGAACCTCCTGAAGCCTCGGTTTATTTTGTAAAATGGAATTATTAGAACTTAGTTTACCATATTTGTGTATTTTTATATATGTTAAGTACTTAGGGCTGGGGGCTCAAAAAATGCTAGTCATCATTACTATTAGCCTATTGTTCATTATCAGCATGCTTAACTGGTATGAAAATACACATGTTTTCAATGGTGATTCAACTGCTTTCTGTATGACATTTGCCCCTCTCCCTCCCACCCCATGCTGGCTAACACTCACCTGTAGACTCTTGCCCAATGAAGGTCACCAGGAGTCCATTGGGGCAAGACACATTTAGGTTTTGGAAGGTAGGAACATAAGGAGTCTCTTGCAAAACATGTTCTGGTTCTACTTCTTCCTGTAAATAATTTAACAATAATTGTTTGTCATTTTCTAAATGAGCTACTGATTTATTTTGACTAAGCAAGCACTTGCTGAGTGCTTAAGATATGACTTGCCCAGGACTGGTGGGCCCTGCAATTGAGCCTGTAAAGATGCATGAGTCTGTACTTTTGTGTAATTTATATTCTGTTCATAGAATGGCACGCAGACATGTGAAACAATTAAATTATAGTACCAAACTGTTAGCACATCTCTCCTCCCACAAACGAAGACATCAAAATTAATTAGAATAATTAGGAAAGGATCATGGAGGAGTTGGGGCTTAAAGTAGGCCTTGAAAGATGCCTCTGTATGTAAGTGTGGGGTTAAGGGCTGACCTTTGTGCCCTCTACCGACTTGGCATATCTTTTAAAGTTTGGATGTTAAAGATGTTATGCTATTAGGAAATGTGTCATTATTTTTCTCTAATAAGCATTACTTTTGTAGGAAGTAAAAACAATTAAAAAAGACATAAAAAGATTATTTATAGGGGCGCCTGGGTGGCTCAGTGGGTTAAGCCTCTGCCTTCGGCTCAGGTCATGATCTCAGGGTCCTGGGATCGAGTCCCGCATCGGACTCTCTGCTCAGCGGGGAGTCTGCTTCCCCCTCTCTCTCTGCCTGCCTCTCTGCCTACTTGTAATCTCTGTCAAATAAATAAAATCTTAAAAAAAAAGATTATTTATAAACTAATGAAGTTTGGGTGTGTCTGCTTCAAAAATCCTAGTTCCTTTTATGCTAACTATGTTGAATTCCTTGTTTGGTTACTTGGACCCCAGAATGAAAGTTATTCAGTTACTTCCTACCAACCCCTCATGATAATCATTTCAGTTTTCCAGTTGGCTCTCTTTTGTTAGCCTCTAAAATCATCCCAACTGATACCCTGTTGCTGCACCTGTAGTTTATTTTAACTAGTCTTGTGCTGTGGATCACTTAGGTTGTTCTGCCTTTGTTACTAACAAATAATAAATTTGGAATAGTTAGCCAAAAGTCAATTAAAAACACAAAGTAAGGGGCACCTGAGTGGCTCAGTCAGTAAAGCACCTGCCTTCAGCTTAGGTCATGATCCTGGAGTCCTGGGATTGAGCCCCATTTTGGGCTTCCTGCTCAGTGGAGAGTCTGCTTCTCCCTCTGCCTCTTACTCCCCCTGTGTGTGCTCTCTCTCTCTTTCTCTCTCACTCTTGCTCTATCTCAAATTAATAAATAAATAAAATCTTTAAAAGAATTAAACACAAAGCAAAATTAAGAGGAAAAAATTATGAAGTTCTGTAAAATGAACAATAATGTTCAAAGACATGAACCTGCCATGACAAATTTATCATTACACAAAAAACCAGTAATTATCTCCCACCCTTCTATTATTGTCACTTATTAAAAATTATGGGAGAACTGATTGGTTTGTTATCAGATTGCTTTCAGTAAATTAATGAATTATCTAGGGCTATTCTGCTCAACACTGTAAAATTTTTACTTAATAAGGGTCAAGTATCCTGGATTGAGAAAAGTCATCTAGTATAGCTAAATAAATATGGTGCAGAGGTTAAGTAACGTACAAACACCATAACTTTTAAAGGGCCAAGGTCTGAAATCAATAGCTCTGGTCACTTTTAATATTTTTTTCTTCTAGTAAGTTGAGAATTTGTACACTGTACAAACTGTATAGCTCACCTAGCAAGTTTTCAAGATTTCATTAGTGATTTCCCTCTTGTCTGTATTCTTTTGATCTATATTCTGGTATTAGGAACACATTTGGAATCAAAGCCTCTGTGTGTGTCTGCATTTGGTGGTACTGGAAGTAGAGGGTAAACTGCTCTTTAGCCAGAAGTCCTATAGCACATCAATATCTAAGGTCAAGTCTACCTAATGGAAGTACTTCCTATTTAATTAGAAATGTTCTTCTTTCAATTGTTGCTTATCTAACAAAACTAAATAAAGTATTTAGAGAATGGTAGGAACATAACCAACCAAAAGCAAAGAACCAGAGTGGAAAAAAGGGTGAACTCTTCATTCGGAGTTTAGAATGGAAGACCTGAGTCAGTTTTTGTACATGACAATATGTCTCCTGGTGTAGGGATCCAACTCCTGTGTACAAATCTCTTCTTTTCATTCAAAATTGAAACTTCAAGGAATGTTAATGCATCTGCACAACAATATACATGTACTGAAATGATACTGTTGGTGTAACTTATGATTTTAAAAAAGTTAAAACTGAGATAGAAGTAGGGTTTAGGAATCAATGACAAGTCCATGTACCTTTTTCTCTTCTTCTTTTGGGTGTTCCTCTTCTTTAAGAGATTCTTTAGGTTTTTCTTTGCCTTTTGTTTTTCCTTTCACTTTGCTTTGAGGAACGGTCACTATAAGAGGAACTACTGTTGTAGTAAGTGCTGATGGGATACTCAACATTGTTTCCAAATTAGGATCCTTATCCTCTATAACAGGAAAAAAGGAGAAAACAAGTAAATTGGAATTCATATTTTATATGTTTGTTAAATAAATATATAAATGTTTGCCTGGCAAACATGTTGCCATGCATTTATACCAGCTGGCAACAATTTTTACCTTGCTGAAAATGATTTTTCAGTCAGATAGATTTCAGGGGTAATATAGTTGATTTAAAAATGAGAATTATAGCTAAAAAATTTGAGGTACTTAATATTTTGATATATTTGATTGAGTCATTATTTCACATGTTCTTGCCTTCCCATCTAGATTATGAACTCCTAAAGATAGTGCAACAACCATCTGTTTGAGAAATATTTTTTGAAAGATTCCTATATGCAACATATTTGGAGCAGTGGGCAATAATGACAAAATATATGTAAAAGACCTTATGAAACCAAAATATTCTAATAATAATTATACTCAAATAGCTTTAATACAAGGACATATTAAATAGGAAAATAATAAGGGATACAAAAAAAGAAATTCAGAAAAGAGGTTTTTCTAGTTGAGTTGATAAAAAGAAGTTTAGAAGTTGTAAAAGATTAATTCTGGGTCTAAAAGTATTGCCAGAATTCTCAAAAGCAAGTTGATCTCTGAAGGAATTTTGTCACAATCTTCTGAGCATCACTGGTGTGTTAAAGGAATTCTATTCTCCTCTGGGTTCCAGGATAATACTTTCCCTGTATTTCCTCTTCCTTCTCTGAACAATTTTTTTCTGTCTCCTTTACTAGTTAGTTCTTCCTCTTTTGTGAATCCTTAAATGTCATTAGATTCCAGGGGGTTTTCCCTTTATGCTTACAGTGGATGTTCTCAACTCTGGCTGCTCATAATGATTACTCATTGAATTTTTTATAAAAAGCTCAGGCCCCCATCTTGACCCACTGAATCACACTCTGTAGGGATGAGGCACAGGCATTTATAATTATGAAAAATCACACATGATTGTGATACAGCCAAAACTGAACTCCTTTATTATGTATAGTAGATCTGAGTATCTTACTCACTACTGGGGCTCTAACTCTCATCTGCATGCTGATGACTCCAAAATTTATATCACAAGGCATGACCTTTCTTCTTGGCATCAGATTAATATGTCCAACTGCCTTTCTATATCTCTCCCTGGTTGTGGTACTGGAGACATTTCAAACTCAGTAAGTTCTCTTCTCCTAGGAAAGGAAAGCCTCCTATGTACTTAATCTCATTTAATGAGCAATCAAGCATCTCATTTCCCAAGTTAGACAGTGAGGTATTTGCATTTTGTCTTTTTGACTGACCTCATACATCCAAACAGTCAATAAGCCATCAGAAATTTCTCTTGAATGATGCCTCTCCTACCGGTTCCTAACTTACCTCATATTCTCATTGATCTTTTACTTGATTTTCTGCAACAAGTTCCCAAACTGGTATGGGACCTCCAATACTGCCATTTCAGTGTACTTTCCAAACTATCTTAAAATTGTATTTCTAATATGAAATCCAATTGTATCACTTATCATCCTTTATTTAAACACCTTTGATACTCATTGATCTTATGGGGCATTGAGTACTGACATTCCACCACTCCAACCACACTCAACGTTTCCCCTTTCTGTAAAGATGCTATGTTTTTACACAATTGTATGTTTATACACAATGGTTCTTAATGTCAAGAATTTCCTTTCCTTGTTCCTTTGTCTGGATAGTTACCATTCATCTCTAAAATCCTACCTCAGATACTATACTTTCTCTCTGAAGTATTTTCTAGCTGTTCCCAGTACTATGTTTATATATAATTTTTAGCAATTCAGCAGTTATTTATTTATTCTTTTCCCATTAGACAATGAATTTTTTTTAAAAAAATATTTATTTATTTATTTGAGAGAGAGAGAGAGAGGAAAAAAGTGGGGAGAAGAGTTAGAGGAAGAGGGAGAGAAAGAATCCCAAGCGGACTCCCCACTAAGTGTGTAGCCCAATGTGGAGCTTGATTTCACAATTCTGAGATCATGACCTGAGGTGAAATCAAGGGTCAGGTGCTCAAATGACTGAGCCATCCAGGTGCCCCTAGACAATGAGTTTTTTGAATAGATGTGCCATGGTTTTATTCATCATTGTGGCTCAGTGCCAGCAAGATTCCTCACCCATAGGAAGTACAGTATATAAATAAGTGAATGGCATCCAGTTATAGGCAGCTGGACACTCCTTCCTCTCATCCCCATCCATCTACTCATTCAGTAAAAATTTATGGAGTACATACCACCATGTACTATGAATTGGATAACCAATGATGAAGACTACAAGGAACTTGCAATGGGTAGATCAAATGAAAAAACCCTCAGGTACAATGTCATGTGTTAAGTCTGTGATAGAGGAAATACAGTGCTCCATGGGAACCTAGAAGAAGGACATCTAACACAAAAGTTACTCAAATACTTGGAGGTTAAAGAGCATCCTACTAAAGAATGAATGGGTCAACCAGGAAATTAAAGAAGAATTTAAAAGATTCATGAAAACAAATGAAAATGAAAACACAACTGATCAAAATCTTTGATATGCAGCAAAGGGAGTCCTAAGAGGGAAGTACATAGCACTACAAATCTTTCTCAAGAAACAAAAAAGATCTCAAGGGGCACCTGGGTGGTTCAGTGGGTTAAGCCTCTGCCTTCAGCTCAGGTCATGATCTCAGGGTCCTGGGATCGAGCCCCACATCAAGCTCTCTGCTCAGCAGGGAGCCTGCTCCCCCCCCCACCGCCTGCCTCTCTGCCTACTTGTGATCTCTGTCTCTGTGTCAAATAAATAAATAAAATCTTAAAAAAAAAAAAAGATTTCAAATACACAACCTAACCTAACCAAATATCTAAAGGAGCTGGAGAAAGAACAGCAAATAAAGTAGGAGAAAAGAAATAATAAGGATGGGAGCAGAAATCAATGAAATAGAAATCAAAGGAACAGAAGAACGGATCAACGAAACTAGGAGATAGTTCTTTGAAAGAATGGATAAGATAGCTAAAACTCTGGTCAGACTTACCAAAAAGAAAAGAGAAAGGGCCAAAATTAATAAAATCATGGATGAAAGAGTAGAGATCACAACCAACACCACAGAAATACAAATAATTATGACAACATAGTATGAGCCATTATATACCAACAAATTAGGCAGTCTGAAAGAAATGGATGCACTCATGGAGATGTAGAAACTACCAAAACTGAAACAGGAAGAAACAGAAAACCTATACAGACCCACAACCAGCAAGGAAATTGAAGCAGTTGTTAGGGCCAATTTAATGTTAAAACCTGTTTAACTATCAGGGCCTGCTTAGCCAGAGCAACTCCATATTGCCTAGGTAGCCATATTGTTGTTTACACCCACGGACTTCATTCCAGGAATAAACATCCCAGTAGTTCCTGGTATGGTTCCGGGTATCGATTCCAGGAGTAAACGCCTTAACAATAAAAGCCACATACCTTGGGTCTGCAGTTATGCCCTATAAAACTAGCCTGTGAGATCGGGAGGGGGTCGCTCTCCTTGGAGGCCACCCTGGCCAGTCAGTCTGACTTCTAATGCTTGGCATAGAATAAAGCTTCACATAACTTTTACTTTGTCTCAGTCTCATTCCCTGGCCGGTCAGTCTAAATTCTAATGCTTGGAATAGAATAAGGCTTTGCATAACTTTGCATAACTTTGTCTCAGTCTTGTTCCTTTGATAACAGACCCCAACAGTAGTAATCAAAAATCTCGCAGCAAACAAGAATGCCAGGCTGGACAGCTTCCATGGGGAATTCTACCAAACATTTAAAAGAAGAATTAATACCTATTCTTCTGAAGCACTTTCAAAAACTGGAAATGGGAGGAACACTTTCAAACTTGTTCTCTGAGGCCAGCATTACCTTGATCCCCAAACCAGACAGAGACCCCACCAAAAAAGGAGAATTATAGACCAATATCCCTGATGAACATGGATGCCAAAATTCTCACCAAGACACTAGCCAATAGGATCCAACAGTACATTAAAAGGATTAGTCACCACGACCAAGTGGGATTTATTCCTGGGCTGCAAAGGTGGTTCAACGTCTGCAAAGCAATCAGTGTGACACACTACATGAGTAAAAGATAGGTCAAGACCATATGATGCTCTCAATAGATGCAGAGAAACCATTTGACAAAGTACAGCATTCTTTCTTGCTTTAAACTTGTCACAGGGTAGGAATAGAAGGAACATACCTCAATATCATAAAAGCCATCTATGAAAAATACCACAGGAAATATGACCCTCAATGGCTAAAAACTGAGAGCTTTTTTCCTAAGGTTAGGAACACAGCAGGGATGTCCACTTTCTCCATTACTATTCAACAAACCACTAGAAGTCCTAGCCTCAGCAGTCAGACAACAAAAATAAATAAAAGGCATTGGAATCAGCAAAGAAGAAGTAAAACTCTCACTCTTTGCAGATGACATGATACTCTATGTAGAAAACCCAAAAGACTCTAACCCAAAATTGCTAGAACCTATACAGAAATCCGGCAAAGTGTCAGGATATAAAATCAATGCACACAAATCAGTTGTATTTCTATACACTAACAATGAAACAGAAGAAAGACAAATTAAGGAGCTGATCCCATTTATAATCGCACCAAAAACCATAAGATACCTAGGAATAAAACTAACCAAAGAGGCAAATGATCTGTACTCAGAAAACTCATAATGGAGGAAAGACCTCAATGTGAGACAGGAATCCATCAAAATCCTAGAGGAGAACACAAGCAGTAACCTCCTCAACATTGGCCACAGCAACTTCTTTCATGACACCTCTCCAAAGGCAAGGGAAATAAAAGCAAAAATGAACTTTTGGGACTTCACTGAGCTAAAAAGTTTCTGCACAGCAAAGGAAATAGTCAATAAAACTAGAGGCAACCCACAGAATGGGAGAAAATATTTGCAAATGACATTAAAGATAAAGAATTGGTATGCAAGATCTAATAAGAACTTCTGAAACTCAACATGCAAAAAACAAATAATCAAGTAAAAAAATGGGCAGAAGACATAAACAGACACTTCTCCAAAGAAGACATACAAATGGCTAATAGACACATGAAAAATGTTCAACATCATTAGCCATCAAGGAAATTCAAATAAAAACCACACTGAGATACCACCTTACATCAATTAGAATGGCAAAAATCGACAAGGCAAGAAACAACAAATGTTGGAGAAGTTGTGGAGAAAGGGGAACCCTCTTACACTGTGGGTGGGAATGCAAGTTGGTACAGCCACTCTGGAAAACAGTATGGAGGTTCCTCAAAAAGTTGAAAATAGAGCTACCTTATGACCCAGCAATTGCACTACTGGGTATTTACCCCAAAGATACAGATGTAGTGAAAAGAAGGGGCATATGCACCACAATGCTCATAGCAGTGATGTTCACAATAGCCAAACTGTAGAGGGAGCGGATACGCTCTTTGACAGATGAATAGATAAAGAAACTGTGGTTCATATATGATGGAATATTATTCAGCCATCAGAAAGGATGAATACCCACCATTTGCACTGACATGAACGGAACTGGAGGAGATTATGCTAAGTGAAATAAGTCAGGCAGAGAAAAACAATTATCATATGGTTTCACTCATGTGTAGAACATAGGGAATAGCATGGAGGACATTAGGAGAAAGAAGGTAAAACTGAAGCGGGGGAATCAGAGGGGAAGATAAACCATGAGAGACTATGGACTTTGAGAAAAAACCTGAGGGTTTTGTGTGTGTGTGGGGGGAATGATGGGTTAACCCAGTGATGGGTTTTAAGGAGGCACATATTGCAATGAGCACTGGGTATTATACACAAATAATGAATCATGGAACACTACAACAAAAGCTAAGGAAGTAGTGTATGGTGCCTAACATAATAAAAAAAAAGCCATAGAATACTCATGAAAGAAATTGAGTAAGACACAAAGAAATGGAAAAACGTTTCAGGCTCATAGGTTGGAAGAACAAATATTGTTAAAATGTCTATGCTATGCAAAGCAATTTACACATTCAATGTAATCATCAAGATAATGTGATGCTGGTACAAAAACAGACATATATATCAATGGAACAGAATAGAGAACCCAGAAAAGGACCCTCAAATCTATAGTCAACTAAACTTCATCAAAGCAGGAAAGAATATCCAGTGGGAAAAAAGACAGCCTCTTTAACAAATGGTGTTGGGAAAATTGGACAGCCACATGCAGAAGAATGAAACTGGACCATTGTCTTACACCATACACACAAATAGACTCAAAATGAACAAATGACCTAAGTGTGAGACAGGAATCCATCGAAATCTTAGAGGAAAACACAGGCAGCAACCTCTTTGACCTTGGCCACAGCAATTTCTTGCTACAAACTTTTCCAAAAGCAAGGGAAACAAAAGCAAAAATGAACTATTGTGACTTCACCAAGATAAAAAGCTTTTGCACAGAAAAGGAAACAGTCAACAAAACTAAAGGGCAACTGACAGAATGGGAGAAGATATTTGCAAATGACATATCAGATAAAGGGCTAGTATGCAAAATCTATAAAGAACTTATCAAATTCAACACCCAAAGAACAAATAATCCAATCAAGAAATGGGCAGAAGACATGAAGAGACATTTCTCCAAAGAACACATCCAAATGGCCACCAGGCACATGAAAAATGCTTGGCATCATTTGGCACCAGGGAAATGCAAATCAAAACCAGTCAGTAGTCAAAACCACACCAGTCAGAATGGCTAAAATTAACAAGTCAGGAGTGGATAGATGTTGGCAAGGACAGGGAGAAAGGGAGACCGTCTCACACTGTTAGTGGGAATGCAAGCTGGTGCAGCCATTATGGAAAACAGTTTCAAAAATTTGAAAGTAGAGCTACCCTACAACCCAGTAATTGCACTATTGGGTATTTACCCCAAAGATACAAATGTAGTGATACAAAGGGGAACCTGACCACAAGGTTTGTAGAAGCAATGTCCACAATAGCCAAACTATAGAAAGAGCACAAATGTCCATAAACAGATGAATGGATAAAGAAGAAGTGGTGTATATATACACAATGGAATATTATTCAACCATCAAAAAATGGAATCTTGCTATTTGTAATGACATGGATGGAACTAGATGGTGTTATGCTAAGCAAAATAAGTCAATCAGAAAAAGACAATTATCATATGATCTCACTGATCTGTGGAATTTAAGAAACAAAACAGAGTATCATAGGGGAAGAGAGGAAAAAATAAGTCAAAACCAGAGAGGAAGATAAACCATAAGAGATTCTTAATCATAGGAAACAAACTGAGGGTTGCAGGAGGGGAGGTTGGTGGATTGGGGTAACTGGGTGATGGACACTGAGGAAGATATGTGTTGTAATGAGCACTGGGTATTATATAAGACTGAAGAATCACAGACCTGTACCTCTGAAGCCAATAATACATCATATGGTAATTAATTAAATTAAAATAAATAATGTTAATAAAAAGAGTAAAACAGTCATTGCTATAGCCTGTGGGAGAAGGAAATGGGGATTTATTAATCAATGTGTACAAATTTTCATTCAAGATGAATAAGCTCTGTGGGTGCCTGAGTGGCTCAATGGGTTAAGGGTCTGCCTTCGGCTCAGGTCATGATCTCAGGGTCCTGGGATCAAGCCCCGTGTAGGGCTTCCTGCTCAGCGGGGAGCCTGCTTCTCCTACTCCCTCTGCAGATCCCCCTGCTTATGCTCCCTCCCTCTCTGTCAAATAAATTAATAAAATCTTAAAAAAAAAAGATGAATTATCTCTGGAAAGCTATATACCCGATTAAGGGGAGGAGAATTGGATTGGAAATTTTTTTTATTCACTAGCAGATAAAGGTTCTTAAATATCAGTATTATGGGTATCCTAAGGAATTTATATTTTCTGTAAACACTCATGCCTTCCATTTTTTAATATACAAGAAGGAAAACATTACTTTTTATTCACACTATAAACATTTTCTTTTTTTAAAGTCTTTATTTTAATTCCGGTTAGTTAACATGCAGTGTTATATTAGTTTCAGGTGTAAAATATATTGATTCAACAATTCCATACATCATCCTGTTGTCGTCATGGCAAGTACATTCCTTAATCTCCATCATCTGTTTAACCATCCTCCCTCCCCTCTGGTAACCATCAGCTTGTTCTCCTTAGTTAAGAGTCTATTTCTTAGTTTTCCCTCTCTCTTTTTAGTCCCATATGATCTTTGGTTTTGTTTCTTAAATTCCACATATGAGTGAAATCATATGGTATTTTTCTTTCCCTGACTTCTTTTGCTTAGCATAATACTCTCTAGCTCCATCCATGTGGTTGCAAATGGCAAGATTTCATTCTTCTTTATGGCAGAATAATATTCCATTGTTTATATATTCCACATCTTCTTTATCCATTCATTAGTCGATAGGCATTTGGGCTATTTCCACAATTTGGCCATTGTTGATGATGCTGCTATACACATTCCTAGGTGTCTGATGGTTTTTGGTGCAACTGTATATGGGGCTGATTCCTTGATTTCTCTTTCTGCTGCTTCATAATTAGTAAATAGAAATGCAACAGATTTCTCTACATTGTTTTTGTGTTCTGTGACATTACTGAATTCATTTATCATTTTTGCAGTTTTTTGGTGGATTTTTTTGGGTTTTCTGGGTACAGTATCATCTCATCTGCAAATAGTGAAAGTTTTACTTATCTTTGCCAATTTGGATGACTTTAATTTATTTCTCCAAGTATTTATTTATTAATTTATTTATTTTTGTTTGAAGTTTTAAATTTCAGTTAGCTAACATATAGTATTAGTTTCAGGAGTAGGATTTACTGATTCATCAATTACCTGTAAGACCCAGTGCTCATCACAAGTGCCCTCCTTAATACCTATCATCCATTTAGCCCACCCCCTGTCCACTCCCCTCCAGCAACCCTCTGTTTCCTCTCTATAGTTATGTCTGTTTTATGGTTTGCCTCTTTCTATTTTCCCCTATGTTCACCTGTTTTGTTTCTTAAATTCCACATATGAGTGAAATCTTAGTATTTGTCTTTCTCCAACTGATTTATTTCTCTTAGCATTATACTCTCAGCTCCATTCATGTTGTTGTAAATGACTTCATTCCTTTTATGTTTTATGTTATTATGCAATTATTCTGTTTAAAACAAATATATATATATAAAACAAATATATATCAAAATATCTATCTATATATATATATATCAAACAAATACATGTATATCACATCTTCTTTATCCATTCATCTGTTGATGGACACTTGAGCTACTTCCATAATTTGTCTATTGTAAATAATGCTGTAATAAGCATATGGTTGTATATTTCTTCCCAAATTAGTGGTTTAGTATTCTTTGGGTAAATACCTGATATACTGCTGGATCAGAGGGTAATTCTATTTTTAACTTTTTGGGGAACCTCCATATTGTTTTCCAGAGTGGCTACACCAGTTTGGATTCCCACCAACATCAAGAGGTTTCCCCTATCTCTGCATCCTTGTGAACATCTGTTGTTTCCTCTGTTGTTAATTTCAGCCATTCTGACAGGTGTGAGGTGACATCTCTTTGTAGTTTTGACTTGTTTTTCTCTGATAATAAGTGATGTTGAGCATCTTTGAGTGTATCTGTTAGCTATCTGAATGTTTTCTTTGGAAAAATGTCTATTCATGTCTTCTGCCCATTTTTTAACTGGATTATTTGTTTTTTGGGTGTTCAGTTTGATAAATTCTTTATGGATTTTGGATACTAGCCCTTTATCTGATACATCATTTGCAAATACCTCTCCCATTCTGTTGGTTGCCTTTTAGTTTTGTTGATTGAGTTTCCTTTGTGGTGCAAAAGCTTTTTATCTTGAAGTCCCAATAGTTCATTTTTACTTTTGTTTCCATTGCCTCTGGAGACATGTTTAGTAAGAAGTTGCTATGGCTGATGTGGAAGATGTTTCTTCCTATGTTCTTCTCTAGGATTTTGATAGTATTCTGTCTCACATTTAGGTATTTCACTCATTTTGAATTTATTTTTGTGTAAGGTATAAGAAAGAGGTTGAATTTCCTTCTTTTGTATGTTGCTGTCCAGTTTCCCCAGAACCATTTATTGAAGAGACTGTCTTTTCCCCATTGGATAGTCTTTCCTGCTTTGTCTTAGAATAATTGTGATTCTATTTCTGGGTTTTCTATTCTGTTCCACTGATATGTATGTCATTTTTGTGCCAGCACCATACTGTCTTGATGACTACAGCTTTGTAATACAACTTGAAGTCCAGAATTGTGATGCCCTCAGCGTTGCTTTCCTTTTCAAGATTGCTTTGGCTATTTGGAGTCTTTTGTGGTTCCAAATTTTAGGATTGTTTGTGCTAGCTGTGTGAAAAATGCTTTTGGTATTTTGATAAGGATTGCATTAAGTGTGTAGATTGCTTTAGATAGTATAGACATTTTAACAACAGTCGTTCTTCCAACCATGAACACTGGAAACCTTTCTATTTCTTTCATATTATAAACATTTTCAAATGCAGTACTTATAAATATGAAATTAGGAACATTTGTTTTAAATGGAATAATTGCATAATAAGTTAAGGATGAAATCAAGAATAAGGAAATCACTAGGAAACAGCAGCAATATAGTTGATAGAGAGTAGAGTATAAATATCTTAATCTGAAATCACAATAAGCTATGTTCAGAAGGGATAGAATTTTTTAGTGAATGTGTGTGGTAATGGAGTTAATACATAATTTGTTAGGCAGAGAATGACTTCAAATGCTGGCTTAGAAACAAACCAAATACAAGATTAAAAGACAAAGTCCCAAATAAATAAAAAATACTAACAAATTTAATGGGCTCTCTAACTCACTAGAGTACTACAATATTTGCACAAGGTAAGAAGAAGATTATAACGAACCTATGGAATGATGTTTCTGCAGAAAAGGAGTTACATAGTAAGGCAGACAGTTGGATAACTATGATCTATACATAGTTTGAAGGCTATATAGCATAGGGATTATCTTCCAATTTTGTAAAGCTTTTTTTTTTTTTTAATCTGTGTGCCTATATCCCTGTAAAATGCATGGGAACCCACAAAATTTCTCAATTGGTTCTTGGTTAAATGACATATTATTTTGTGGTTTGTAAGGAAATAGCTTCCAGTTGGAGAATTTGCTCATTAAATGTGGGGTAAAGAAATCCTTTAAGATGTCCAATGAATGGTTCCTTTAAGACTGTTAAGTCCTGAAGTACACTGAGCATTTCCACAATCACAGGACTCATAAAAATATCATTATGTGGAAAACCAAGAGGATACTTTGAGAAATCATGCTTTTTGGGGGTACGAACAGACTTATTTTCCCGGGCTAGTTAACAAAGATAACTGAAATATACATAATTTTATATGTATATGTGATTCTATGTAAAATTATATATATGATAAATTGTTTCAAATGTCAAAGCACTGTTATTTTCTATGTATGAGCAACTATATATGTGCATACATGTAAGCACACACGTATGTACACACTCAAACATATATTCCCACCTTTCTAAGAAAAGAGGGGCATTAAATCAAAACAACTTTATCAACATGTGAGCAGATTGAGGATGGGCAGATGCCCTTGGTCATGGGACACTTATCCTTGCTTTTGTGCTTTTACCTGGGGCCATTCCACTTGGTCCATAGTAACTTATTGAGAGGCAGATCCCATTTTCTAAGGTGGCAGAAAAAGATCCAAATTTGCTGATAACTTTATTCTCTGCATCTGATTTTCCTAAAAGGCAAATTCAAATCAAGGACATTTCCATTTTATTAAAAAGAAATGTAAGCGAAACAGTGCAAAGTGGAAATCACATAGATAAAAATGTGGACATAATTAATTCAATTATTGATATATATGTAAGTACCAATGAATTATTATGAAATCGTTAGAAAACTTTGTTTTCAAAGAGTATTTAATGAATGGGAAAATGTTCATGATGATAAAGTAAGAAATATACTACAATAGTGGCCACTGCTGGGGTGGTAGAATTAGGTGCAACTCTCATTTTCTTTAAATATTCTTATATTTCCTAATTTTTATAATAAACCACATAGTCTTTTATCAAACAAAACAAAGAAAAGTAATTTTAAAATTTCTGTTTTAAGTTCTGGAGTACATTCAAACTTTCAAACATCATGTTCTTGAGTTTGGAAAATACTGGGACCATAACTGAATTTATTAGTAAGATTTGGCTATTTGACTTATTACTAGTTTGAGTTTAAAACATCCTATTAATTAACTCTTCTCCTTTTGCAGTTATAACCTATGTCACACTGGGCAGATAACATTGTTTCTCTGGGTGGTGTTGCCTAGAGATGTTAAATAGTGTTATCAGGAAGTTTCGTGTTGTATCTTCAATGAACACCTAGAGCTCTCATCTATTAGCAGGTAGAGACTGTCAAGACCAAATGTAGGATTTTTCTCTTGTCCTTGCAACCTAAGAAATTTGATACTATGGGGAGAACTAAGTGATAGAGCACAGAAAGAAACCCCAGAATTTGTAGTGAATATTGGAGAAAAGCTAAAACCTCAGTAGAAATCAACTAATGTGGACATGAGTCCTAGAGACTGCACTTGATACAAGTTGTGTAAAACAAAATTCAGGCCAGAATGGACATTGCAAATGCAATGTTGCTACATAAAGGTAGCCAGCTACATAGACTTTGTATGACAACTGGAATCAATAGCTGGTCATCCAGAGGGGGCAAAACCAAGTTAGCAGTCCACTGTAGATATGCTACGTATATAATGCAGGTACACATTACCTTAGGGAAAATGTATATAAGCAGAATAGCAAAACACTTTCCTTACCACCTGGAAAAATGAGCCTAATTGCTAAGTGGAAGACATGCATGGGTTTGACACAGAGATGCTACTGCTTACCTGTTTCAAGATTTAGCTCTTCCTCTCTTTTTTCTTTCACATCCTCTGAAGAACAATCCTCTTCTTTTTTTCCCCTTTTCACAATTTCCTTAGGGTCTTTTAAATGAATTATAAAAGTGTGCTTGTCCTTTTTCACTGTCACCTTGATAAAAGTTGGCCCTGGGGAAAATAAGGGATAGAAGATGGGCTGCTGCTGCTGCCCCATTAAGGTCCTTGACAAGACACCTAAATAATGCAGCATAGAATGTAACTAAGGGCATGGAAACATCTATGGACATCAGTATTTTATAGAAAGATGCCTAAGGAATAATGTGATGTGATTTTTTTTTAAATTTTCAAAGACAACTTTATTCATGACACATATTTAAAAAAAAAAAAACGAACAAAAAAACCTCCCACTCCCCTGGAAATGAGTAAAAAAAAAATAATAATAAAATCCACCTCCCACCTCCCTGTTCAATAAAATAAAAGGCGGGGGGGAAGAGAATAAAATAAAAGGGAAAAATAAAATAAAAGGGGAAAAAAGGCAAAGGAAAACAAAACAAAACAAAACAAAAAACCGGAAAACAAAGAAAAACCCACCCCAAAACAAGGTAGTGCATTTCCCCAGGGGGTAGGGGAATTTACACTGGAGCCTCTGGGAGCAGAAGGGAGATCTTCTGGCTACAGAAACCTGCAAAGAAAGACACTCAAAACAAAAAGAAACAAAAGGAGACAAGAGAGATCACCAGGCAGTCTGGAAGGGCAGAGAGCCTGAAAAGAGCAGTGGGGTGGGTGGCAAATTGGCAGGACAAGAGCAGGTGGAGGGGACTGTGGAAAGTTAGGGAGAAGATGGAGGGAAGGTAACAAGCAGAACAGTTTGGTGTGCTTCCAGAGCCCTGGGTAAAAATATTCCTCCTACCACCCATGCCCACCCACCCTTGAGCAGCCCCCAAGGGGGTGAAGTGGGACAGGGAAACAAGGGGAGCAGCTTGCGCAGTTGAGACGTGTCCATGGTGAGACCCCAGAGAGAATGAGCAGCCCCCTGCCCCACTCCCTGGGCCTTCCCCTACTCCGGAAAGCAGGTCCCTCCTCAGTAGTTGGTTATGGGATTCTACCCCCTTCCACGGTATATCTTTTTTTTTTTTTTTAAAGATTTTATTTATTTATTTGACAGGCAGAGATCACATGTAGGCAGAGAGGCAGGCAGAGAGAGAGAGAGAGGTGGAAGCAGGCAGAGAGCCCGATGCGGGGCTTGATCCCAGGACCCTGAGATCATGACTTGAGCTGAAGGCAGAGGCTTTAACCCACTGAGCCACCCAGTCGCCCCCCATGGTATATCTTTAAAAAAAATTTTTTTTTTCCATCAAGATCATTTTCTATTTTTCTTTCTTTTTTTTAAAATTCTTTTTTTTCCCCTTCTTTCCTCTTTTTTTTTTCTCTCTTTCCTCCTAATACACGCTTTTTTTAGTAAGAGGAATACCATGATGTTGCTCTAGCCCGGCCCCTGCAGATGTGATCCGGGAGCCAGAAATAAATGGCAAGCAGATCAGGGAGATGTTTGCAGACTTTCTAATCAAATTACAAAAGAGAAAATACATTGGTTGAGACTATTGTACACCTATACTCAACTTGATGATTAATCACATGAGCTAGTTGGTGCAAAAGTATTTTACAGCTTATAAAGAATTACATCAATGGTAATTATAGTACTGTTATCATTAGTAGCAGCAAATCAGAATTTTCCAAATGGCAGTTTCCCTCTTCTGGTGTTCTCATTTTTTGTCTTCTTTTTCAGCTTTTCTCTTCTCTTCTTCTTCTTTTTTTTTTAATCCAGCTTATTCTTTTCAACTTTGATTGAGCTATCTTCTGCCTAATTGATAGGATTAGTATTTACTGTGACTCATCTGAAACTAATAAACATGAGCATATACAAATTTCGATAAGCGTGAGGAATAGTTACGGAAAATAGAACATAGCATTACAAAACTTGAGTCCAGTAGTTTTCTCAGTTATGTGATTTTGAGCTCCATTTTTAATTACTATTAATTGTACACTATACCCCAGGATGATATTCAAAATATTCAAAATATCAAATATCAACTATGAAAACATATGATAATATAAATATGTGTACCTATATTAATAACAATCCGTGTCATGGTTTAAATAAACAAGCCTTATATAATAAAATGGTCTGACATTTGATATAAGTTGTATCGCCAACCATTGTTTAAATAATTTGAATGACTTTCAGGCCTTTTTATTTTAAAAATTATTGATGTGATCTTTTGTTTGATGTGGTGGTTATCATCTAATGATGCTTCCACTTGAGCCATGATTTCACATAGGGAACAGCATGTAACTTTTGCAATGACTTCCTTCTTAAATTGGTAGATATTAGATGACAAGAAAGAAAGAAGGGAAGAAAGAGGGATTGAGAGAGAAAAAGGTAGGGAGGGGAGGATAGGAAATGAGGAGGGGTAAGCTGGTGCCAGACAGAGGGTGGGGCTAGGAGGAGCCTGTGTTACCCCTTGCTGGGGGGCATAACCTTGTGGACATTAAATAGGGCCCTGCTCAAATTCCTTCCACACTGACCTCCGCACAGTTTTCAGAGACAATAAGCTACCAAATAAAGCCCAGGTTCTCAAATCCACCTGAGAGATCTTTTTTTTTTTTTTAAGATTTTAAAAATTTATTTGACAGACAGAGATCACAAGTAGGCAGAGAGGCAGGAAGAGAGACAGAAGGGGAAGCAGGCTCCCTGCTGAGAAAAGAGCCCAATTCAGGGCTCTATCCCAGGACCCTGAGATCATGACCTGAGCCGAAGGCAGCAGCTTTAACCCACTGAGCCACCCAGGCACCCCTACCTAAGAGATCTTTAAAACCTAGTGAAAAGATAGGCCCTGCAAGATGTCCCTGATAGGTTCCCTAGAGCTCATATCTGCTTCTTGGGAAGAATTACACATTTCCTTTAGGGGTTTTCTAGACTAGGTGCTCACTGCATCCACAAGGCTCATCTCCCATTCAAAGACTTCTGAATCCAGAAGAAACTTCTCTGTAGCAAAAATACCTGGACCTTGGGAGCAGAACCTCAAGCTTGGTGCTTCAGAGCCCAGATTAGAAATTTGCTCTCAAATCACAGTGTGTGCTTGGTTTCTGAGATAATGCTATGTGTTGTAATTAATATTACTAATTAATTATGTTTATTGTGGTTACTACTATAATATTTCCGAATCATACTGAAACATTTTAAGATTTTAACAATCAGAATGTTTGTAACAGTATGTCCCAGCTAACCTCTCAGTGGGCTTGTGCCTTGCAGTCAACTGTAACAGAAGAATGTGAAGGTTGGAAGTGCTGAATGTGGTGTATAATAAAGAAAACTGGGTACATTACCACTCTCACCTATTACATCCAAGGGTACAAGGCCCCAGGATGATCTGAAATGGGTTAGTATCTTCCAAACTATTAACCAGCTGTGTTCAAAAGGTACCTTTTTCAAATGTTGTCTTCTCTACTTCAATCTGCCCTCCATCTGAAGGATACAGATAAGAATTTGTTCCTGAGATTTGGATGGGTATGTCTCCCATATTATATCCACGAAACTAGAAGGGAAAACATCAGGCTTTGAGTGTGAAACGGCAACTGACAAAAATCAACTCATCAGTGTGAGCCAGTTAAAGTTGCTGTAAGCTTAATTCTGCTAAATGAATGTCTGTCACTTTATAGACTCCCAGGACAGTGTCCATATTATCTTTAGCACCTCCTGTGATATTACAAGGACAGGCAGAATTAAAGAACGTCCATGATTTTAAAATCTGTTCACTGGAGCATCCTTCCAGGTAGTGCAGATCAAATAATTATACTACTGAAAAGCAGTGGGAGAAGAAATCAATTTCTCTTTCATTGGCTATTAATTTTCTGTTTAAAGTAAACTGACATCTTGAGGAATATTGACACTTTCTGTATTTTTCTTGACACTTTATACTTTGGGAAGTAATATGGTAATGACATTTTTTGCTAAGGGTTGCTAATAGAATGCCAAATGATTGTGATGCATGCTAATGCCTGAGAACTGGCTTAGAGTAGCAGCTAGAAAGGACAAGGGCTGTTACATTTCTGTCCATCTCTTGCCCATTAGGTTTTCCTTATAAGACTGCCTGAGGGACAGACTGGCGAAGGGATGATTTTACCAAAGCCTGCAAGCAAAATACATGGGTGCATACTCAGCAAGGCCTGTCACCTGAGACGATACAGCTAACCTTTGTATTCACTTCGATCTTTCACAGTTGCTTTATTTACATTAACCTAAATGAATGCTTCCGTGTCAAATCTCCGTTTTTCTTGCCCTTAGTAACCTAGTTTCACAGTACTCAAGAAAAACTGGCCTGACGGTATTCCCATCTTGGTGACTGGCTACAGTGAAAGTCCCAGGTATATGAAAGTTGAGTATAGGTCTGAGATCATCTATGCTAGAAGAAATTTCAAGGCCTTCTGGGGCATCAGTGAAGACTGGGAACCTGGTGATTCCACAGAAGCTGTGTTTCTCCCAGAACAATTTGTAAGGACCCAAAGAGGCTTTTCGGAACGCCGATTTTACCGGATAAATGATCTCAGGTTCTGGTTGCTGGAGGGGCTCCTCTGCTACTTCTGGAATCTTCATTTGTTCTTCTTTGGGTTTCTCCTTGAAAAGAAATGTTTTCTTTGAAGCTTTACTGTCTTCTTTCTCTATCCTTTCCTTGCCTTTCTTTTTACCAGCTTCCTTACTCTTCTTTTCTGCCTTTTTTTCTTCCCTTAAGCGCTCTTCTTCGGCTAATCGATCTTGTTCTTCTTTCCATGCCTATAAACACATTTAAAAAAATTAACAGGATTTTGAAATGAATTAGATCCCATTCAGGTTCATTTTGGAGAATACTTCATATGCTTTTTGTAAGGTATCTCTGATAAATTAAGATACTGAGCTAGAAACCTTGGAGTTACCCTTGACTCTCTTCTTTCACCCAACTTCCGTGTACCACGCCCTGCCAAAGCTCTGTAGAGAATTCTCTTTACTGAGCTTCCTCTCTCACCTTCTTTGAATTTTCCTTTAATTCAGGTCTTCTCATTTTATCCTGAACTATTACATCAGCCTCTTAGCTGGTCTCCCCGCCTTCTCTATTTTTCCACATGAACCCAGTCTCTAGTTTAAGTCCTGGTTAATCCAACAATATGGTGGACCAGATGTTCGAAGAAACACTCCTGGCATAAAATATTTCAAAAATGATAGATAAAATGTAAAAATCATCATTGCAAGGCATAGCAGGGCTGGCAACAAAATAAAAGGTATGAAAAAGCACTAGTCTAGAGAGGAACAGGAGTATTCAGGGCAGAAGTTTCTGAGGGCTTTATGTCCATCCCTGGCAGCTTAGAACAGGAGTTTCAATGAGTTACAGGGACTAGAGCATTAACCTGGAAGATCAAATCAGAGACCTCTGAATAGAGCAGATATTTAAAAAAAATGACACCTTTGCTGGGTGAACTAAAAAAAAAAAAAAAAAAATCTTTCCCTATAGAGGAAGAGCATGAATTCTAGCTTACTTCTTTGTCCCTGAGTTAAAGGTTGAGAAGAGGTAGGGGGAATCTCCCCTGAGAACTAATGACAAGTTGTCCTCACACAGATTTGAGGCCCAAATATATTACCTTAAAAATGTATTCTAAAAAGGTTGTGGGTGGATATGCACTCACAAATGAGAATGAGGAAGTAAGCCAGAAGCAAGAATCTGAAGGAGAAGCATACTGTGAAGACATATCTGTGAAGTCGAAGAAGATATTGGAATTATCAAATAGGGGATATAAAATAAGTATTTTAATCTGCTTAATCTTTAATTTGTTTAAAGAGAAAGAAGGGTCCAAAGTTAAATAGGAAACAAAAAATGTATCAAAAATGAGAAGGTGAGTTTGAAATCTCTGTTAGAAATGAAATAGAACTTTAGAAAAGGTAGCATTTGAATAGGTTATGGCTGAGCCATTTCCAGAATTGATGAAAGACATGGACCCTAACATTCAGGAAGGCCAATGAGTTAAAAGCAGGAAGTAACAGGGGTGTGTGGACTTCAAAAATAAGTCAGTCAGAGAAAGACAAATATCATATGATCTCATATGCTATTTCATAGTATGTGACCTATTCTGGAGAATATTCCATAGACACTCCAAAACAATGTGTATTCTGTTGTTTTAGGATGGAATGTCCTGAATGTATCTGTGAAGTCCATCTGGTCCAGTGTGTTATTCAAAGCCCTTGTTTCTTCTTTGATCTTCTGCTTAGATGATCTGTCCATTGCTGTGAGTGGGGTGTTAAAGTCTCCTACTATTATTGTATTATTATCAATGTGTTTCTTTAACTTTGTTATTAACTGGCTTATGTAACTGGATTCTCCCAAGTTAGGAGCATAAATATTTATAATTGTTAGATCTTCTTGTTGAATAGGCCCTTTTAACTATGATATAGTGCCCCTCTTCATCCCTTACTACAGTCTTTGGTTTAAAATCTAATTTGTCTGGTATAAGGATTGCTACCCCAGCTTTCTTTTGATGTCCCATAGCATGATAAGTGGTTCTCCACTTCCTCACTTTCAATCTGGAGGTGTCCTTTGGGTCTAAAATGAATTTCTTACAGACACCAGATAGGTCTTCCTTTTTTATCTAATCTGATACTCTGTGTCTTCTGATTGGAGCATTTATCCCATTTACATTCAGAGCAACTATTGGAAGAAATGAATTTAGTGCCATTGTATTACCTATAAAGTCATTCTTTCTGTATATTGTTTCTGTTCCTTTCTGGCCTCTGTTACTTTTGGGTGCTCTCTCCACTTACAGGATCCCCTTTAGTATTTCTTTTTTTTTTTTTTAAGATTTTATTTTTTTATTTGAAAGAGAGACAGAGTGAGAGAGAGAGAGTATGCTTGATTTTAATAGGTATGTCCAGCTTTCCAAAGTAGAAGTGCCCACTTATATTTCAACCAGTAGTATATGAGAATTCACTTTGCTTCACATCCTTGACAAAATGTGCTTTGTGTCTTTTAAATTTTGGCCCAAAATGATGGATTTGACTACATAAAAGTAAAATATTTCTGTATAAATAATAAATGACACTTATTAATATCCAAATTATAGACTAACAATACTGCTCTGAAAATAAGTTAAATCTCTAGGTATTATCTGGAAGTGACAGTCATGATATGTTGCAATGAAAAAAAGTTATGTGGCAGAGTAAAAAAAAAAAAAAATATCAATCTAAATCAAAACCAAACAAATGCAGGCCTTCTTCCTTATTTGTGCATGTGTGCAGGTATGAGTATAGAGCATACCAAATCGTTACTATTTCTTATTTTCAGGGGCTTAGGAGAGCCAAAGTAATTTTGATTTATTGTAAACCATATATCAATTTTGTAATTAAAATTCCAATTAAAAATTGGAAACAAAAAACAAACACCTGCAGCAGAAACAGAGAGTATACTAAAAATGAACAAGACACTGCCCTGGATTTTGGTTATATAAATGAATGACACAGAGTCCTTTAAAGTTTATCACCTGGAAAAGAAGACAGCTCAGTGGAGAGACTGCTTTTTCATTGCAGATTCAATTATTTCTGAGAGTTTAGTAAAAAAGATCACTTCTGTTTCACCACACAAACTCTCTATCACACAGTAAATTTGAATTTGTAATGATTCAGTGTCAGTTGTCTTTTCTTGAATTACCTTGAGAGAGCCTTCTAAAATGAAAGGAATCTTTTCCTTCTCTTTTTCTTTTTCTTGATCTGCTATCTCTGTTTTGCTCATTCCTTTGCTACCTATAACCAGAGAAAATTAAATTTCTTAGTAATTCTCGACAACGAAGTTTCATAGAAGGACCAAATATCTGGATTGTAGGGGATCTTACAGGCAATCAAGTCCAACTCTGCATTCATTCATCCCTCACTTTTTCTCGCTCCCTCCAGAGCGGATGTCTGAAGTGGAACTGAGCTCCTCTAGAGATGAGGAAGTCATTGTCCTTGGTGGAAGCAGGGACTTCCATTCTCACTATGTTGTGACCCTGAAGCTTTTATTGAAGTAGACTCTCTCTCTCTACAGCTGTAACCTAAAATTCCTAGATTAACCCTTAAAAACCACACAGAACAAATCTAATTTACATTGAAGCCCTCCTCTTGCCATTATAGTCATTCTGTTTTGAAGATTTACAACTTTCCTGACTTAAAAGGTCTCAAACTGAATGCAATACCTACCAAGTGTATTCCCATCCCAAACTGACCATTTTCTGGTTTACCCCCAGGCATCTAGATGGTAATTAAGCTTTGGAGTCTGTTCAGAAGCAGAATAAAGAAAAAACAGTCAACCACAATTTTTCCTGCTCAGAGGCAAGTGTGGCCCTAGATGGTATTGTGAGAGGATGGCCCTACCTCTCTTTTTTACATAGTTCCAATCTATCATTCCAGGTACATAATGCTGTCCTTCTGTGCTCCCATCGGGAGCAAGGTCAAGCTGATGGATGGATAGGTTATAGAAGCATTTTTGTGGATGGTGACTGATTCATTACCAACTTGGCTTTCTAATTTTTGTTTTAAAATCAAGCCAATAGAAATTCTTTTGGTAACTGACAGAAGTTGCAAAATCTTTGGAAAATATATAGCTTTGCTTCTTTATAAGAAATCACTCTCCCAACTTCTGCTATCAGAAATAATAAAGATTATTAACATGGAAAACATTTCCTATGCATGAACCTAGTAAGATATCTCTATTTTCCAGAGAAGTTACCTCATTGCTTTAGTTCTTTATCAAGTATCCTTCCTCTTTTTTTCACCCTCTTTCCTTTCCCCACCTCAACAAAGCCATGGAAATTAACAAAAATAAATGTATGTATTGATTCCACATCCTGTCAAGTGCCTGTCACAAGCCCCCAAGAAACCATTTTCCCTTTATTTTCAGGTTCTTACCTCCAGTTAGTCTTGGGACTCTTCTGCTTGCTCTCCTAAGAAAGGTCTTGTTTTAATCTTACTTTTGGAATCTGTAAGCTTTCTAACGGAGAGATACTGACTCTGAATTTGTCTCCTATATTGTCAATAAGTCCTAGATAGATGAACCTATCAACCCTGCCAAAATAAAGACATCTGGCATTTCCCTAACATCACATTTAATCTGCTGGACAGATGGAATCTGCCAGGTCTGGCAGGAAGCAGCATCAATATAATGTCAAATATTCCATTATCCCATTATCAATCTCATCATATTTGGAATGCAACAATTTGATTTTTTAGAAAAAGTGAAGAGTCACAGAAATTTATAGGCAACTCTTTTTCATACTTAAGTATTCAGTCCTGATTACATTAACAAATAGGAAAATGTCTTTGGACTTTACATGTAAGTTTAACCAGTTACTTACTTTTAGATTTTTTAATAGCATTGATTTTGCTAGGAGAAGTGATTTTGGCACCAGCAGATTTCAGTTCCAGCTCAGCCTTTGTCCTATTGATTTCCTCAGCCATTTTAGATTCTTGATATATGGCTTCTTCTTTTATGACCCAATCTTGAATGGATTTTGCCACAAGTTCCAAATAATTCCTTAAAAAAGAGCAAATGACAATCGTTACTATTAGTTATAATCAACCAATACTTAAGATACCAACTGTGAAAATGAAAATTGCCCATGTAACAAATGCAGTAGACTCAGATATATCCTAGTTGTAATTTGTACAAAACTGTCAAATATAAACATCCAGTGAACATATGAAACATGCCACCTTCATCCACAATTAAAGACATACATATTTAAAAATGAGACATTTCCATCCCAGTAGAGGATTAAAAAGTTTGACACTTCCAGCACTATTAGCTGGAGAGTAATATGGTGCAATCTCTTTTTAGGGAAATTTTGTAGCATAATAGAAACTCTTTTAATTGACCTGCTGGATTAATTGAAATGCTGCAGTCTTGCCGTAAAACTTCCTGGCCTGCAAATACCCACGTCCCAAATACTGTGCCCTACACTGCTTGTGCACTTATGCTCACACCAGTGAGTTGTTGCTCACCAGGATTTGGTGATATTTGTTTCCAAACCCATTCATTCTATTTATACTGATGATTGTACTTATTTGTAATGAAATGTTATGTATACTTTAACATATGAATGTCCTGAGAGAGTTGCTTCTGAGGAAATAAGTTGAAATATTTAGGTTTGACCATCAAGATTAGTTATTTTCAAACCGTGTGAAAGTGAGGCTTCTAAAGCTTGAAAAATAAAGCTAGAGGGATTCTATACTCAGGTCATTTCACAAATTTCTTCCATTCTTGATTCCTTTTAAAGAAATTAACTGAAAACTGTAGACTATGAGTTATGGATATCCAACATCTTCATTGCGAAAGGAAAAGATATCTTAAACTCAACCTGTTCCTAAATTGACTGATCTTCCTCTCCAAACTGCCCCATCAAGCCTTTTTGGTGTCTTAACTGATAGCAAGCCTATACTTCAAGTTGATCAGCCCAAATGCCCTGAAGGCATCCTTGGACCACTCTTATTTTCTCACACTCCCTTCCAATCTATTGGGAGACCCAAATGATTTTTTCTTAAATATATTCAAAATCTAATCACTTCTCACTTAAACTTTACTGTTATCTTCCCAGTATAAGCCGCCATCACCTCTTGCTAGGATGGTTGCAGTAGCCTCCCAACTTGTCTCTGTGTCCCGATCTTGATCCCCTGTAGTCTACTCTCAACAGAGTCATTAGAGAGATTCTTTTCATTCTTAAGTCAGGTCATGTCTCTCTCCAGTTCAGAACCTTTCAATGAGTCTGCCTTTCAAACAAAACTTAGAGTTCTTGCTATTTTTCTGTGATGAAGGAACACAGCCAAATCAGTATTCAAATGAGGTGACAAAATAGAGAATATGTTAGCATGCAATGATTCAGGAATTCACCAGCCATAGATACTTTCTGAAAGAATTGCCCACAAATGTACTCCAGCTGCATTGAAAAAATAAATCTAAGAAAGAAGACAACATGGGATATAAATAAGAGCTGAGGGAAAAAAAAGTACGATTTGTAATTAAATGTAAATAAATATTTGTGTTACTTGTCTGTGATTAAAAAATATTACTTAATAATTGGAAATAAAATTTCAATATGGGAGGTAGGCAATTGGTTGGGAGTAAGTGAAAATATGTTAAAAAATTTAACATTTTTTGTGAAATGGCATTAATACTCATTAACTCCAATTATGTTATAAAATATTTAAATATGTGATTTAAAAGGATACCTCTAGAAGGATGTAAATAGAATGTATAACTTTAAAAACATCACACATTAAGAATGAACTAAAAATTCAATCCAACAAAAAGAAGAAAAGGGATTAATCCTTAAGTAGAAATATACTTATTAAATGGTAAGAATGAAGCCAAAGACATTATTGATAAAAATAGAAGTAAATAAATAAATTATTTAAAATACAAAGTTTTAGGGGCACCTGGGTGGCTCAGTCAGTTGAATGTCTGACTCTTGATTTTGGCTCAGGTCATGATCTCATGGAAATAAGGCTGAGCTCTCTGTTGGGCTCTGAGGTGGACATGGAGCCTGCTTAAGACTATCTCTCCCTCTGTTCCTCCCCCACTACTCATGTGTGATCTCTCTCTCAAAAAAAAAAAAAAAAAAAAAAAAGAAAAGAAAAATAGGTGCACCCAGGTGGCTCAGTCAGTTAAACTTTCAGTTCAGGTCATGGTCCTAGGGTCCTGGCACCGAGTCCCATATTGGGTTCCCTGCTCAGCACGGTGACTTCTTCTCCCTCTGCCCTTCCCTCCTGCTCATGATCTCTGTCTGTCTGTCTGTCTGTCTCTCTCTCAAATAAATAAAATTTTTAAAAAAATAAAATATAAAGTTTTAAAATATTGTTATAAGCAATGAATCTTGGAGCACTGAAAAAATAAAATAAAATATAAAAAAATATTGTTACTAATTATTATTAAAATCTTTTCAAAGACATAGGATCTCAGAGTAGCTGAAAAATCCAAGCTGGTATTTAAAAGACATGTAGCTATAAATCAAAATGATGCAAGAAAATGAAAGGGTGGCAGATGGCTACTTAGGAAGCCAGAAAAGGTCCAGATCCTTGACAACTTTGGTGAGTAGCTGCACTATCCCTGAGACACTGTCCAATTACAGATTTCTCACTACAGAAGAAAACTAATCCCCTTATCTGTTTAACCACTGTAGTCCGTTTTCTATTAATATTGTGAGACACAATTCCTAGTTGACCTGTAAAATGATTGAGAAAGTTATATTAGTAAATTTTTATATAAAAGATACTGTCCAATGATACATAAAATGTGGTGAAATTCAAGGTCAAAAACATTAAAGGGAACAAGAAGGATATATTATGTTGATAAAAGTTAAAATGCTTTAAGAAGGATGGAGATTATGCTGAGTGAAATAAGTCAAAGAGAGAGAGTCAAGTATCATATGGTTTCACTTATTTGTGGAGCATAACAAATAATATAGAGGACAAGGGTAGATGGAGAGGAGAAGGGAGTTGAGGGAAATTGGAAGGGGAGGTGAACCATGAGAGACTATGGACTCTGAAAAACAACCTGAGGGTTTTGAAGGGGCGGGGGGTGGGAGGTTGGGGGAACCAGGTGGTGGGTATTAGGGAGGGCACAGATTGCATGGAGCACTGGGTGTGGTGAAAAAACAATGAATACTGTTATGCTGAAAATAAAAAAAAATATATATATATATAAAAAAGAAGGATGGTTTTAAAATTATGGATTAAAAAATAAATTTAAACATACACACAGTACACATGAAAACAGGAGAAACAGATAAAATTATAATCATAAAGACAGACATTAATACATCTCTCTCAGGAATGGACATGTATCATGAGAATACTATTTGACTTTATTGTAATAGACATCATGAAGTTGTAGAACCATGTAAATTACATTGTAATTGCAATGTAAATTACAAAAGTAATTGAAAAAATAAAAATCCTGAATAGAAGATTAATTTTAGAAGAACTGCAAATGTTGTAGATAATCCTCATCCTTTCACACTATCCTCTCTCCCAATGGGCCCTGCCATCCATCCCCCAAAGAGCCACTATCTCTAAACGTTTTTCCATGTGAAGTGTTCCTATCCTTCCCAGAATAATGTGCTATGTTATGTAAGCTGTACATGTGAGTGAAGGATTAGTACACAACCTGTTTCCCCAGTTATTCTGCAAGTGCATTTTCTATCATTCTGTATCCTTTTACGCTAAAACAATGCTGTACCAATAATAAATACTGGATATACATTAACCAGCAATGAAAAAATGAAATATTCTCATCATTCCTGAGAAGAGAACAAAGCTTTAAGATCCTGAAGAAATAATCAAGGAGCTTGGAAGAAAATCACTGATTTCTAGAGGTCTCAGTTTGCTGAGCAACAGGCTGCTGTGTTGATATGTCACTCAGTTGCCTACTTTTGAGTCTTCCCCAGGTCAAGTGGAGTTGTCCAAAATCAGCATGCAGAATGTCATGTTTCAGAGTTTCTACTTGAATCTTTCAGAAGCAGTTTTATTAGAATCTAAATAAATCAGGTGTGAGGTAAGAGCATCCTCATTAGACTTAGCTGGTCCTGAAATGATATGTGTCTTCTTTAGTGGTATAGCTCTGATGCTTATCACAGTGGCTGGTACAGCTCAGACCTTCAGCTTGAACTAAATTGAAATTTTCTTTGACTTGAGCCACTTTGCTTAGACTAAGAAGCTAACCAGGTAATAAATTCACTAACAAGGTAACTAAACTAAGATAGCTATTAACTAAACTAAGTTGGTTACCTGAATCCAACATTGGAGTGAAGAGCAATATTCCAATGTTCACGATGCAGACGTTGTACATTCATTGGATTATGAAAGACTAAAAGTAGAGAGTTGTCCTGGGTATGGTAATAAGAATCAATCCACCTGTATTGCTGGTTGGCTTCTTGAAGAACCTGAAATCAACATATTTGCATTGTTGTGTATGTGTGCCCCCCCACCCCCCTCCGGCCGAAGAAGGGTTTCCTGCTAGGGCATATCTCAGCTCCCTTCTCTTCTTGTTAGTCTCACTGTTAATGAGAACATAAGCAGTGGATTTTTTTTTTGGAGCTGAATTCAGCAACTCTTATAGAAAAACAGATACCAGGTTTCAGGTGTTTTTTATTAAGGCTGGGTGATAATAATGAAGTCAAGCAGTTATTTAACTTTTCCCATGCCTTCATACAGATCCTCTCATTTTGTCATTATTAAAAGCCCAGATAAATAGGTACAGTTATTTTTCCCATTTAAAAATACTAAAATCCTCATTTTTTCAGTGGAAATTGGGGCCGAGAGAGGAAAAGAGATTTGTCCAACAACACAGAGTTTGTAACTTCCAGGACAAGTCTCACACCAGTCCAAGTGTCACTATTTTTGCACTCCAAAGACTGCTCTCCACTGCACCATGCTATAGTATAGAGAAATGAGGTGAGTAGTCTTTTTCATACATACTCTTTTCAAATGACTTCCACTCCTGGCCTTTTCCAGAACATTCCACCCTCAGCATGCCCTGCAATTGCAGCTACCAATAGAGGGGCAGAGGGGGTAGGCACACTTGTGTCCTGCTTCCATTTCACTGCTGATCAATATAAGGAAACATGTCCACAGGAAGATAAATTAGATAGCTGTGGGTTGGTGTTCATTTTCAACATCAAACTCGTGTAGGAACTTTCAGTTTTCTACTGTTTGGGTAATCCAAAGGCATGGAATTGCTTATTATATTAGGATAGGACTGTTTTAGTTTCGCTTTTGATTTTACACTAGTAGCATTACCAAAATAATACATTTACTTCTCCATTCTAGTCCCTTGTATGAGAGTCTTTATGGTGTGGCATTTAAGCTATTACATCTGTTCCCTAAGAAGTAATACCAGAAATACACATGTGGTGAATATTTTTGCATTAATTGTTTTTGTTACATACGGTACTATCCATTACTTTACTTTTTGGAAAAGCAAATTCCTTTTAGACTTTAAACCCCTAAACCAAATATGTTTATTTCTGTTGAATATGTATCCTTCTTTCCATTAGAGAGCTCTGCAAAATGTGTCTTCATATTTACTTTGGCTGCTAGAATTTACATATTTACACTAAGTTTCTCAGGGCTATAGTTGCTCTCAATCAATGCTTGACAAGTTTTCATATATCTTTCCTCACCTTTTTTTTTTTTTGTACTATTTGGCTTTTACCTATTACTCTATATTAATATTGCTGGTGCCATAAATTTATTATTAAAAATAAACATGTACTTATTGCAGCATTATTCACAGCAGCCAAGATATGGAGGCAACCGTGCACCTGGGTGGTTTAGTCGGCTAAGCATCTGCCTTCAGCTCAGGTCATGATCCTGGAGTCCTGAGATGAAGTCCTGCATAGGGTTCTCTGCTCAGTAGGGAGTCTGCTTCTCACTCTCCCTCTGTCCCTTCCCTCTGCTCATGCTTGCTCTCTGTCTCTCAAAATAAATAAATAAAAATCTTAAAAAAAAAAAAAAGATATGGAGGTAAACCAAATGTTCAACTGTAGGTGAATGGATAAAGGAGATGTGAGATATATATACATATATACACACACACATATATACACACAATTACATATATACATATATGTATACAGATACAGGTACAATATATATGTACATATATACAATTAAATATATAGATATATAAATATATAATGTATACTATATATACAATATAAATTTATTGCATATATATAATTAAATATTACATGCAACATGCAAAAGAATGAACTCTTGTCATTTGCAATAACTTGGATGGATCTGGAGGGTATAATGCTAATTGAAATAAGTCAGTCAGAGAAAGACAAATACCACATGATTTCACTCATATGTGGAATTTATGAAGCAAAACAAATGAACAAACAAAGAAAAAAGAGATAAACAAAAAACAGACTCTTAAATACAGAGAACAAACTGGTGGTTGCTCAGAGGCAGGTGGGTGGGGGACATGTGAAACAGGTGAAGGGGATTAAGAGCACACTTATCATGACGAGCCCTGAGAAATGTAAAGAAGAGTTGAATCATTATATTTCATACCTGAAACTAATATAACTCTGTATATTAACTATACTTCAGTTAAAAAAATAAATACCTACTATGTCCCAGATACTGTGAAGGTTCTAGGAAGACAAAAGTGAACAAGGTAAGATTTTCCTTTAAGATCTGATTAAGATTTTTATAGATCATCCTGGATTCAGAGACATATTCTAAGAAGATGAAATTCATGGAGTATCTGTCTGATACATAAAATGGATGGGGCAGGAGCAGAAGTGGGTTGACGATGAGGGGGATGCTGTGGTAGAACAACTGGATGGTGGCTGGACTGACGTAGCCACAGTGGAGATGGTGAGGAGCTTTGATGGTATCAAAACTTGATGATGGATCAGACATGCAGGACACAGGAAAAGCTGAGATAAAGGATGACTCTTAGCCATTTTGGCTTGAAGGCGGTATTTTCTGAGATGGATGAGGAGAGGAACATGCTTAAGTGGGAAAATTATTAGTTTCATCTGAGACACTGAAGCTGAGATGCTTGTCAGAAATTCAAGTGGAATTTGGAGTTAAATCTTCTAGGGTGGACTCAAGAGAGAAATCGTTTGGAAGGTAAAATTTTAGGAGTCATTAGTATTAGGTCAAATACATAGATGAATCATCACAAGAATGTTTATGGTAGAGAAAAGATGGTTCAGGGATAAGACTCCAGACATTTTGATATTTAGATGTTAGGTCAACAAAATTCCAAACAGAGCACTGAGGAGAGGTATATTAGGGCATCTTGGTAATGGAGAGTGAGGAGTATTTCACAGTGAAGTGCTCAGCTCTGTGATACCGTTAAAAGGTCAAGGAAGATGAAGAAAGATAAATATCCATAGATATGGCAGGACAGCAATCATGCAGCTTCATGGAATGGAGAGGACAGGACCAAACTGAAAAAAAAAAAGAAAAAGTCTGGGTGAATGTCCAGTTAAAGATAAAAGATTAAACACATGTACTTCTTGGCACCTCATTAAAAGAACAGTAAAATTATTGGGTTTTAATACCATGAAATTGAAGGTCACAGGAGAGGAAATAAAGGCAACAAGAGTTTAGAAGCTGGAAAACAGAAGCATAAGGGATTACTGACAGCAGACATAGAAGACCAAATTCTAAGATTAATTTTGTGAGAGATCAGAAGTAACCTTACTTGTGTGCAGAAGTGCAGAAAGGCTCAAGAAATGGCAGTGTTAGGTACATCTGAGAGTGGGGTGAAAGTGGCACTGAAAATAGGAAGATTAAAATATTTTTTAGGAAGCTGTTAGGGTCCTCAGAAGCCCTTGAGAATTCTGAGCAAAGAGGAGGCTGCCCTCCTCCCTCCTTAGCAGATAAAGGGAAGATTGTTACCTACAGAATGATGCAGTGCATTCTAAGAAAACGGACCCAAGGCACTGCCAAGGGAGAGATGTACTACAGCAAAAAAAAAGAAAAAAAAAAGAAGGAATTTCATAAAAGTTTAAATTGATGTCCAAGAAATACAAGGTGACCCAAATGTGTACATGTGTAATTCTAAATTTTATAGTAGTCACACTTGAAAAGTAAAAAGAAACAGGTAAAGTTAATTTTAAAAGTATGTTTTATTTAACTCGATCTGTCAAAAATATTATCATTTCAATATGTAATCAATATAAAAATTGTTAATGAGACATACCACTTTTTTCATATTAAGTCTTTGAAATTTGGTATATATACTTGTACAAATATATAGTGTATATGTTGTAATATATATATAATAAGTAAAATATACTATATTATATAAGTAATATATTTTATATATAGTATAGCAAATTTACAGAATATCTCGATTTGGACCAGCTACATTTCAAGTACTCGGAAGCTTCATGTGACTTGTGGTTACCACCTTGAATGAGGCTGAATGGCAAGAAACCTAACTGCCTTCCCTCCACCACACAGCTCCCAAAACCCTGACAGGTAAATTATGTCTTTCGGTTAGCAGATTAGGATTTCTTTTCCCCTGGAGAATCAAAATGGCTTAAGAGTACAGACTAATATACCAACACTGCTGGGTCTCCCAAGGAAACCAGCCAGCCAAATATCCCAAAATGAAGTCCATTTATTGACAAATAGCCCCCACCCTGAGCTCATGCAACACTTCCTATGATGCCTTTAGTGTCTCATTATTAACATGAACAAAAGGGCAAATGTCATTAGATATTTCTCTCTAATATGAAAAATGGAGACCCAAAAACAAAACCAAAAAGAAATTTGAGAAAAAAATAAAAAGAACTTGAGGAAAACTAGACAATGCAGGGAGAAAACACTGAGACTTCAAAGGACCTTAATATCCTCACAGAGATAAGAGAAGATATGGTATCAGAGAATGTGAACAAGATGCTATAAAAAGGTGATCTGCAATTATAAATAGAACTTTAGGAAATTAACCATGATGATAACAGAAATAGAAGGCTCAGTAGGAGAACTGGGTGAAACTGAGTCTATCTCCAGAACAAGAAGACAAGTATTGGAGACTTAGGAGAGGAAAGGTAAGGAAACGGGAAGTTCAGTCCAGGAGGTCCAGCGCTAATAACAGGAGCTCCAGGAAGAAAGAAGAGAAAAAGTAGAAAGAAGACAATTATCAGAGAAATGATTGTAGAACATTTTCCTGAATATAAAGACATGAGTCTCTGCATTGTACTGGGCTTACCAGAGTGATCCTTGGAAATAGAACCACACCAAGGCACACAAACAGGAAACAAAGAACACTGGAACAACAGGAGATCTTAAAATCTTCCAGAGAGAGAGAGAGAGAGAGAAAAAAAAACAGAACTCAAAAAACAAAAACCAGACTCAAACAACTGATCAGGAATCAGAATTTCATGTTTTGTTTTGTTTTGTTTTGTTTTTCCTTCTCAAGGACAATCCAAGAAGCTAGAACACTACTGAGGAATGGCTTCAAAATTTTCAGGGAAAATGTATTCTAAATTGAGCTATTTTATATAAAGCCAAACTGCCACTCAGATGTAAGGGTAGAATTAAGATGTTTTCAAACATCCAATGCTCCCAAAATTTACCTGCCATCTATTTTAATTCAGGAAGCAGCTAGAAGAGATGGTCCCCTACAAAAAGAGAGTAACCCAAGAGAGAAGATGACATGGGGTTCAGACACTGGAGTATCTGGCTGGAAAGAGAGGCCAAAACTGTGACCAGGATGACAATAAAGGAGGCTCCCAGGCCCACAGCTGCAAAGCAGGACTGGAGGGTTAGCAGGAGTTCACAGCATATGGGGGAGAGGTGGCTTAGAGTAAAACTGAGAGAATGTTAGGTTTGAATGTATTGAGAGGAGATCTTACTCTTTGGTAGAGAGCTTGAGTAATGATAAACGCATAGTAAACTACACAAATGAAGAAAATGTTAGAAAACAAACTCCAGGGAAAACAAAAAGTATCAAGAAAGGAAATGTAATCAGAGTATTTACACAGTTCAGCTATAAATAACATTTATACAAGTGAAATAAAGTAAATACTGAATATTGATATAACAAAAAATGATGATATGGTTAACAATGTTAGCAGATGGCAAAAAGTGTTAGTGTGCACGTAGGACTCTATGAGTGATTGTGTACTTGTGTGTGTATGTTCGCATGCATGCATGCATGCACACGCTGCATGGTTTGCAGAGCTGTTTTCTCAGGAGGGAATCAATTGATGATGATGCCCAATGGAAACAAAAATTAAACAAAATACACTTGTTTTTAGAGTTAATTAAGTAACACCAGAAATAGGTAAATAAATATTTTAAAGTTTTTACCTCTGGCAATTTAGGCATAGGGGTGGGAGAGAGCTGCTATTTTTCCTAAGACTCTATATAGAACTTTCTGGCTTTAAAAATGTGTGGATATAAAACTTTGATATTGATAAGATTAAAATTTAATAGATGAAACAAAAATTAGTATGGGTTTTTGCATAAAACATGTAAACAGAAAATGTAGGATTCCTTGTTATTTTGCAGCGTGGTTAAGAGCACAAGTTCTGGGGCCAGATTTCTTGGGTTCATATCCTGCTTCACTCACTCACCAGACATGTGACCTTGGACAAAAGTTACTATTGGTCAAGTTGTCTCAATTTCCTGCTATTTACATAGTTTCTATTTTATAGGATTATTGCAAGGATTAAATGAGCAAATAATATGTACAAGCCATTGCTAGTATATGGTAAGTGCTCAATAAATGTTAACTATTGTTGGTCTCATTGACCTGTCAACTATATCAAGTCAATACTTGGAGGCGCACCTGGGTGGCTCAGTCAGTTGGGCAACCAACTCATGGTTTTGGCTCAGGTCCTGACCTCAGGGTCCTTAGACTCTATACTCAGAGGGCAGTCTGGTTGAGATTCTCTTTCTCCCTCTCTCTATACCCCTCCCCATGCTCTCTCTCTCAAAGGAATAAATAAATCCTAAAAAAAAAAAAAAAAAAAAAAAAGGAAAATACTTTGAAACGTGGTGAAACTTAATAGAATGGATAGGCAATACAGGAAAAATATAAGGTTGCCGTCCCATAATACCTGACTTTTGTTCTTGGAAAATATGTGCAGCAGTCATGTACACTTCTTTTTTGTTTATAAAAAATCCCTTTGGAAAATATATTTTAAACTATTTTGGAGATTCCCTGGGCATGCATAGCTCAATTTGGGAATAAATTCCTTTTATAGCTGAAATAAATGGGAATATTGATCTGAAGGAGATCTGAGAGAGTGACCTAGAAGTGAACTGTTCTAAATCATACCATGACTCCCCAGACCTGTCCAAGCATCTCCTAGAGACTCACGGTCCATTAATACCTGAAGCAGAACTTTCGGTTTAAAATGTTCAGTGAAACTCCAGTCCATTAGACTGCGTTGTTGCGTTTTCTTTATGTCCTCTAACTCGGCTTCCACAGTCATCTTCTTGGGTTTCTAAAAAATCATAGGAGTGCAATTTCAGCTTTAATTTGTGCAAGTCCAAATGAAGCCCTCTTGGACTCCGTCAACTAACCAGCATGCACTCCATCTAATTGGGGAAATCTGCATATGTATAAATCCATATGGCAACATTTTAGGAGAACTGCTGCCAGAAAGAGTATGCCTTTGAGTTTTTTTTTTTTTTATGGGCAACATAATCTAAATATTTTTATTGTTAGGTTATACTCTTCTGAGTCCTGTTAGCAATTATAGGCAGGTTTTCTGAACTCACTTCAAGACAGCATTAGTTCTACATGGCTGTATGGTCAGCAGGTGTTTGTGAAGTTGCCAAGCCACACTGTCTAGAGAGGAGCATGGAGCTTGGAAGTTTTGCTTAAGCCGCTAGTGAAATTAACTCCTTTATCTCCAGTTGGAGCTGGTCTGGGGATGTCAGAGCAATCCCCCATTCCCTGCTGAGCTCTCCTTTGTGCGTGTGTGTGTGTGTGTGTGTGTGTGTGTGTGTGTGTGTGTTTCTCTCACTCTGGGTCACAGTTTTTTCAGATCATCTTACTTGTATCTACACTTCTAGGAAAACAATTCCTTACCTTTTCAAGAGGCTCAGCCTTTGTGACTCCTTCATCTTTGATCTCATTGTTCGTGGTCTGTTCTGTAAATCAAAGACACCAACATCCAGTTGTGTTTGGGCTTTGTTCTTGCCTTTGTCAGTGCTGTGCCTTTTTGCTGCGCTTATGATCTATGTTTCTGTGCTGAAAAGGTAATTCCTGAAAGGCATGTTTCATGCCTCCCAAAAGGTGTTTGTGTTAATAATTCTAAATCAGTGTCTACCTAGAAAAGTTGTACTAAACCCTTTGAAAAGAACCCAGCTTCCTATATGAAGCATTCCTAAATCATATCAGAGTATCTCCCTCACTTCTAAAAATATACCCTTACCTTTATGAGTTGCAAATACTCACTGATTAAGCTATAGCTCTTGTGATTCTGCAACTGTCATATAACAATGGATACACTGTATAGCATATTCCAAGTCTGACCAAAGAAATGGCATGGGTGATGTATCTTGTGGCAACATATTTGTGATACTACTGAATAACTGAACCAAGCTGGTCTTTTATCATCCTTAGAACAACAGCAAATTGATCCCTACAGAGTCAGACATAAAAAATGGTTCCACCTTCACTCTCCAATGACATCCCTTCCACTCTCCTTTGCTCATCCCTCTCCAGACTCACCAGTTTGCTTGCTGTGTCTTAAAGTTTTTACACTTGCCTTTCTTTCTGACATGCTTTGCTTTTAGATAGTCACCTGCTTCAAACACTTCATCATATCATTGCTCAAATGTCACCTCCTTAAGGGTCTTTCTGCCTTTTACCCTGTTTTATTTTTGGTCATAGCATTTACTAGTGTCTTATGATGTTTATTTGTTTATGTCTATCTCTCCATCTCAACGTGAATTCCTGGAGAATAAGAACTTGACATTATTTTCCCTAACTCTACCCTGAGCACCCAGCACGTGGGAAGGATTCAGTACATTTTGTTTTGATTGAACAAGGAAATTCTACATCACATAATAAAACTGGAAATCTATGTAAAGCCAGAGAGAGAGCAGAACTATGGAAAAAACTCACAACAAAAGCTTGTTTTAGGGTAGGCATAAGATTCAACTTCATTTTGTGGCAAAGAGAACCATATCTGCACTTCTGGAGGGTGTAGTTAATTGTGTCTACCAAGGATAGGCCAAGGTTTTTCTTTCTTTTTGGAGCATAGCTACTTATATTTTTGCTACTAGTTGTATCTTGCCTTGGGCTGGTGAAGGTGACGGCATGAATGTTCCATTTTGATTTGGAGGAAAACTATAAAGTCAATTCAGTTTTGTATTTATATAAATACATCTACTCAAGAGAAAACTCAGGCCAACTATAACTCTAAATAGACCATGATGTCCCATGTGTCCTTGAAGCAACTGATATGAAATCTGTGGAATAAAAATTATTCTATTCTGTGGTCTGCCAGATTTCCGGGAGATTTGATATTCCCTCCAGCGTCTAAGGATCCAGCAGGAAAAGTCTCCAGTTTAGAAAATATGTTCTAAAAATTGTGCATCGGTTATTTTGTCACAGGAAAGTACATCCTAAAACTAATGTGAACTCTTCATTTAATAGTAGAATAAAAATCATTTTTTCTTTCTTTCCGATTCTGCCTTCAACCGCATAATCCTTTGACAGTGTGATTCAGTAGTTTTTGACACATCTGGAAATGGATGCTTTCTCATCCCTTTGAAAAACAGCTTTCCTAATCTGTTTTACTTTAGAGATAACAAGATCCCTCTGCAAAGCAGTTACTTTATTAAAAAAACACCCAACAAGCATAAAGGGCACATCTAAACCTTGAGCCTCACGGTTATCAACTCTCAGGTTTTTTCATAAATATCCAATAGGCCCTGTCAAGTTCAAAAACAGTCTCAGATGGAAATCCCGTGTTTGGTTAAGAAAAGCACAAATATTCAGTCCTTCACATCCAGGAACAGGTTTTTATATGTATTTGATGCTAAGATGGTTGTGTAGGAAATACACGAACAATTTCTGCTTTGCTTAAAAGGATTTCAAGTGGCTGCTTTAGAAATATGATTCAGAGTTAGGGGGGAAATGCAAGATCAACGGCAACAAATTCCTTGAGACCTAACAGCTCAGCCACCCTCTCCTGCCTCCTCCCTTCGGCTGCAAGAGTTACTTGATGTGGATCAACACACACCAGATAGGATCCCTTACAGGTTATGGGGGCTCAGCTCTCAGGATTGCTCAGCCTCTAGGATACACTCTCCATTAAAGCATTTTTAGCCTGACAATTCAGAGTTGCTCTAATCTGTTTTCCACCAGGATCTGGAAAGCCAGTTTACGTGGTTTCACCACCAGGTGGCAAAAGTTGCCTGAGGAAATCTACACATCAGTTGCTCTAAAGAAAAAACAAAATACGGGGAAAAAACCGCAGGCCTTCTTTCCCTCCTGGCTTATTCTGGATCCACATGAACACAAGGTGAATTCTTTGTCATATATTTACATTCCCACAGGATGCACAAAGGCATGATATCCCAGGCTGACTTATTTGGCTTAATTATTTTTGTGAGCTTGGCTAATAGATAAGGGACTTAGAGAAATAGGGAATCGACCCTTTTGGTAACAAAATCAGGTTAAGTATCAGTATGAAGAAGAGACTATGAGTGTGGCTAAACCACTAGACAAGGAATTTCTGGAACTGAGGAAGCCACAAGACACAGTGCGGGAAGCACTGGTTTGGAGTTAGCTTTCTGTTGGAATCCTGACTTCCCATTCCTATGTAGTTGAACAAATTGCTTAACCCCTCTGAGTCTTTGACTCTTCATCTTTAGAATTAGGATAATAGCATCTTACAGACTTGAGTTTTATATTAAATACTAGTTAATATATGTAAAATGTCTTAGCAGAGTGCTTGGAATATAGCAGGGCGATATTAAATAAATATTTCCTCCACCTCTCCTCTGTCTCCCTCACCCTCACCTATCTGCTCTATTAATAAGTAAGCAGATTTTCCCTAATTGTCCTCCATTGATGACTTTCTCTTTCATCATCTAAACTAATGAAATGGCAAGATGACCATTCAGTCAATACTGACTTAATACCTGTTCTCTTGTGCCACAGACCACTTACTCTTATTTAATGCTTTTAAAAATTATAAATTTTAACATATACAGAAAAGTACATAGACTACAAATGCTTAGTATAATGGAATATGAGGAAAGACCCAGCACTGCAGACATCCTTTGTGTGTCCTTTCTTTCTTTTTTTTTTTTAAAGATTTTATTTATTTATTTGTCAGAGAGAGAGAGAGAGAGTGAGCACAGGCAGACAGAGTGGCAGAGGGAGAAGCAGGCTCCCTGCGGAGCAAGGAGCCCGATGTGGGACTCGATCCCAGGATGCTGGGATCATGACCTGAGCCGAAGGCAGCCGCTTAACCAACTGAGCCACCCAGGCGTCCCTTGTGTGTCCTTTCTTAACCATGACTTCCTTGTTAAACTATCATATTAATCCATCTTTGTGTGGATTATTTTGGTTTTTCTACATATATGATATTTACAAATAGTAACAGTTTTGTTTCTTCCTTTTCAAAACTTACACTTTTATCTCTTTTTCTTGCCTTACTGAGTTGGCTAGCATCTCCAATGTAGTATTGAACACAAGTGTTTATAGTAGATATCTTCCTGGTGTCGAGGGAAATCTTCCAACTTTTCACCATGATACAAAATGTTAGTTGTAGTAATTTAAGAATAAACTTCATAAGGTAGAGAAATTTTCCTTCTCTTGCTAGCTTACTAAGATTTCCTTCATAAATTACTATAGAGTTTCAAGTGCTTTTTCTGCATCTATTGAGATGATGATATTATTTTTCTGTGTCCATTGATATATTAATTTTTATAATGTATGCTTTTCCTCTATTCCTGTCATAAAAACAGCTTGTGATGTATTATTATCATTCTGTACATTGCTACATCAGTTTATTTATGTTTTATTCAGGATTTTTGCATCTATGTTCATGAATGAGTTTGATTTATAATTTTCTTTTGTTGTACTATCCCTGACAGTGTTATTATAAGGTTTTTGCCAGCTTTGTAAAATGAGTAGGGGAGGATATCCATTGTTTAATTTCTGGGAAAATTTTTAAGATTAGAATTATTTCTCTTTTTTTTGAATGTTTGGAAACCCTAGTAAATAAGATCATTTGGGTTTGGTATGTCCTATTCAGGAGGATATTTAATTATTGATTTAATTTATTTAAATGATTACACTCTCCGTGTTTCTATTTCTTCTTGAGTCACTGTTGGTAAGATACACTTTTCTACTAATTTGGTCATTTTATTTTAAGATTTAGTGGAATAAAGTTGTTTATATGCTCCTACTATTTTTTACATTTCTGTAGGATCAGAGGGAAGTCTATTTCATTATTCCTGATGATTTTTATTCCTGATATGGCTTTATTCCTAATATGGTTATTTATGCTTCTTTTTTGTGGTCTGCCTTTTATTTAAAAAAAAATAACAAATTTTCAAAGCTTTTCAAAGAACCAGAATTTTGTAGTATTTGCTCTTCCTTATTACATCTATATATATGTGTATATATATATATATATATATATATATATATTTAGATTTTATTTATTTATTTGAGAGAGTGAGAGAGTGAGAAAGAAAGAGAGAAGGAGCCAGCAGAGGAGCGGAGAAGCAGGCTCCCCACTGAGCAAGGAGTCTGATGTGGGACTGGATCCCAGGACCCTGGGATCATGACCTGAGTCAAAGGCAGATGCTTAACCAACTGAGCCACCTGGGCACCCAAACATCTATATTTTTTCTGTCAATAATTTACTCTTATTTTTTTTCCTTTTACTTTATTTGGATTTATTTTGCTCATCTTTATCTAACAACTTGAGGTCTATGTTTAGCTAATTAATTTTTTGCTTTCTTTTAAAAAATGTATTCATTTAAAGCTGTGAGCTTCTTTCTGAGTATCCCTTGCTTTAGTTGCATTATAGAAATTTTGATATCAGTATTTTCAATACCATTCAGCTTGAAATATTTCTTAATTTCTATTGTGACTTTTCTCTCTGAATATTTGAGTATTTTCTCATTATTTTTCATAAATAATGTCCACCATAATTTCACTGTGGTGTAAGAATGTACTCTGATATTTGTATAGAGAATGTACTCTGTACTTTGATCCTGTAAAAATTTGCTGAGACTTGTTTTGTGGTCCAGCATACCATTAATATTTTTAAGATAAGCATACCTGTGACCTCTAAGAAGCTATAGTATTATGGAAACTTAATATAGGCATATGAATTATTATAAGAAGTAGTAGGAAACCATAACTAATGCCCTAAAGGAAGCACAGATTAATTATGACCATGGGAATGCTAAGGGATCCATTTCGAGATGGACACAACTAACAAAGCTTCATGGAAGTGCCACTGAAATCTAATTGTAATAAAAAAGAGAACTCTACAAAAAAAAAAAAAAGAGAGAGAGAGAGAGAGAGAATTCTAGGTGGAAGGTATTGTGGAGAAAAGACACAGAGAATGAAAATAGCAGACTGTGTAGAGGAAATAGAGCCTAATTCTGTTTGGCTAGAGCATGGGATGAGTGAGCAAAAGGGAAAAATGGAAAGATTTTGGAAAAGTATTTTGGTACTACTGGAGAAGCATGTATAGCAGGCCAAAGAGTTGGTTCTGTTAGTAGGAGCCACTGAAGGTTGTAAGCAGGAAATGAATGCTGGATTTTAGGTAATTAATCTGACAGTTGTGCATAAGATAGCTCAATAAATTTAGCCTAAGAGTCTCCCATACTTCTATACCTCCTAATATAACAATATTTATGATGATATATTCTAGAGTAAGAGTCATTACCTTAGCTATAAAAAAGAGAGAAAGGGAATCCTTGTTCTTCATTGAGCATTGATTTTGTATCAAGCTCTGTAGTGGTCAGTTCACTAATTGCAGGTAATTTCTACTTTTTTTCATATAATCATAATAACCTTATGAAATATTGATGATAAAAGTTTTATTTATGTTCACCTTACTATATTTACTAAGGTTAAAGCAGACTTACAGGTCTTAGGATAGCTTTAAAAACAAGGGTTAAAATAGTAAGAGCTGAATAATAACACTCAGTAGCAAAGTTTAATTTTAACTTAGATATTAAACAGTATTTCAGCTGAAATAGGGAGGCATTTAAATTTAGATAATGTTTCCTGAATCATTTTTTGGGTTAATACATTCTATAATTGTGCACACACACACAACACAACACACACACACACACACACACACACGCACACACACACATACATTTACTCACCTGAAGGCCCAGACTGGACCTGAGCCTTCAGGCTGGTCTCCTTCTCTGACAGCTGTATATTATCAGGGTCTATGGGTTCCTTACTGTTTGGATCAGAATGCTTCATGTTATTAGAATCAGACTGAGGAGCATCTGAAGGTTCTTTAGTGATCTCATCCTCTCGCACAGATGTTGACCAATTCTGATCCACAAATAAAATTCTGTCTTTGGTTTCAGGATCTAGCCAGTTTAAAGAGAATCTGTTAGATACAATGCTGGAAAGACTGACAGTCATAAAACATAAGAATTCCTTTGATTCCCTCCATGTAGTGTACCTGTTTGGTGTTCGGCCTCTTGGGCATTCATTTTCATGATGTATTGCTGCCTGATCTGCTTAGCAAATCTCGCAGGGTTGTCCCATGGTATATTGAACATCTCAGAAGCTGTCCCATACATCATCTCAGAAGGCATTAGCTTTCCTTCTTCATTAACCTCAGAGAGTTTCAGGCTCTCAAAAGTAAACACTTTGAAGGCTCGTTCTACTTCATTCCAGCTCAAGACTTCTGTAAGAAAGCAGGAACTATGCTGCTAGGAATGCTCTTATTACCACATGGTACAGGGCTGACAGAGGGGCCGTCAGGGGGTCTGTCCACTGCAATCACAAGGGAGTCATGTCATGCTGGGTGTTGACCTGACTTTAAACATGGGCTCTGCAATTTTGCAACAAATATGGATAGTACCTAATAAAAAGAAAGCTGCACAATCAAGATATAATCTATCAAGACAATCTCACAAATTGCTTCATAGCTTAATCAGTATTAGGTGTGTTAATATTAATTCACATGGACTCTTCAGGGTACCATATTTGTTGAATTTGTTTAAAACTGATCATTTTTTAAGCAAAAGCACCTTTACTGCTGTTTAATTTGAAGTAAAAAAAAAAATTACTCACTTGTGTCTGACATGCACTGTTATATTCAGTAGGTTTTATTGTTCCTTAGGGTTCAGAAAAGGCCTCTTTTTTCCCACTTGAACTGGTGTAGTACTTTCCATAATTGCTCTTCAAAGGTTATCAGCTTTCAATTGGCCCTATTCATTTGCGCATTTATTCTCTTACAGCATTTATTTGTCCATTCACCCACTCCCTCCCTCGCTTGCTCACTTGTTTTTGTTTTCTATATATCAGGCTTTGTCATAGGTCTCTGAAATTCAAAGAAAGGATTTGCTTCTTGTGTTTTAGAAGTTCAAGGTAGAGGGGTGGGAAGTAGGTATTAACAAATAATTGTAGGATTCCATGAGGAAAAGTAAAATGATTGTGGCAGATCAATGATTCTGGGGTAACCTCCACTTTTTCTCCAATAGGAATGAGGACATAGGGAGGGTTCTTTTGAGGAAAAAATATATGAGGAAATTCAGAAGGGAGATAGGGAAAAAGTAAAAGTTACAGAATTAAGAATTAAGGAAAGTTTGCTCAGTCATTCATTTTGCAAACATCTTTTGAGCACACATTAATTGTCAAGGATTATAGTAAAAGCTGGGACTACAGCAGTAGAGTTAGCAGTGAACCCTGGATCTTCTAGAGTATCCATTCTGGTGGCTGGAAAGAGGGCAAACAGATAAGTGTATGCCATATCAGAGATGATAAGAAGGATAAAGCCAGGTGAGGGGGTAAAAAGTTGTAGTGGTTAGGGAGGGGCTTCTTTTTTATATAAGGTAGTCAGAGAAAAAACCCTCTGAACAATTAAGCAAAAATGTGAAGGAAGGGGGAGGGCAAGTCCTGTGAATATCTGGAAGAAAAGGGATGGAGGCAGGTGAAATAGCAAGTGCAAAGATCCTGAGGCAAGGGGCTGACCAACAGGTTCAAGGAATCACAGCAAGGCCAACATAGATTGAGTGGAGTGGAATGATGAGTGCTTGACAGGTGATGAGCTCAAAAAGTGGGTGGTAGAACAGTTTAGATTATTCTTTGAGTGACATGGGTGTCCATTAGAGAATTCAATGTTAAGAAGGTATATTGTATACTAACATTTTTGAAAGGAAAGGATGATTCCGGTTATTGCATGAAGAAAAGACTAGGTGTAAAGGTGAAAGTCTGTTAACCAACTGGAAAGCTATTGAAATGGTCCAAGTGAGAGGTGATGGTGGCCTGGGATGCCATGGCAGTGAGGGATGTGGGGGGACTGGTTATGGAGCAAAAGAAACAAAAAGGAATCAGGGATGACTCCAAGGTTTAGGAAGAGAATGGCTGCCATTTGCTGAAATAAGCAGGACTGACTGTGAAGGGACAAATTTCGGGAAGTCAAGAGTTTGGTTTTGGATCTGTTAGGTTTGAAGTGCTGATAGGTGAGAAGAGGAGAGAAGAGGAGGAGCAAGGGTTTTGGAGGGACCACATAAGCAGGATATGTGTGACGTGGCAGTGGTAGCAACAGAGACAAGAATCCTGTGCTGTGTTTAGGACAAGTTGGAGGGAGCGTGGAGTCATAGCACAGACAGAAGGAGAGGCGGAGTGCGGCAGGATATAGGCAAGGGACAGACATTCTCGGGAACACCAGAACCGGGTGGTTATATAAACAAAGTTCTCCACATACCCAGGTAGGTAGGCTCTACCCTGCTTTTCCATGAGGTAATGGTATGTATTCAAAAGATTTTGTTGTTTCTTCACCATTTTGCCTACTTAAATATCAAAGAGGAAATCATGAATAAAATATTTCATGATTTGCTTAGAGTGAGAAATGAAATGAGCTGCTTTTCTCTTTCTTAGGGCAAATGATTTCTTGTCAAATAAAGATATCTGTAATTTCATATTCCCTTTTCTAAGTAGGAATGTATCTGCTGATTGCCTCAAGTGGAAATAAAGTTGGTTTTTTTTTTTTAAGATTTTATTTATTTGAGAGAGAAAGAGAAAGAGAGAGCATAAGCAGGGGGAGGGGCAGAGGCACAAGCAGACTCCCCGCTGAGCAGAGAGCCCTATGCAGGGGTCAATCCCAGAACCCATAGATCATGATCTCAGCCTAAGTCAGACATTTAACTGACTGAGCCACCCAGGTACCTCTGAAAATACAGTTTTTGAAGGAAATGACTGTATCTAAAATCCCAGTGAATTCTGCAATAAGAAGCTGATTTTAGATTCTCAAAATTACCTCTCTTTCCACAGTCCTCCAGGAATTAAACTGAGGGTTTTAGAGGGGAGTGGGGTCAGGGGGTGAGTGAGCCAGGTGATGGGTATTAAGGAGGGCACGTATTACATGGAGCATTGGGTGTTATATGGAAACAATGAACCATGGAACGCTATGTCAAAAACTAATGATGAGGATAGGAGCAAGATGGTGGAGAAGTAGGAGACCTAAATTTCATCTGGTGCCAGGAATTCAGTTAGATAGTTATCAAACCATTCTGAACACCTACAAATTCAACCAGAGATTGAAGAGAAAAAGCAGCAATTCTAGGAACAGACAAGTGACCACTTTCTGGAAGGTAGGACGTGCAGAAAAGTGAATCCGAGGCCATATATGGAAAGAGAGACTGTGGTGGGAGCTGGTTGGCTCCCTGCAAGCGGTAGAGCAGTGGAGCACAAAATCAGAACTTTTAGAAGTCTGCTCCACTGAGGGACATTGCTCCAGAAGCTAAGTGGCAGGTGGAGCCCTCACGGGGACAGTGTGGTCTCAGGACCTGCAGAAACACTGGGGGTGCCTGAGTGTGTCAGAGCTCCCAGGTATCAGAGCAGGGAAGCCAACTACAGAGACGGAGCCGAGGAGGGGGCTCTCAGCTCATGGTTACCTTAAAACGTGATCCAAGGCACAGTTGGGCTACTGTTCTTTGGGAGGGACCCCATAAGTGGCAGATTCAGGAAGACTCACCTTCCTCCCCAGGGAGGAGCAGCATGGAAGCACGCTGCAGGAATCAGCTGGGTTTGGAGACTCCAAACGGGCCCATGTGCCAGAGATAGAAACTCTCTGTCACAGGCTGGGTGAGCTCGGAGTGCGGCTGGAGACCAGGGAGACAGGAGGGATTGAATGCTTTTCTCTGAGGGTGCACTGAGGAGTGGAGCCCCGAGCTCTCAGCTCCTCCGGGTTGGAGATTGGGAGGCCGCCAGCTTCATTCCCATTCTCCAAAGCTCTACGGAAAGCGTTCAGGGAATAAAAGCTCCCGAGAGCGAACCCGAGCAGATTACTTAGCCTGGCCCCTGGCAAGAGTGGTGCGATTCTGCCTCAGGCAAAGACATTTGAGAATCACTGCAACAGGTCCTTTCCCCAGAAGATCAGGAAGAACCACCAGCCAAGACCAAGTTCATCTATCAATGAGAACTGTGGAACTCCAGAGCTACAGGAACACAGCACATGGAATTCATGGCTTTTCCCCATGACTCTCTAGTTTTTCAAAGTTAATTTTTTTTAATTTTATTTTTTTCTTATTCTATTCTTTTTTAATTTTTCCTCTTTCATATTTTAATGTCATTTAACTATTTTATCTTATCAATACCTTTTTAAAAATCTTTTAAAATATTCATTGTTATAGTCATATTCTATCCCTTCATTGTATTTAAACATATTTTTTGTATACATGTAAGTTTTTCTTTCTTTAAAATTTTGGGATAGAGTTTCTATTAACAGACCAAAATATACCCTAAATCTAGCATATGGCTTTGTTCTAGTCTCCAGCCTGATCACATTGTCTCTTTTTCCTTTTTTCAACCAACTGCTTATCTTATCAATTCCTTTATTAGAATCTTTTAAAATTTTCATCTTTACAGTCATGTTCATGTTTAGCCTTATTTTTATATATGTGTGTATGTATGTGTGTGTATATATATATATACACACTATATATATATAGTGTATGTACATATATGTGTGTGTGTGTGTGTGTGTGTATATATATATATATATATATATATATATATATATATTTCCCCTTTCTTCTCTCCCCCATTTCAGGTCTCTTCTGATTTGGTTAGTGTATATTTTCCCAGTGTTGTTGTTAACCCTTTTAGCATTTTGTTCTCTCATTCATCTAATCTTCTCTGGACAAATGACAAGGCAGAAAAACTCACCTCAAAAAAAAAAAAAAAAAAAAAAGAACAAGAGGCAAGACGGATGGCTAGGGACGTAATCAATGTGGACATTAGTAAGATGTCAGAACTAGAGTTCAGAATGACGATTATCAAGATCCTAGCTGGGCTTGAAAAAAGTATAGAAGATACTAGAGAATCCCTTTCTGGAGAACTAAAAGAACTAAAATCTAACCAAGTTGAAATAAAAAAAGCTATTAATGAAGTGCAATAAAAAATGGAGGCTGTTACTGCTAGGATAAATGAGGCAGAGGAGAGAATTAGTGATACAGGAGACCAAATGATGGAGAATAAAGAAGCTGAGAAAAAGAGAGACAGACAACTACTGGACCACGAGGGGAGAATCTGAGAGATAAGTGATACCATAAGATGAAACAATATTAGAATAATTGGGATCTCAGAAGAAGAAAGAGAGAGAGGGGAAGAAGGCATATTGGACCAAATTATAGCAGAGAATTTCCCCAATTTGGTGAAGGGAACAAGCATCAAAATCCAGGAGGCGGGGCACCTGGGTGACTCAGTGGGTTAAGCCTCTGCCTTTGGCTCAGGTCATGATCCCAGGGTCCTGGGATCGAGCCCCTCATCGGGCTCTCTGCTCAGCAAGGAGCCTGCTTCCCTTCCTTTCTCTCTCTCTGCGTGCCTCTCTGCCTACTTGTGATCTCTGTCTGTCAAATAAAGAAACAAAATCTTTAAAAAAAAAAATCCAGGAGGCACAGAGAACCCCCTCAAAATCAATAAAATATTCATCTAATAGTAAAACTTACAAGTCTCAGAGACAAAGAGAAAATCCTGAAAGCAGTTTGGGATAAGAAGTCTGGAGCCTATAGTGGTAGAAATATTAGATTGGCAGCAGACCTATCCACAGAGACCCGGCAGGATAGAAAGGACTGGCATGATATATTCAGACCACTAAACAAGAAAAGTATACAGCCAAAAATACTATATCCAGCTAGGCTGTCATTGAAAATAGGAGAAATTAAAAGCTTCCAGGACAAACAAAAACTAATGACATACTATTTGGTGACTAACATAACATAATAAAAAAAAATTACTTAAAAAAAAAAAGAGCAGAAAATGACCCCTTCTGTGAGAAGAGGTGAACTTGAATCAACACACCCTTCGCACCACACGGGCACGGGGCTCTTTACTCTGTGCTCTTACCTGGGATAGGGATCACCATGGTTTCTGCAATGATGTCAAGGAAGGGATGTGGGGGTGAGGAGCACGGAGAAGAAAGGAAGAAGCAGATTATGCTCATCATGGAAACACAGTGGAAAAGAAAACTAAGTGCATTAAACTGAAGACTGTTATGCATCATAGTTGTCATAATATTGCTAATGGTATTACTCAAGATGAGAGAATCAAAATACCCACCTCAACTTCTGAAAGCTCTTTCAATAATCAAAATACTTTTTACAAATAGGACTGTCATCTTAAGAAGCACATGTGACTATAAATGAATGAGTTTAAGCTAAGGCAAAAAATGTACTCACCATTCGTACAGAAGTGCATGAGCTCATGAATTGTAGCTAGACGTTTAGTGCTGTTCCATGGCGGGGGCAGAGGGAATTTAAGGAATTCCCACAGTGGCAACTTGGACTGCATCTCCTGCTCAATTTGAACTGGGTCAAAATTCTTTTGGTCCTGATGAAAAAGAGCAACATGACAGAAGACATTAGAGTAAGCTGTCAAGTGCCTAATGCATATGGAGAAGGCAAAACCTGATACCTTCACTCTCATTATTTGGAAACAGGGGAAATCAATGGTAATTGGGGAAGACAAACTGTTGGTATTTTGCTGAAGGTCAAAAAAGCTCGTTCTCACTCTGCCAGAGGTTCCCCTGTGCACAGAAATGATGGATTCCTCATTAACTATGACAAACTGCCAAAGTCTCATATATATTCATCTCTCCCTTCTGAGATCCCTCTTTGGCATCCACTAGTTTTTCACATTGGTGGATATATAAAGCAAATAACTGTAAGATTTTAATGCAAATTTGGTGCACTCACAATCAATTAAACGGTTAACTGGACCTCTATAATTAGACAAGTTTTCTTTGCTCCCGTATGTACCTCTATTTCCTGAGGTCTCACTTTGCAAGCAGGGATCCATTTTGAATATTACTTTTAATGCCATGGGTAAAACTATCTAACCGCAATTTCTTCAATGGATAATTATAAATGGGCTTTCTTGGATCACTTCTCCTTGGCGTAACCCAATTATTATTACCTTTAGAACATACTTCTTGTGGGCATGTGCATCATGATAGTCCAATAGGAGAGGACCCTTGGGCACTGCTTTGCTTTCATTTTCTTCTTCAGATAAGAATATTTCATGGAGATTCTATTCAAATTGAAATATAGTGACTTAAAAAGAGAATCCATACTTTTTCAAAGCATGCAAGCTCTTTGGATATCTCATGCCATCTGACCTTTTTCTCCCTCTCTGTGAGACAGAGAGAGGGCAGGATGGACACAATGTGAGCTGCAATTCTGTGGTCCAGTCCATCTGCTCTAGGAGGTGGCTGCACCAGACTGGGCGGGACAAAGTCTTCTTCAGTTGCCACAACCTGTTCAAAGAAGCAGGTGAGAGAGTCAGTTTCGTGGCCAGCTCTTTACTGATACTCACGTATTTCCATTGCTCTTACTAAAAACAAGGCAGTTTCTACCAATAACATCCAATGATTACATAAAGTGGCAGTTTTTTATTTTTATCAAAATAAAAAAGGAAATGTTTACAGTGCATCCATTAAAGTAGATATAATTTTAATGTGTACGTTAGAATAGATAACACAAAACACAAATGGCAAACAGGAAAGTGTATTGTAACAGAAATCAAAATACCAATATGATAAATTTTTTTCTTACTGATTTGCTCTTTATATTAAAGCACTAGAAACCGCTTACACCTTTGGATTCAGTAAGTATTTATTTAGTGCCTATCATATGCCAAGCACTGTGTGAGGCATCTTTTAATACATTACCTCATTTAAGCAGTACAGCAACATTATGGAGTAGATATTATCTTAATTTTACAGGGGAAGAGTTAGGGTGATTGAAGTTAGTGACTGGTGCAAGTCCAAGGCTACTGAGTGGGGTTCAGATCAAGTCCTCATTCTTTCTTCAAGGGAGTGATAGATGGTGAGATCAGTAAGGGGAAATAGTCTCCTTTATATGGGGAAACAGAGGTCTAGAAAGATTACGTGGCTTGTTCAATTTTACCTGGCAAACAAAAGAAGTTGAAATGTAGTCAAGGTAGACACCTAATTTATAGCTTTTCTCTTCACCTTAAGTCCTACAATCATTCTCTGTGATTTCATAACCTTTTATAGGGTTTCTCAACCTTAGAACTTAAGACATTTTGAATTAGACAGTTATTTGTTGTGGGTTCTCTTCTGTGCAATGGAGAATCTTTAGCAGTATCCCTGGCCTCAAACCATTTCATGCCAGCATCTCCCCTCCAATTGTGACAAGCAAAAATATCTCCAGACATTGCCAGATGTCCCCTGGGAGGAAAAATCAGCTGCTATTGAAAACCACTGCTATAGATGGCTAACAAAATAGTCTCCCATCCTTTACCCTTTGTCAACTCCTAACTTTCGAAAGAGCCACTCATATCTCCACTATCTCCGATCATCTCTTGGACCCACTCCAATCACAAAAGACCACTCAAAACTGTTCTACCTCTGAAATGTTAAACTCTAATAGCCTGTCTTGAAAAAAACCTATCTCATTCCTCTTATATTTTAATTTTTTCCTTCCCATTATTAAGCATTTTTTTTTTCAAAATGATCTATTTTCGGTTGCCTTCTATGGGTCAGGCAATAAGGTTACCAGCTGATGCTTGTAATGCAGCAGGTGGTTAATAAGCATTTGTTGCTTTGAATTGAGTTGAATAAAATAATAAAGACCAAGATAAAATGATACCGCAAGCTTTATAGGGCTTTTCAGCTTTTCTGAATTTATTGATATAATAAAACTACTGGCCTCCCAGAAACCTTATGTGATAATGAAAGGTAACTGTGAGTGTGCTTATCTAATCGGTTAGAAAACTAAAGCAGACATAAAAATGTATAGTGAAGGTAAAAGTGATGACAGAGTCTGAACAGGACTTTAAAATAAACATTTGAAAATTCAGAGTCATAAAGGAATATGTTATATTCATGTAATAAGGACAATGACAGGCAGTTGTAAAAAGAAATTGGAGAATTTATAAATTAAATACAATCTATTTTTGAGAAAAAACTTCACTAGCAGACTGGACTCCAGAGAAGAAGGAATTAATTGGGAGTTAAGTTGGAATTCCCCAAAAGATAAAACTGATAGAAAATGTAAAAGACAAGGAGGAAAAACCAGAAGTTCCACCATCCATCTAATAAAAGGATAAATCAATAGAAAAAAATAATGTTTGAGGCTATGTTTAATTCAGCAAATACAGATTCAGTGTCTGCTGTGGGTTACATGTGGTTATGGTGTGCTGGGCATACGGCAGTGAAAAGATTAGGATTACGTCCCTACTTGCATGGAGCTTCTATTCTAGTGAGAAGGGGAAGGTAAGACACCAAGCAAATAAATTATTATTATTACTATTTTTTAAAGATTTTATTTATTTGGCAGAGAGAGATCACAAGTAGGCAGAGAGGCAGGCAGAGAGAGAGGGGGAAGCAGGCTCCCTGCCTAGCAGAGAGCCCGATGTGGGACTCGATCCCAGGACCCTAAGATCATGACCTGAGCTGAAGGCAGAGGCTTGACCCAATGAGCCACCCAGGCACCCCGCAAATAAATTATTTTAAGAGGAGTGGTTGTTGATAAGAAAATAAAACCAAGTGATATGGCAAAGAGCACTCTGTGTTGTCAAGGGTTTCCTTTGGATCAGGTGGGAGAAAGGTTAAGGAATACCATTTCCACTGGGCACTGAATGAAAAGGAGTATCCTCCAGACAGACATGGGGGTGAAAATTTTTTGAGGAAAAGAAGTTGGAGTAAAAAGCTACGGTGGAATTAAGTAGTGTAGTTGAGGAAAACCCAGAAAGCCTATGTAGATGATGAGTAGTGTGTGTGTGTGTGTGTGTGTGTGTGTGTGTGTGTGTGTTGAGGGGGACAGGAGATGAGATGACAGATTGACAGATCAGCCCAGACCCATACTTTTAGGGTCTTCCAATATAAGGAATTTTGATTTTATTCAGAATGTAATCAGAAACCAGATTATAATCCTTTAGATTGTTAGTGACAATGATAAAACAAAGCCCTACCTGGACATAGCTAGCTTTGTGTTATGAATTATAAAGAGAAAATTCTAATAGCTTCCAGAAAGAAAAAAACAGATTATCTGCAAAGAAAAAAGTGTCAGATTGACATGAGATTTCTCAGCAACATTAGAAGAAAGAAGACAACAAAGCAATGCCTTTGAAATACTTTTCCATTTAAGACTGACTAGGTTCTAAGGCAGTTTCTGACACTTACTACTTGGACAAGTTACTTAACCTTTTTATGCCTCATTTTCTTTGTTTGTAAAAGAGGGAACAAAGATAGTTTCTGCATCATAGCGTTGTCCCAAGGATTAAATGCATTAGTTCATAACAACTCTTCTCAAACACATACAGAAAACTCATGAGAATTGACCACATACCTCAGGTCCCATGGAAAGCTCAGGAAATTTATGAAGACCATGTTTACTGACCATAATGCAATAAAACTAGGAACTGACAATAAACAATAGAAATGAAAATAAAAGATTTAGAACTGAATAGACTGAAAGCATCAGGATGCAGCCAAAGAAATACTCAAAAGGAAATGTATAGCCTTAAGCAAAAAGCCTGAAAGTAAATGAGGAAAGCTTTTGATTCAAATAAAATGCAAAATGAACTCCAAGAAATCAGAAAAAAGGAAATAATAAAGATAAATGAGGAAATTAGTTAAACATAAAGTAGAAAGTGTTGATCAATGAAGCATAATGCTAGTTCTTTGAAAAGACTAATACAGTAGATATACCATTGACAGCCATGATCAAGAAGAGAGAGGGGACAAATAAGTAACATCGGTCATAGAGAAGGAACATAACTACATCTAGTTTTTAAATTTTAAAAGGCACGTAAGTGAATAAAGAACTTTATACGATATTGAAAATACAAATAAAATGGCCATATTTATTAAAAAATACTAATGACTAAAATTGACCTCAGAAAGAGAAAAATCTGATTAAACCTACAACCATAAAGGAAATTTTATCAGATGAGATCGGGCGCGTTCAGAGTGGTATGGCCGTAGACAAGGAAATTTTATTTTATTTTATTTTATTTATTTTTTTTTTTTTGACAAGGAAATTTTAAAGAAAAAGACTATTAACCACCCATCCACTTGTCTACCTCCTCTTTCTTGTCCATTAAAATGACACTAGACACAGATAATTTAAAGGATACATCTCCCGAAACTTCAGGGAATATGAGAGCAACAGCAAAAGAAAGAGCATAGCAAAAGAAAGGGGATTAAAGTAGATGATCAAAGTAAACTTTGATTTTACTTAAAGTGTTCTATAATCTTTGTAAAGGAAAATACACTCAGGGATTTTGTGTTTCGTTTAAAATAGTTAACACCAAAAGCAAAGAGAGATGAAATGACGGATTCAAGGTTACCCAGCTGGGAAAGACACCATGGCATGTACCCACCTACCTGTTCCAGCATACAATGTAGTATCAGGGGTACAGAGATGAATTCTTCTGGAATCGGATTCAGCAAGTCATTGTAATATCTCATGTCTACTTCAGTTGTTAAGACAAAAGCCACTGTAAAATATACAATATATCATTGCTCAATTAAGATGTGTTCTCCATTTCTTCCACCAAAATTTTATCCATAAATTCAAACTGTCACCGTGCACTAAAAAAGTGGGATGCGTAGGTAGAGGGATGTCTGAAGGCAAGTTGGAGGACAGTCAGTAGTCCTTGACGCACCAGTTCACGGTGTTGGTCTTTGGGTTTCATACTTGCCTGATGGGGGCGCTTGTGGTTCCTCATTCTGTGCTTTCTTCTTGCCTGGGGTTGGAGCAACAGGTTGTGGTGCCTAAAAGTAGAAGAATTCAAAAGAGACAATTGAGATATTCAGCTGAGAGATGCTTTCGTCAGATGCTGGTATGATGGGGTCTGACAGGATTCTGAGATTGTCTGATGTTCACACCACAAAATCATTGGCTAATATTAGGAACAAACAAAAGGGTTTTGTCTGACAAAGGGAAGAAATTAATGGGTATAGACAGTTTTTAGTTTTCCCTAACAGAGCCCATTGAGCAATTGACAGGAAAGGGGTGGGGAAATGGGGTACTGGTCCCTGGGTGACTCAGAATCACATCATTCCCCCTCTTTGAGTCCTTCAGTGGTTCCCCATCACTTTCCAGGTACAACCCAAACTCTTTAACTCAGCACCAAAGCACATCTGCTTCCATTCTCCAGTGGGAGTTCATGTTGTTTTTCTTCATTTTGTACTACCACCTGGAGCACAGACTTATCCTGTAGTCCTGGCTTGTGCCCTAACACTTCTCTCCTTTGACCCCATGTCTGTGTATGTCATCTTTGCCCATTTCTTGAGGATGTCCTTCTGTCCCTTTGTCCACTAGGCATTCCTGCAGGCAGTTCACACCCAGCCTTCACCACATCATTTACCCTGCTGGGTGAGGCTCTCCTGACTCCTCCCTCTCTCCCACTGCTCCTCTCCACGCCAGGTTAGATGCCATGTTTTAGTGTTTCTACTGCAGCCTGAGCTGACTGTCCTCACCATGCTATGTTGAAACCACTGTTGACATGACTGCCATCCTCTTTAAAAGTTAACCTCAATGAGGGGGACGGGGAGGGGGAGTCTTGTTCATCATTGGCAGCACCTTGCACAAGGCTAGCATATGGTAGGTGCTAAATAAACACCATGGTTAATTTATCAATAGCCCTCTCTTTGTTCCAGGTGTTATTTATTGTGCCATGGGCTGAAAGTGACTTCCAGCATCAGCTCTCCATATGGCAAGTAGTTAGGGGGCTTCATAGAGCCCCCTAAAGGACCACTTGGGTGTCCTTTAATGCTGTGCCTGGCGGCCTCTCCCTGTTCCCACCCTCACCACTGAAATTCCAGCAGGAAGCATTTCCTTCCTACAGGTATTTATGTAATTTTTTCCTTCGTGTGTTTTACAAATGTGAAAATCAGTTTGTTCAGTTGATCATTCAGCCCACTGAAGACATTGCAGAATGTGCCTACCTCAGTAATTGACGTGGCTTCCAAGATAGGTTTCTCATTAACCACTTGTGGGATATTGATAAGCTGCATACTTTCCAAATAGTGTTGGTGCTGCCTTTTCCAGTCCAGGGTGTCATACATCAAACAGGCAATATTTTCAAAAATATCAGTACCCAATTCCAGCTATAGGGGAGAGAATTAATAACAGTTAGTTATTAGTGTTTTGTTGCTGGAATCAGATGTATGGTTCATTTCTCTCTTAACAGCTGAACCAACCATGCACTTCCCCAAATCATGGAATCCCAGCCATGGTGAGTGAATCTCCATTTATCGAACCCTTCTTGACCATCTTGTTCACCACAATGCAGACTGCTCCCTTTGGAGGGTCATAGGGCTGCATGATACTCTTAGAGTCCAATGAATGCTTCAACTAAGTGAAAAACACCCTGTCCACTAATTTCAGCAACATGGCCTATATTCTGATGTCTCAATTTCTAAAACAACATATTAGATAGGTAACTTCAATACCTCTTCTGTGCCACCATCAGAGGAAAAAAAAAAAACTAAGAAATAAGTCTACTGCTTTTGTATCTAATATCCACAAGTTTTACTGTCTAGTAAGCAAGTTGTAGATCAGATACCCCTATTACCTGGGCTTTCATTTCCAGAACTGGAAAAGTACTGTTATCACTAGGTCTGTCTGCCTGAAAGCAAGGAAGGGTTAAGTAGGCTTATCTTAGATCTGCGCTACCAAGGTAAGGTAGGATTAGATAGCTTCTTGGGGGGCCAGTGAATCACAGTCTGGCAAGAGTCCAGGGAGTTGCTGAGCTCTGCCCATCTTCAAGGCACAGCTGCCAGTCTGGGCTTCACGTGCCTACCCTAGGACTGAGTATTCTTCAGTTAATCTTCAACCTGCTAGTCGTCTGCCTAAATTCTGGCACAGAAACAAGTTTTTGTTTGTATTTATAAGAAATATGGTAGGACTTCTGCCCCTTTTGATCCCTTAGCTTAACTAGTTTATTCATTTTTAAATCAAAGAGCAAATCACATGCTAAAAGCCAGAAAATTATTTCAGCAACCAAGGTCTTAACTTGAGATGTTGCAGATGTCTTACATGAGCAGTTAGCACTTCTTGATGGGCATTTATTTGATGTAAAGCTTTCGTTACCTTGGTTCAGCAGAAATATAGCCTGCTTGTCTGCAGACAAAGGTACTAATGCTTTCCTTCTTCCAGAGAGTAAGAGGACTCCTTGGCTGGCTTCTGCTTTGGATATGAGGCCATTACCAACTTCCAAATACAGCTGAGTGTGTGACATCATGTATCCACACCATGTATTTAGTCTATTTCTACGAAAAGTAGATTTATTACTTTTATGTTTTTCAGGTGATCTAAACTTTAAGGTGAACTTTGTACCTCAATATGAAATCTAATGGCCTTTCTTTTCAAACACAACTCCATGACTGAACTGTTTGCAAGGCTTTCTTTCCCCATCGTTCTCAATTCTGGGTTGTTCACCCACAATGCATATCTTATAGAGGCATGCTTGAGCTCTAAAAAAAAATTACTGCAATTGGACCCAGACCACAGCTCTGGCATGAAGAAGATATTCGATAAATACTTGCAAATTGATTGATAGAAGATCAGTGTGTCTAGCTGGGCAGCACAGCTATAAATGGCTCCCCAGATAACTGAATGTTTTCATTCCTGCCTATTACTTTGATGGCCCAACTAGATGCCCTTGATGATAACTTTTTACTTCGGAGATCAGGAATGTTCTACCATAACTAGTATTTCAACTGAGATGATAAAATTTTTTCAACATAAAATTTTCTGAACTTTAATTCCCATTTAAATTCTTCTACTCTATAATTTAAAAAAGTAAAATAGTCAATTCACTTTCTTTAAAAAAGGAGTGATTAAAATCTTTCAATGAACACAAAATTGTGGATACTGGAGGAGGAAGCAGGGTGCTGGGAATGGTGCTGGGTCTTCTGAAGCTGTGATATGTGCCTTGGTGTTATGACATCTATGTACTGAAGGTGCAATGGAATGTACTCTACCTTGGGCCCACCACATTTCAACTCTTGTCCGTCCATGCCTTGTGGGGAGGTGGTGGGGAGAGCGGTAAATAAAATACAAAGAAGAGAGCCCTGGCTAGTGCAAGAGAAAAAGATACATGGCCTGACAGTGTCTTCGAAGACTTTTTATTGCTTCCTCTAAATTATGGCTCAGGAATTATATGGCTGTGATCTCTTATGCTCTTTTGAACCAAAAATGTATGCAAGTTCTTGAGACTGTATGGTACGAAACAGTAAAGGACAGAGGGTAGTGCCTTCTTTTCTGAACTCAGGTTTAGGAGGCAGAAGAGTGAAAGACAAAGCAGAGAAGATGAAGATATCCAGATGAAAGGGTGGAAAGAGGCCAAGCCAAGGGAGTTTGGAGTAACCAGTTTTGCTTATAACAAGCTCTGCCTTGGGCCACGGCTTCATGTTTGGTTTCTTTTCCACGTATAGGTCAAGGCCAGTATTTATTCTTACTATTGGCAAGGCATCAGGCTTCAGTGTTCTGTTTCTACGTAGTGACATCTAATGCTTTATGTTGACAGTCTTAATAACTTGAAGTGATCTGTATATTGTTACTTATTCAAATCCTGCCCATCCTTCAAAGTTCAAATCTAGGTCTCCCTCTCCTCAGAGTTTTCCTTACTTCATCATGCGCACATCCACCTCAAGGTCATCCATTAAGGGGCTCTGGTCATGAGAAATGTTCACGCTCTCACTCCGGGGCCTCTGGTCAACCAGAAAGAGACCTGAGAAGTTCTGTGTAACAGGGAATGCCTGGGTACCTACTATAACATCCATGAGGAGTTGTCACTCAACCTTCTTTTTAAAAACACCCTCATGTATCAAACATTTGCTATTACTTTGCGATGCATCCCATCTTTTCTTTTTCTGAATTAGTAGAAAATTTAGAGTGTGTTAAACATAACTGAGCACATAGGTGTATGGCACCTTCCACATCGCTTCTCTGTTTCATGGTTTTGGTCATGTCTCTCTGTAAGATCCACAGTAGCAGAGACCAGTAAACGTTCTCAGAAAATGCCTGTTAATTGTTGGGGTGGGGCCAAGTCATCCTATTAGATAGACCTTGTCGACCAAATACATTAACAGTGCAATTTTAGCAATAAAATTAAGGACCCAGAAAAACAATATTTTGAACTGATATATTAAAAAGAGAAAGACAATGTAATTTGAAAAACTGTAAAATTTATATTTTCATAATTAACAATGTTATATATTAAGACTACTGCCAAGAACATGAAGTATGAATCAAAGCCATATGCACCAAATAAAAGAATTACCATCCTTCATTTCCATCTCCATCTTATTTTTTGCCATTAGTTCTTACACTAAAAGCTAAAGAACCAGGTTATAACCATCACTGGGCATTCAGTGTTATCACTGTCTTAAAGAAAAGGAGTCTAGCACAAATCTATGTATATAGTCAGTGCTTAATAAATGTCTGTGGAAAGAATGAAGATGATAAATGATAAATGAACCACACTATCACATGTCCCAACCACTCTCACAAGACCATGTACTAACCATCATCTCGTTGTCTGCCCAGTCAGAAGGAAAGTTATCTGCCTTGACCATGTATTCAAGACGAGCAACATCAAAGAGATTTGTTTCAGGTTTCTCATTATTCAGGATTGGTTCCAGGTACTTCCAGAAAATTTCAAGTTCTCTTATGGCTTTCTCTTTCTTCAGTTTCTCAGCCTCTATGTCTAATTATAACATGTTAATAAAACAAAATGAGAATGTTGAATTCTTCCCATTGTAAGTGGACATGGTGAGGTCTATCCATTGTAAGGTATCTATGAAGTACCAGAAAAGGCAAATAAAGAAACATAATTTTGAGAAGGTTTGAACTTGAGTGATACAATTATGAAACTGGAGGATTTTTCTTCCAAAATTGATTATCAAACATGAGCTTATTTCATGCCTTCCTTTTACACTTGAAGACCAGAAATGTTATGATAAGGTCACACACTTGCAGAGCTAAACATGTTTGATATTTCTATCATCCTTAGATGGCATCTAATGTGGGAGCGGTTCTTCTACCAGACAGCTTTTTGACCATCTCAGTGTGTTTGCTTCATAACTGGTTAGAAATGCTGTTGATCCAGTTCTCCTTCCCCCATGGCTAAAAATAGACCGGATCAATGACTGATGCTTTAGACAACCTTGGGTCACATTTGAATAGCTACAGAATTCTCTGGACATTTGTGCTCTGAATAAAATCATAACAGATCCCCATAAATTTACACATGAAATTTTGCCTAAGATATTAGTGTTTATTATATCTATAATTAAATGGGTTGGTTCTACTACTAACACCTCAGGATTCTATTACAAAGTCTACTTTTCTGTGATTTTATTTCTATATATTAAATATTTTTTTGATGTTCTTTCCCAGTTTTATTGAGAAATAATCAACAAACATTACCGTATAAGTTTAAGGCATATAGCATGATGGTTTGATTCACATATATTGTGAAACGATTATCATAATAGGTTCAGCGAAAACCCACATTTCATATAGATAGAATGAAAAGAAAGAAAAAGAAAAAGACATTTCTCTTTGTGATGAAAACTCTTAGGAATTGCCTTCTTAACAACTTTCTTATACATCATACAGCAGTGTTAACCATAGTCATCATGTTGTACATTATATCCCTAGTAATTATTTATATTGTAACTAGAAATTTGTACTTTTTGACCACCTCCCTCCAATTTTCTCTTCCCCACCCTCTGCCTCTGATAACCACATGTCTGAGCTTTTTTCCTCTGAGTTTGGCATTTTTTGTTTTTTTAATTTTTTAAATTAACATATAATGCATTATTAGCCCCAGGGGTACAGGTCTGTGAATCGACAGGTTTACACACTTCACAGCACTCACCATAGCACACACCTTCCCCAATGTCCATAACCCTACCACCCTCTCCCTCCCCCGCCCCCGCTCAGTTTGTTTTGTGAGACTAAGAGTCTCTTATGGTTTTTCTCCCTCCCGATCCCATCTTTTCATTTATCCTTTTCCTAGCCCCCAAACCCCCCACAGTGCCTCTCAACTTCCTCATATCAGGGAGATCGTATGATAATTATCTTTCTCTGATTGACTTATTTCACTAAGCACAATACCCTCTAGTTCCATCCACGTCGTCGCAAATGGCAAGGTTATTTTTTACAGAGAGGCTACGCACTTATGGAACATTTTCTCACTGGCTTCAATAGTAAGTTATTTAATGTTACAGCTATCTTTTGAGATAGTCAGGAGCAACTGGGTCTGAATCTCAACTGTTTTACTTAATAACTGCCTCTAGCCTGAGAGTCCTTTAGGTAAAATGGAAGAAACAGATCTTCCTCGACTTAAGAGTGGGGATAGAGGGGCGCCTGGGTGGCTCAGTGGGTAAAAGCCTCTGCCTTCGGCTCAGGTCATGATCCCGGGGTCCTGGGATTGAGCCCCAAATCGGGCTCTCTGCTCGGCGGGGAGCCTGCTTCCCCCTCTCTCTCTCTGCCTGCCTCTCTGACTACTTGTGATCTCTCTCTCTGTCAAATAAATAAATAAAATCTTTAAAAAAAAAAAAAGGGTGGGGATAGAGTTATCCCAATAAATGCATTGTAAATGGAATATTTGAAAGTGACATAATACACCTAACCTAGCCTACCTTAATTAAACATGCTCAGAATACTTACCTTAGCCTGCAGTTGGGCAGAACCATCTAACACCTGTTTTATAATAAAGGGTTGCCTATCTCCTGTAGTTTATCTAACACTGCACTAAAAGTGAGCAACACAGTGGCTGTGGGGGTACAGAATGTTGCCAGTGTATTGGTAGTTTTCCCTCGGGATCACGTGGATGACTGGGAGCTGCCACCAGCCAGAACTGCAAGCGAGCATGTTGTTAGTCTGAGGAAAAAAGCAAAATTCAAACTTCGAAGTATCGTTTTTACTGAACGCGTATTTGTTTCACACCAAAGTCGGAAAGCTAAGTCCAACCATCGTGAGTTAGGGACTGTCTGTAATAAAACACACTTCCAGGGGCGGTAGTGGAGACTACATAAATTGATGCACTTAGAGCCCTTAGCACTAAGCCTAGCCCAAGGCATCTGCCCAGTAAACGGTAGTTTTTACTGTCATCAGTGGGAGTAATTTCTAACTTGGAAGAGCAAATTTTTTAAAAAATATTTTATTTGAGAGAGAGAGAGAGAGCATGAGCAGGGGAACGAGCAGAAGGAGAAGCAGACTCCCAGCTGAGCAGAGAACCCAAGTGGGCTCGATCCCAGGACCCTGGGATCATGACCTGAGCCAAAGGCTGGTGCTTAACCGACTGAGCAACCCAGGTGCCCCCTGGAACAGCAAATTCTTAAAATGCAGTGTTTTAGAAACTGGCATGCGGTTATGTAGATTACAAAACACTGTGCAAATGACATTAATAAGTAACAATAAAAGGAACAGTGTACGGCAGAAAATCTTGGACTTGCAGGTCACACAGGCTTACACTGAATCCTTGTTCTGTCACCTAAAGTATGCAGTAACTTTTAGTTCCCTTCCCACAGTGGCATTCTAGCATAACTCCCTTAGATGAAGCCCTGGAATGGCTGAATGGTAGCGTGGACGGGGCTTCACCCCACAACGTCCTAGTCTAAAGCTCAGAAGATAGAATGCCCTCTCTGATTTATCGCAATAAGCCGGACGCAGAACAGAGCAAGAATCCAAGGCTATGACCTCCCTTGGGCCATGTGGTGACTTCTGGAAGAACACATTATCTACAGTTGATCCATCCAGACTACACATTAGGTAAAAGTTATCGGTTAAATGTTCCTGAGAAAGGTAGTCAGATAACCAAGCCTTGTGACTCACAGTCCATGTTCTCTGGGGCTACACAGGGATATAAACAGAGTATGATTTTAATTTGCAGAATTTACAGCACCTGGCTAGCACAAGCAGAATAAAGAGCAAATCAAAGTCTTAAAAGGATTTAATAACGAATGTATTGTAGGACTCTTTTTTGGACAGAAAATTCTATTTGTACTTTACAGACAGTGGAGAATACTGAAGGATTCAGTGAGTTGTGTAGCAGACTGCATACCTTCTGGCTGAAGAAGAACTTCCTGCTGCTGGCTAAGTGCTGCCAGGTGTGTCTGCAGAGGTTCATAATTCTCTGAAGATATTTTAATCACGCTGCTTATGGGAATGCCAAGCTCAGTCATAATCGCGAATAGCTGAGGATTGTTGAAGCCCACAACTATAATGTAATGCTGGGCACCATCATCTGGCTCATCGTCTGTTCAAAATACCATAAAGGAGAGCGGCCGTCATTTTAAAAGAGAACAGGTTGCACTCAGCCAGTTCGATGGCTACATACATTATGCATGCATTTATAATGCCTCTGGCTCACCAGAAACAGTCCAGTTGGCTGCAGTGCAGGTCTGTGGACTGTTTTCCATTATTACCCTTCCAGTAAGAAGGCTGTGCCCATTTTACAAAATATTAAATCACTTTTATAAATGAGATAGAGTCGTGATAGAAGGACAAACATACATGGGGCCCGCACTCACAGAAAATGTGTGCTTGGGTTTTTGTAAAAAGAAACAGGCTTAGGAGATATATATATATATATATATATATATATATATATATATTTTTTTTTTTTTTTTTTTGGTTCAATCTCTTTTGAGCCACATCTGGCTCTACTCCTGAATTACGAGTAGCTGCAGCTTTTTGTGGTATTTTATAAGTAGAGGTGTTTACAGGAGAGGGAAATATCGAATATGGACGTGCCCCCACCAGAGTATTCTGTGTATTTACGTCAACAGGTGTGAATGCTGAGTGTGGGTTACAGAGCAGTGATATAGTTCTTGCATTAAAAATTTTAAGATATATATTGTGCACTTTCCTAACATATTTTTCCCCTCTGCTTAGCCCTGGCTACAGTTTTTACTAATGTTAAAACAGGACTTTCTCCTAGACTCTGAGATTCCGAGAGGTAAAAATAATTGTACTTTCATAGTCATGCTGGATAGTACATGAAAACGTTAAAATCCACAATAGCCCATTAAGATGAATTTACAAATAAGGCAATTTGCACAAACTTTTCATTTTTAAGTGATAATTTTTCTTCTCTCCCTAAACAAATCTGTGTTGATATCGGGAATGTTGATATTGGAAACCATAATATCATGGCTTCTAAGTCTCGTGGCTTTAGAGCAGAGCTACGGCAGGGGAGCTCAAGCGACAAGGGGTATGAAGGCCTGCCATCTCATTTAAGTGGGATGCGAATAATAATAGGAAGCTCCACTTGGGTTCAAGGGTAGGTGGCAATGAATTAAAAACAGGTGGCACAGGTCAAACCAGTTTTATATCAGTAATCAAAAATGAAAGGAAATTCCAGTTGCTCTAAGAGAAGCTAATAGTGGGAGAAGTTGAGGTCAGGTCAGGAAGCAGTGTGCTCTGTGTGAGTCCCAAGTTAACTGGTCTCATTTTATCACCACTGTATTTCACTCATTATAATAATCATTTTCTAGTTGGCCTCATAATTACACCTGACTTTTTAAAATGTTCTGAACAAGGTGGTAAGCTGCCTGGTGGCACAGTCAGCTCTTGATTTTTTACTTCATTTGCATTCTGAAAACGTCCCCACAGCAGGACTCAAGCTAAATGAATATTTACTGAAAACATAAATGAACTGCAAAAAGCAATATTTTCCTATTAGGATATCATGAGTGATACGTGATTTCTGGTTTTAGAAAGAGCAAAAGCAAAAAGCCTGGGAAAGATTAAGCATCATTATTGGAATGTTTTCTCAAGTTACTTTGTAGATTGGAAAGCAGGAAGTAAAAGGTGACCCACAGGAGGAGCATGTCACTGACCGATGTAGTGTTTAGTGTCATCGTCTTCTCCCCTCTGTTTTAACTGGGTGGTCTTTTTCACTGTTGTGTTTGCCTCAGGCTGATCTTTTCCCTTTCCTTTGGCAACCTTCACACCTGAGGTCTTCTTCTCCTTGGGAGGTTTTGCTTTCCCTTTATCCTTTTCTATCTTGAATCTATCTTCTATTACCTGGAAAGAAAGAATACTTTTTCTCCAAATCATATGGTGAGCAAACAATAGCTTTTCTACTGTTGGCGAATTAATTCTTTATTTCATTCAATTGCTTGTTTACTCATTTATTTTGCGGCTAATCATTCTTCAAGCCAGGATAGTGGAGATCCCAGGTTGGGCCCAACTTGTGATAAGGCACATCTACACATGAGGACTGTGGGGTAGGTGATAGGAGACCTTTTACAAAAGTGGCTTTCTAGAAGAAAATTCATCCAAAGGGAGAGTCAAGCATAGGCCTATAAACTACCTCAATTTGGGGGGGGGGGTAGGGCGAGTGGGGGAGTCTGAGTACCTCGTGATGGCAGGAACTTGGGTTTAGCTTGCAGCCTAACCCTGAGGAGTCTCAGTCTGAGTCTAAGAGAGAGGTTGGCTTTTCCATTAAAAGCAAAACAAAAGTTAAAAAAAAAAATATGGCGCAGCCACTCTCGAAAACAGTATGGAGGTTCTTCAAAAAGTGAAAAATAGAGCTACCTCACACCCCAGCAATTACACTAGGAGGTATTTATCCAAAGGATACAAACATAGTGATTCAAAGGGGCACACGCACCCCAGTGTTTATAGCAGCAATGTCCACAATAGCCAAACTATGGAAAGATGGAAAAACTCCAGATGTTCATCAACAGATGAATGGATAAAGAAGAGGATAGACACACACAAACACACACATTTAATTAATAATATGTGTGTGTGTATACATATACATATATATATGTATATATAAAAAACCCTCTCTATATACTATATACCTCTCTTTATATATACAGAGAGAGAGACATATATATATATATGTGTATGTGTGTATGTGTGTGTGTGTGTGTATAATGGAGTATTTTTTTTTTTTTTTTTTAAAGATTTATTTATTTATTTATTTGACAGAGATTACAAGTAGGCAGAGAGGCAGGCAGAGAGAGAGAGGAGGAAGCAGGCTCCCTGCTGAGCAGAGAGCCCGATGCGGGGCTCGATCCCAGGACTCTGGGATCATGACCTGAGCCGAAGGCAGAGGCTTTAACCCACTGAGCCACCCAGGCGCCCCTGTATAATGGAGTATTACTCAGCCATCAAAAGAATGAAAACTTGTCATTTGCAATGACATGGATGGAACTAGACTGTATTATGCTAAACAAAATAAGTCATTCAAAGAAAGACAAATACCATATGATTTCACTCATATGTGGAAATTTAAAAAAATCAGATAAACATGGGGAAGGGAAGGAAAAATAAAATAAGATGAAAATTGAGAGACAGGCAAACCATAAGAGATGATGAATTCCAGGAAATGAATTGAGGGTTGCTAGAAGGGAGGTGGCTGGGAGGAAGGGGTAACTGGGTGATGGGCATTAAGGAGGGCACTTGATGTAATGAGCACTGGGCGTTACATGCAACTGATGAATCACTAAATTCTACTTCTGAAACTAATGTAAAAGTTAAAAAACCCAGAAAGAATAGTTTTCTCCAAAATCTTCTTGATAAAGATTTTCGAAGTCTAAGTATTATATTAACAAGTTTTAAAGGTTAATAGATTCTTTGGGGAACCTAGCACCAATAAATTATTTTTATTACAGTGCCAGTTAAAAATGTATAGACAAAATCAATGGTTGCTCTTTGATACATTCAAAGATGGGATCAACACAAAACATCAGTGGGCAGAGCAAACTCTTTACACATTGTTTTGGAGCATATTTGGACTGCCCTATATCATGTAAAGACCCGATTTTCCCATCATTTTTTTCTTTTCACACAATTGCTGAAAGCTTTGTGCATTATTTCATAATGTAATTACACTTTCAATGCATTTGTTTAGAAATACAAATATGTTGTGTTCATTAAAATACTGTGTCAGTACTGGATCATAAGGTAGCCATACAGAAGATCTGGAATATGCTGATATTACTTGCTTTTTCCATACTCTACACAATTGGAACAACAAAATTAAAAAAAAAATATTGTAGTAACATCTGGGCTCTGTATTTTCCAGAGATCAAGAAATCAAATTTGAAAAATTACATTATAATACATTAAAGACAAGAAGAGTAGAAGATACGTTGCTCTGACACCCAGCTAACAGAACAAAGCACAGAAGAGGAGAGAGGCAATCTTCTACTCCATGTATCTTCTGGATGTTGAGGGCTCCAGAAAGAGTTTGGCTTTGGCACCTAGAAGTGTCAGAGGTAACTATGGATTATCCACAAGGGCCTAGTGCCTGGGGTGGGGAAACTCTGTCTCCACAGCCCCAGCAGAAAGCATCAGGGGAAGGCTGCCAATGTCATTACTAGCCTTGGGTGGAGGCAGCAAGGAGTGCACAAGGTAAGGTGCAAAGGTCTGAAAAGCCCCAGCATTTCTTTCTGCACCAGACATGAACTCATGCATAAACTACAGGTGGGCTTATCCCCTTGAGCTCCTAGCCTACTGGGGAAGAAAGAGGCAAAAAGCACATCCCAAACAGGCAAAAGTACATGACTTTTATGAAGGCTAAAACCCAATGAGAGGCACACAACTGAGGAAACCTCTCTAATAAGTTGGTGATGGAGGGCTTCTCTGAGGAGATGACATTTGAATGAAGACCTGAAAGATGAGAAATCATCCGTGGGAGAAGCAAGTGAAAGACAAAGTGTGGCACAAAGGCCCTGAGTCATAAAGGAGAGAGAGGTATGTTCAAGAGTAAGGATAGCAGAAGGGTGGGCAAGTAAAGAGTAGCCCAAGCTTAGGTGGGGGAGGCAGGACATGACCCACATCTTGGGAGATGGCTTCAGGGGGACTAAAGTCCTTGAGGAGGTAAGATGGGGACAGATCTAGAAAATGTGTCCATTTCCTTTGCTAGGAGGAAAGACCATTTCTCAGTTTAGTAAGAGGAGCAAGAAGAGGGGGGTGGCTGGGTGTGGGTTTAAGAAAGAGAGAGGTCTTCATGGTGTTAAGGGAATGTTTCAATTTTTTTCAAGTGAAGGATTGAGGCACAGTTATTGACCAAGTACAGGCAGGTACAAGGTAAGAGGTTTTGAACAGGGATGGTAAAGTGAGTCATGTCAGAAAGTGGGAGGGCAAGCTTAGTGAAGAAATATGGTAGAACTCTCTGCCAGTGTTGAGAGCTTATTGGAAATTTTGAGATTGCTAATTTAAAATGAAACCAGAGTACAAATCAGTGCCCCTGAGTCCAATTAGCTTGGAGGCACTGGCAAGACTCACATAGACGTTCAGGCAGCCACACTTGGATCATGGTAAATCCACTGAAGTGGAACACTGCCATGTAGCTCCTTGGTGGACAGTTAGCCTTGCCACAGAGAAGTCCTAACTCTGCCATCAAAAGCTTCCAGAAACTTCCACAACTGTGATTTTAAATAAAATCTCAAAGTGACCTTTAGAACTGAAAGGGAGAAACCATTACAGATTAAACTATTCTCAAGTACACCCAGAAGAATAAGCATGGGTATTTCATATACCCATTCACTTAGTCTATCTTTCCAAAAAATACTGCTGAGTACAGAGGAAGTTTAAAACTAGTTTCTTTATCCTTTTCCTGATAGATGGTACAAGGGCCCTTTCGCCCTGCTGGCTCTCCTAGGTGGGGTTACAAGCACGTGGGCGGCCACACAGCTCCCATCCCTTTGGAGCCTCTTTGGCAAGGTTGGGGTTCTCTAAGGTAAGGAACTCCCTGAGTCCTTTATTCTGTAAGGTTTCTTGGGAGCCCAGAGAGAGCAGGGCAGACCACAACCAAAATGTAAAATTAGCAATAAATTACAGAGACTCAGCTCTGGAGTATGACAGGTGGTTTCTAGACATCATCATCTTTCATTTGTTCTCCAAATGCAACCCGCGAGACAGGTAGTTTTTGTTCACGTTATATAAATGAAGACACACAGTTTGCCCCCAGACATACCACCATGGTAGAGACACAAGCGCGTTTGACTTCAAAGCCTAAAGTCATTTTATTTTTCTGGTCCTGTAAGTCTCAGTCTTTGATATCTTCCCACCTTCTTTGGCAGGCCTTCTGCCCTCCTTCTACTCTGTCTTTCCAGGGGCTAAATAATACTATTTGTCAGATGCCCTTTTGTTTCTCCATACCTTCACCTTCCTCACCTACTCTTTCTGCTGTGTGGCCTGTTCTTTTTCTTTCTTTTTGCTTTTGCATTCTCTTAACAAGGCGAAGCTTGGTTGCCTGGAGAAAAGCAACTTTTTAAACACATTTCCATTGATACTGAAATTATCAATATCTACCTCCCTCCTTTCATAAAAGTGTCTTAAAAATACCTATAAATCCTGATTCGTTTAAGTAACTTTTTAAAAAAATTATAAAAATAATAGTCATTATTGGAAAATCTGAAATACAGAGAGCTGACAAAAAACCACCGGAGAAGATGAGTGAAGAAGATATTTAGTGAGTTCTTTCAAAATATGTTTACCCACCATTTTAACATCATTGTTACTGTTCTCACTACACAATTTAGTGTTTTGCATCTTCTGTTTAACAATAATGTTTTCTTCAATGGATGGAATTTCAAGAAGATTACATAGTAATCTATGTAAAGAATTTCCTAGGCAGAGCGACTATGTATGTATTTTCCTGGTGCAGAGATATCATAGAGAACAGAAGCCAACGGAAGTACGTAGGTTATTTGGGGCACCGGATCCAGGCAGAGAAGTTCTTGGTGGATTTCTGAACATGCTGTCCTACCCAGTCCCTTTTGCTCTCCCATGTCTGACTCTGGTTGTGGTTCCCCACTTCTCCCTCACATATTCCTCCCGTTCTCCAAGCCTCCAAGCCTCCACACTTGAACTGAACCAGGACTGTCCCTTTGTCCCTGACGTTCTTGATGATGACTGGCCCCTAGAATTCTATTTTGGTCAAAAATTGACACCTCCTTTTCTACCAAACCCCAATCATAGCAAAATCACCTCCACTCTTGCCTCCGGTCTGTTCTCTCGAATCCAGAATCAGCCCCTCCCCCTATGAGTTTATGTCTTGAGATTTGGAGATGGGGGATTCTAGGGAGTGAACCAGATTAGCTGAGCATTCACCAAATTTGACCCCTTCCTAAATCATAAACTAAAATTTGTTCACACCAACTTTTCTTCTGGCCTTCCCTGCTTCTGGGGAGCATAGCATGAATGTTCCCATTCTATGGTCATCTGCACAAAACTTAACTCAGGGGGATCTTGCCAATTCAAGACAAAAATTTAGGAAGGGTATATCCAAAAGGCCCCTCTTTCCACCATGTTTAGGGAACACATGTTCCCCAGCATATGAAGGTGGAGGCAAGTTCCTTATAGAGTACATTTTCTTTAAAATGCACTGCGTACAAAAAAACATCTGGATGCCCCCTACTGTGAGAAGGCTGTGGCTAGGAACAGAGATTTCTTACCCAGTTAAGCTACATAGCAGATGTGGGGCTCTTGTTTTAGCCACAAACTAAAGAAGTATTAGCATGTCACATGCTTAGCTGAGAATCAAGCAACACTTACCTAGAATCCTCAGTCTTGTTATTCTCACTTTTTTTTAAAAAGGGAAATATACAAAATTCTCCCTCTCTCTAACAGGCAACCTAGTTATTTGACACTCTCAAAGAGTGTACTTATTTTCTAAATGGCTCTCAATGCCAACATTCAAATGCCTTCAAATACCTTCAAAAACCTTGACAGGTATTTGTTACGTTATCCAATAAAAGGGAGACGAATAGTAAAAGTCAGTGGAACTGTTGGTAAATAGCTCTCCTACATCTTTTTCTTATAGATAACAGCGCATCTACATATTTGTGTAGTACTCTGTGATTTCACATGTGTTCTATCATAAGATTCCCACAACAATATTATTAAGGATATAGATAAGAAAACATGTTCATGGTGGTTAAGTAACTAAGTCACTCCTTTATTATGTGGCTTATGAAAAACTAGGTCTGTTTTCTGAATGATACTTTAGTTGTCTTTCAAGAGATTACTGCGATTCACAAACAAGCCATTCTTATGGTCACAGAAGATAAGAAGACAATAGTTAGGCTGAAAGACGTGTATGTGTCAAATATGGTTGAGAGACAGTAGCTTAAACAAGATTAAACACGTGTATTTTCATGAAATCCCCCATCTTTAATAAGCTAATGTGTTGTTAAATCTCCCAAGAGTTATGCATAATACAGAGTGGTTTCCAAGTTCATTTGACTAGGGTGGTGGTGGAAGGGGGGAGGACTTTTTTTCCTTCTTTCTTTTTTTTTTTTTAATTAAGAACTGGGTCTATTATGGAGGGCACATATTGCATGGAGAACTGGGTGTGGTGCATACACAAGGAATTCTGTTACACTGAAAAGAAAAAAAAAAAAAAAAAGAACTGGGTCTAAAGGCTTCCAGAACCTACTCTGGAAGCACAAGTTATGGGAACTTCTGAGGCCCAATGAATCCATTTCTATAAGCCAATGCTAGGGAAATTATCCAAAGTATGAAGAACTCTATACTATAGAGGTGTTGATAACAACATTGTTTATTATAAAAAATTACGGAAGTAACTAAAACATTTAACAATAGAGGAATGGTTCAGATAATTATGGTAGTCATAGAATATCCTACAACCAACAATAATGATAAATATGGATACTGAGGTAATGAGTAAAATTATGATGTATTTTAATTTACAGTGATTATATAAAGAAAAAAAATTCACAGAACAAAAAAAAGGAAACACATCAGAGTGTTAACATTAACTCTAATGGCATTATGGCATTATGAACATGTTGTTTCTCCTTTTCTGTATTTTCTATTTATTCTTTCCCCTCTGCTCTCTTCTCTGTTGCCCTGCCAAACAGAAAATATAGTGCATGCGGTTGAGTTAGGAGCCTGCTCTTCTAGACAGATGCTGTGGTGTAGAAAATGCAAGTCTAGGCATGTTGTGGGCTCTCTTGACCCGATGATGGAATCTTTGGGTCATCTCTTCGGGTACCTCCTGCAGAACATCCTGGGGTGCCATATTGCCATCTTCAGGTGCCGTTCCTAATCCACCGAATCAAAACATGGCCATGACTGTGGTTGGTGATAGTGAGGGGGTAGGTCCGATGTCTACCTGCTGTCTCTCTCTTGCAGGATTCTATGTGACTCAGAGGCTTTGGCAGTGAATCAGCCAGTGTAGTCCTACCACCACATTCAGAAGGGCAGAGAGGGGGTGAGGCTGTTCGGAGTAATCTCAGGAAGTCTAGTTCTAGGAGATGTCCCCAAAGACCATGTGATTTCTGGGCGGGGGACAGAACCAGAAATGAAGTCAGAATTCCCTTGGGAACCAGTAGTTGCTTAGCTTTGTAGACTTCGTCTTTGGAGTGCTCTGCTCCTTTCCTTGACTCATCCCCACACCTTCCGTCAGGATATTATCGGCAGTGTAATTAGTGGGACCAGATGGCTGATGGCAGATCACTGAGCAAAGCCATGCCTCTTGCAGGGAAACATCTCTAGGCAGGCCCTCTATTGACAGTGAGCCAAGTGTGCCATTGTGCATAATGATTGGGACACATTCGGAAGGCATCTGTGCAGGGGTTGAGGACATGATCTTAAGTGTGTGATGGTTTTGGATGTGATTCCCAGCTACACATCTGAGTAGCTATTCACACCTTTAGTTTCCCCATCTGCAAATCAAAAATAATACTCTGTATCATAAAGTCATTTGAAAGATTAAATGATATAACATGTGTAAAGAGCTTAGTCTAATGCCAAAGAGTCAATAACGGGTAGCTGAATATTATCCTTCACTGTTGGAATTATAGCTGTTTGTTATTTTAAAATACTACTCTATTTTAAACGTGGGTGTTTCTTTAGTTTTTTCCCTGAAGTCCGTGAAGAAGTTTTCATTAATGAAAAGCATCCCAATTAGGAAAACACTTCTTCTCTTCTACAAATCAGTTTGGGAGGGAGTCACTGATTATTTACCCTGAATTGCTGAATTTTGTAGCTTTTTAGCTCCAACGGTTTTGTTGGTAGTATCCTCATTTTGATAATCCAGCTTCAAAGAATTCCATCCAGTTAGTGAGGCAAGTTATTCCTTTCCTGAAACCACACGGGTCCCTCTAAACTGAGTTCCTGCTCTTCCTCTGTTTGATTTCTTAAAACAGTTTTTGAAGATTTTAACCACAACTGAATCAAAACTAACCAGCTTGTAATTTCCTGGTATGTCCCTATGGCCTTTCTTTAAAACAAAACACACACAAAAAATGGCATTACGTTGGCGGGTTTCCAGTATTTTGGGGTTTCGACTAGAGTAAGGTCTAAAAACGTCTGTGAAAGTGACCCTAATTTTTCTTTGTCCCTCCTTTGGAGCAAGCTCTGGGTTGTTTGTGGCTTCATCACGACGTTTTACCACATTTACGTACTTTTAATTTGGGGCTGTTTTAAGAAAATTTAACCAAACCATCTCTGCATAGTTCTTGACTGAGGACCTCCCTCTTTTCCAATTCCAGTACTTTGGAAAATAAGGCAACGTGTACTAAGTATATGAGCCAGAAAGAGACAGCACTGTTCTGCTTTTACATGAAAGATGTGCTAAAAATATCCAAGAAGCTATGGACTGGTTATTTGAATTCACAAATTAAAAGCATAGTTTGGGGCACCAGGGTGGCTCAGTGGGTTAAAACCTCTGCCTTCAGCTCAGGTCATGATCTTGGGGTCCTGGGATGGAGCCCTGCATCGGGCGCTGTGCTTAGCGGGGAGCCTGCTTCCCCCTCTCTCTCTGCCTGACTCTCTGCCTACTTGTGATCTCTCTCTCTGTCAAATAAATAAATAAAATCTTAAAAAAAAAAAAGCACAGTTAGAATATATTTGGATGTTTTCCTAAAACCTAAAATATGCAAATTTTCTGAACTGGACACAGAGGCACAGGAAGACTAGATTTAGTTTAGCCGATTATTTAAATGGTTTTTTTTTTTTTGTATTATAGTCATTTTGCATCTCTTTTTTCAATGATTAAGTGTTTCCTTTTAGTTGAATTCTTAATATATTTTAAATATATTCCCAATAAAGTGCTTTAGCTTTAAATAAATGTTTAGATTAATATCTAATGTGGAAGTTGGAGTGAAACAGAAGTAAAAATGTGAACGATGCTATAATATTCAGATAATGACTACATTAAAACATGGATCAGAATAGAAACCATGTAATTTATTTTAAAATTATAATGAACATTATGAACATAGGATGTGCTTAGTATGTTCTTCCTCTAAATACTTGTTTCAATGAATGTTTGTTACGTTAATAATTAACAACAGACTGACACTGCTAGAACTAAAAATAAAGAATAAGTGTTGAGATAATGATGTGTGCAAGGAAAAGTCATTTCTAAACAAAGCACTCTCATTCAGATTTTAAGATATAATAAAATCCAGTTTGAGAGTAATGGTATGAAAGAATCAGATTTTCTGAAATTCTAAAACATATTTATAGCAATAGAATGTTTTCTTCATGTATATTTGGAAAGAACCAATAAGGTGTTTCCAAATAGATCAGTTTTCAAATATTTTCGACTTAATTGCAATTAGAAGCAGGCATTTGCCTTTCAGAAATTCATGTGCTAAAGGCTTCAAAACTGTTCTTTTAAAAAATAACTTTGCTTGCATTATTTTTTATAATATTCATTATCCAGCAAACTTTCCTCAAGGACAAAGCAAATGTAAGGGTAAGCAGGGCCCACAGGGAAGTGCTACAGATTATTAAAATCAGTGGAATCTAAAATAATGACATTTTTACTGTATTTGGCAATTGGAGCTATATTATTCACTACTTATCTTTCTTTTTCGCCACTTATTTTTAAGAAAAACTTTGGCCGATTAAAACAGGACCGAACATAGAATGATCTATTTGTTTCACTGGGGATAAAGAACCCGGACCTAATTATATTAGTTATTTTTGTCCAAATCTTCTCCCTAAATCTTTTCGGTAATTACCTGCTATGGATACTTTTTAAGCATTCATTTAAAAAAAAAATACAATTCTGAAAGTTCAGCAAAGGAGATACAAAGTACGATTTGGGTTGCACAGTGGTCAGCAACAAAATTAGCATTTGAAAGAAAACATCTACATACATTTCAGGTTGCTGTTAAAAAGCTGAAGGGACAGTCACTCCCCTTGTAGGAATCTCAGAATCCCATCCTGGGGTTCAGGAAAGATGAAGAATCTGGGTCAAGTCCTCTTTTCTTTTTTGCATTTTCTAATCCACAGCATGGGTCAGTTTTCCGTACTTCATACTTATTTTATTTCTGCCAAACTCACTGGCTGACGAGCATTAACCTCAATTGTTCTAACTGACTGGTTGGGTGGTGGTGGTGAAATGAACAGAGATTATATCATCCCTCAAACAACTCTCTTCCTCTTGCTTTTACCAGGAGTATTTTCTGGACAGGACTCCATTCCAGTCAGTTTTCATCCATTTACTTAGCACTTACTCTTATGGTTGCCACTGAGAGATTTAGGGCTGGTGTTTGGGAGCCCAATCTAAGGAAGACATCAAATTAGACTATGTAATTGTTGGCTCTTGATTGCTCAGAGTTCTCTTAGGCATCGATTACATATATACGCACATACATGTAAATCTAAAATTCAAGCCCCAATTCCTCTGGACTTGGAATTTTCAAAAAATAAACCAAGATTGTTTCTGTATCTTCAGAATCCCAGAACTGTATTATTATGGTTCACATTTCAAAGAAATGTTGAGCAAAATCACTGCAGAAATATTTTCACATTGTCATGAGCTTTAAAAACTTTTCCTGAGCTGCCAGGATATTCCATGTACTGTTACTTAAAATTCGTGCACTGAAATCTAAAACTTTTTTCTATTACAAACAATTGCTGACTTAAAGTAGTTGGCAAACAAGTAAACTGATACTCTGTAGCATGTTAGGTTTCCTTGCACAGAGCAAACAGAAGGCACAGAGATTTTCACAGGACTCACGGTCTATTTTTTATAATCCAGTTTCCCATGTGACATTGGAATTTAAAAAGGCAAGGAAAGATGTTTCTATACTAGTTTCAAATTTTCCCATTTTTCTTCTGCCAAGTCTTAATGTCCCCGAGTATTTCTTAAGGTACCAAGCTCCCACACATGATGTAAAGAGCTTCGATGGATGGAAAACTGGACCATCATTTGTGTTCGTATGAATATAATTTTCCCCGGGAAACAATACACAACCTTAGTAAAATGCTATATGGGGAATCTCTTTGAAAAACGTAAAGCCCTCTACCACAAATCTAAGGTGGCATTATTATTTTGTCCTACAATTATCCTGTCAAGAGTCCAATTCGAATAGGAAACCTAGATTTAGGGGTCTTGCAAAGGTGAGGAAGGTATTATTGGAACATACTCCCTTTTCCCTTTTTTCCTTCCACGAACTGATTTTGCCTCTTCCACTAGGGGCATAAAGAAACAGCTTACATGGAAATCCATTTCGTATACACATGTGCACATACACATCACACACGTACACACAGAAGTATTTGGCTTTCCAAAAATATTTCAGCATGACTGGGAAAATAAGAAAAACCTCTCTTATTTTGAGTAATGATAATAACAAATGGGTTTGAACCTGACATCGTTTTGCTAAAGGTATTTTAGACTATTTTTGTTTTTTCAGATAAAAATACGAATCTGTGGAAAACACACAGATCGATTTCCATCAGCAAATGAAAAATCTACACGTGAAGAAATAATCAGGCATGTGATATGGGAATAGAAGTGACGGATGGCTGCTGAAATATTCAGATTCTGAGGAAGGTACAGATGTAGCCCATTAGTTCAATAGGAACTCCTGCTGAATATCAGATAAACTATTTTAAATAGTTAGAGCCTGACTTTGTGGGTTTTTTCACATGACATTTACTTCTCCTGACTCCGTCTCTCCTTGATTCCCTTCTTTGCTACCAGCATGGAAATAGACTACTAGGAAAACAACCTCAGGCGCTTGCTCTGACTGTTGTCCTATTTCTGCCCAAGGGAATTTATTTTTAATGGGTCTGCCTTTGAGAAAACAGAATTCCTCCAGTGGCTCTTTGGATGGCCTTTTCCCTGTTGTGGAGGCGACAGCTGAACGTGCCAGGTAACACTTAATGGAAGGCTTACGGAGAGAGGAAGTGACCTGGAGAAACCTGGCTCCTTTTTCTCCTGTTTGCCCTCTTTAGAAGACCCACCATCACACAGTACCTTCTTTTCATTTTCCCGTCGCTGCTGGTCCTTCATTTTAACTTGGAGAAGCTGAAATTTCAAGAGTTTCCCTATCAGTGGTAGAGTTAATTTCTCTCCGCTGTCCATAATTGCCTTTGCTGCTATTAACACCTATGAAGAAACACACAATTAATAGGAAAAGTGGCATTTTGTAACCTTTGGCTCAGTTTGGTGGTGAGGATAGGATGAAATGGTATTTCGGTTTTATAATATTCATCCTATTGCAAAGGTGTCTCACTGCTGGCCAAAAGCATTAGAGAAAAATTCCTCATTGCCATAGAGAGGGGCATTTATCTTCTACTTTACAGAAATTGGGTCATCTGAAAATGAACTTATTTTTCCAAAGAGGCAGAAAGTGCTTCCCACAGTGGTGCTAGACTCAGACTCCCAAAAAAGGGGTAGAGGAAAGATACATAGGGGCTCCCTTTAGGTTGACTGATAGGTCAGTTTCGTGCTACAGAAAGTCTATTGTTTGGCATAAGCCAGTCATCTAAGCTGTCAAACTTTGACTTATTACAACAGTATAAATTAAATAGGGTTTTATAATAATGGAAATAGCTATATTAGCAATCTTTTACTTCTTGGTGACCGAATTCAAATGAAAGATAAAAACTGCTTGACACAGAGGTGCCATAGGAATGTTTCTTCCCCACCCCCTTGCAATTTAACGTTGATCCTGTTGGTATGCAGCCTAATTGGGGTGAAATGAGGTTATTGAGTTTTCTTTGGGTGACGACAGCCACTAGGAACATACAGCTGTATTGTCCAGATGTGTGGCACTGACAGCCTGTTTTATGACTGCACTTTTTACAGCTTGTTTCCCCTAAATTTCACACAACTCTCTAACATCTGGGCCCTTTTCCTTGGAGCCCTATAACCACTTTATTTACTGCAAAAAAATAAAATCATGTAAAATATACCATAAAATGTTGTTAGGCATTTCTCTTTATTCGTGTTGTCTCCCTAATAAAGTTCACCTCTGCTGGAAGCACTGTCACAAAAGTAATCTTGTCAAAGTATTTTTTGACTTTTGTTTTTAGGCAAGCATTAAGATTTATTTATAACCTTGAGATGAATTAGGTGTTACTAAAATGTTCTGACATGTTGCTTTTCTCCCGCCTTCAGAGCAATTACTCCTCCGGGCGCATATGGTGTCAATTTCAGACCCTCTGTCTCAGACAATGACTGCGCACACGGCATCTCATCAGGCTGCGTCTTGTCTGAGGTTCATACCAGCTCTTGGTCAGGGCTTTCCTGACCGATCTGGTTCCTGATGACTTTCCACTTTGCCAAAGGAAATAGCGGAAAGAAGAGGAGATGACTATTTTGCTTCTAACTGCGGAAGGCCCTGTGGATTATTCCAAGCCAAAATGTAATTGGACCTCTTAGAGACCTATTGCATCGCAGAAGGGGAAGGGCCAGGGAAAAGGACTCCTTTAAAGCTGAAAACCAAAGGAACAAACTAAGTGTCAGAAAGCTTAGTGTGTGTCTAAGCAAACACCCATCATGGAACAGAGTGCTTTGCTTTTTACGGCAGCTCGGCTCCTGCTACCACGATTTAGGGAAAGGGACCTAACGGCTGTGATTTCTGGGAGCAGGAAAAGCATGAGGGTATACCTGCAGAGCCTCTCCATTTAATGATGACCAGATTCAAGAGTGAAGGCAGTCCTAAGGGGACAGATGGTCACACGTTAAATGAAAGCTGTCCAATCGGGTCCAACCCCAAGGGAAGATGTATTTGGTTTGAAATGACATTTTTCAATACCAGTTCAACAGTGTGCTGACAGTCAGGCTGTTTTGGGACATCTGGTTCAAAATACACAAATTTGGCTTTTAAGAAACTCACAGCAGTCTCGTACGGGGCGTTGCCTGGTAATACAAATATAATGACAGTGTTGAAGGGAAGTCAACACTGGAATGGGTTACCCAAGAGTGGTGGGGAGGCTCTTTTCCTGATGACCTGTGAACACAGGATATTTACCTCTGTCTGGGATGGTTTGGGTGAAGGCTGCCTGGCGTCATGGTGATGGATGGGATGTCTCTGGAATCGCTTTCTAATCCCGTGTCTCTGTGAGTCTACAAATGTTACCTCACTGTGTTAAAATGTATTCAAAGCACAACAAAATGTCCCAAGAGAAAGGTATTTTGCAGTCCATAAAAGTTATTTCTGGTCCATCTGAAACAATCTTTACAGAGCTTGTTTTAAAACAAAAATCTGGCATGGCATCAAAATAACCGTGATATCCTACTGTGAAATGGGGAGATTCGTGATGGGAAGTGTCACTGGAATCACTGGGTACCCATGTTCTTCTGACACATGGACACACAGTGAGTCAGAGAAGTGGCAGGGCAAGGCAGCACCGAGGAAAGCTCGATGGACATTCCGTCCTCCCTTGGGGCAGCCCATGGAGGCAGGCTCCATGCCAACGAGGCATAGCAGTGCATGTGGGTGGCACCAGGAGCAGGGGCAGAAACCAGGCACACCTGTCCTTCCCCAGGGCTGCTCAGAGGATATCTGACTTCATTTTCCCTGCGTGCTTCCCCCAAAGGGAATGATGGTGTGAATCCTTGGGATAATTTTTTTTTTAATTTATTTATTTGAGAGAGAGACAGAGGTAGTGAGAGCACAAGTGCAGAGGAGAGGGAGAAGCAGTCTCCCTGCCAATCAGGGAGCCTGATGTGGGTCTCAATCCCAGGATGCTGGGATCATGACCTGAGCCAAAGGCAGATGCTTAACTGACTGAGCCACCCAGGTGCCCCAATCCTTGGGATAATTCATGAAAATGAAAGTCTCTGCTGAACTCAAAATCTGAGACTGAAATTTTTTATGGTTTGTGGGTCACTCCCAAAAGAGGCAGAGAGAGAAAAATGTTTACAGATTCATTTCTACTCAAAAGGCTTTCTTCTCACACTCCATAATTCACAATTCTACCCCATTAGGAGTTAATGGTTTGGTCTCAGATGAAAAATCCTTAGAGGGTCTTTGTTTGAAGGATAAGTCTTTGAAGAAAGAAGAAATAACTGCATTTAGAGAGAAATGCAACTCTTCACAGAACATTCCAGAAAGACTTTCCTTCCTCACCTTACCTGAAGTAATTGACATAATAATCAAGCCTTCAACCTTCCATCATTGTAAAGGCTACCGGTCTATTATCTACTCAATGTGAGTTCGCGTGGGCGTGCGTGCTGGGGAGACAGACTGACCTGTGGTAGCTATAGGGATGATAAGGGACACAAGGCAAGAGAAAATGGGAGCAATGAGCTGGTCAGGGCTGGGGAATAATCAGGCAAAAACCAGAGCTTCCAGAATGAGGCAGAAAAACAGTCCTAAAGTGGGTTAAAACCTGGGTACTTGTCAAGCCGAAATACCAACTAAATGAGCCTGGCATGAACCAGAAACTTAAAAACAAGTCTTATGGGCAAATAAGACTCATTAAAATGGGGTAGAACTATTGCCAGGCAAGGCCTGTATGCGTCTCCTGGATCTATTCAGGCCAGGACTTTGGGGCTGCCAGGGCTGGAGGGGGAAGCCTGGGCCAATCTACCAAAGGTGTCTGGTTCTGGGAAAGCCTGGCGTAAGGGGAAACTTAGCTTGGGAGTGGAGCGTGAGGAAAGAAGACACGTGGGCTTTCTCACATCTGTGAAGATCTTATTTTGAGGGTACATGCCCTTTGTTAGAAAATTCGTGATTCTGTGCATACTAAGAAACAAAAGCCTTTCCCTCTTTATCGCTGACCTGGCTCAAAGACTTATGTCATATTTACTATCTAATGAGCTGGTCCAACAAAAATATATCAAATAAGCCAAATTCTTTCCTTGCCTGCAGATCAGGCCCACCCACAGACACTAGTGCCCTCCCTCTCTCTCTCCCAACCCTCCTCTCTGTGCTTCCTCCCACGTTGGCAGTAAGCACAGCATCTGCCGGGACAACAGTTAGAACTGCTTCACAGATTCCCATGGAAACCAAATGTAGGCATGTGTGCAGAGTGTGTGCACATACAAACACATGCATACATGCATGTGTACATATATATCACAGATGATATAGATAGGACATCATGAGGCCTGCTGCCTGGTTTCCCTGGTGAGCTTACAAGGAGACATACGGAGCAGCTTGAATCTTTGCCAACATGGTCATACTCAATGCAGGTGAGTTCTGAGCAAGGGTAAAGATTTTCGATCTACATTTCTCCTGCTTGGAGCCGCCCACAGAAGAAGGTGGTGGAGGGGAGGGAAAAGTGTGGTTGTGAGGGGCAGAGGAGGGTGGGGTGATGGGAGAGGGATGAACAGAGGTAAGACAGCCCTCTAGGAACTCCAAGCAGCCACCAGTTTTCCTAAAAACAAACAAACAAACAAAAAAACCCTTTTCATTTCAGGGCCCTCCTTAGGGGTCCATGATGTTTGTTACAGCAGCTGAAATAATGCACAGGGGTATGATTTCACATCGAAACAATTATCCTTGAGTCAATGACTTAGGGTTGGTTTAGATAAGCAAAGATCCCAGCAAACAGAACACAGTCCAGGACCTTGACTCCATCCAACTAACACAGGACTGCACAAACGATTTTGACACGCAGAAGATCTAACTTTTACAGGTACGTATGTATTCTTTCGTTCATTCGGTATCACATTGCTTTGAGTAGCTCATTTCCTTAATATATGACTGATTAAGTGCGATAGTTCATCATCACTGTCAGAAGTCCAAACAGTACCAGAAGGATGTCCAATGAAAAGAAAATGTGTCCTCAACCCGCTCCACCATCCCCTCTTTCCAGAAGGAAATCCTTGTGTATCCTTATGTAATTTCCTGTACATTAATAAACATACATGTGTATATCCTGTATGTTTTAATACCATTGGGATTATGCTTTTCCATGGTCAAGTGACTTGTGTTTTTACACACAAAGTTATACGACAGCTTTCTGTACTGACTTGTATCGCTTATGCTTATATTTTTAAATTATTTTCAATGTCTCCTATTGTATGGACATTTGGGCATTTATTTTACCAGTTTCCTAATGATGGACATGTTGGCAATTTTAGGTTTTTCCTTCTATGAAGTGCATATGTCTTTTAAATACTTATAGCTTCTTCCAAATAGACATTTGAAAAGTTCATAGCATTTTTGTTCCCCCTACCACTCTGTGAAGGGATGTATCCCCTCACCCCCACCCCCAACTCCTTAACACTGAGTATTCTCCAGCCTTTCCCTCTCTTGTCTAGATCCATGCAGACAGATCTTTCTGTGATGCTGGAATGTTCTGTGAGGTGTACAAAATAGTAGCCACCAGACACATGTGGTTATCAAGCACTTGAATATTGCTTGTCCGAGGAACTGGATTTTTCATTTTATTTTTTAGTTGATTAAAATTGAATTTTAAATAGCCACAGGTAGCTAGTGGTTGCTGTTTTGGTCAGAGCAGATCTGTGTGAAAGCAAAAGGTGGGAAAAAGTAGTATTTCATTTTAATTATGTTTAATTATCCCATCACTCTGTCCTTTTACCCCAAAACTGAAAGGAAAAATACCCTATCTGGCACCATCTTTCCAAATTTTATTAATGTAGGCAATGCTTAAATACACTTACTAAATAATAATGGTATATTCAGATTTACAGAGGGCTCAGGATGAAAGGTAATGGAAATCTATGACTCCCAGGCTAAGGTATTTGTTTCTGGCCACCAAGGAAATTTGCCCTAGGAAAGTGAAGATGAACAAGGTTGGCATGGGGCAAAAATGGGAAAGATACAGTTTGCTTCTGGTTTCTTTGTATTACCCTTTTCTCCTCTGCTGCATTCCTCCTCCAAGAACCCAATGCCTTTCTTCCTTCCAAATCCCTCTTGCTACTAAAATAGAAAAGCTTTCACTTGGTAACTCACTTAGAATGAACTTCATTCATACCAGCGGGTTAGGTGTATTTGAAGATTTTATCCCACCGTTACAGGAAGAAAAGGACTAGAAACTGAAATAATTTCAAACAATATGTAATAGGTGTGGCTGTTTAGAATTTAGAGTGGCAGGCAGCTGTTTTCGCCAACCTGAAAGCTTGCAGTGCCTAAGCCTGGCTGGAAGGTAAATCCGGTTTCTGTGCTCCTGGTACTCTGGGTGGGTGGGTGTGGGGGAGGCCTGGAGTGACAGCAGCCTTGAAGCCTTGACAGGTTTCCCAAGCACCAGCCCTTGGGGTTCATTGCTTGGTGTTGCTGATAGGTTCCAGGACTAGGTCCTACAGAGGAAAGGATCTGAAGGGAAAATGGAAATCTCCCTCGGATCAGGGTCGGAGGAGCATCTGAGAGGGCGAGTGAGTGGGTGGGCGGGGCAGAAAAAGAGTCAGGGGGCAGCTGGGTACTATGTTGAAGAATAAAGACAAAGGAAACAGCTTCAGGAATAAGACCGGGGACTAGTCTGTGTGTGTGTGTGTGTCTGCACATGTGTGTCTGTGCACACACGTATCTGTGTGCAAGTGTGCACAAGACTATGTATGTTTATATGCACAGCTGCCTTGGGGATGATCAAGATGAATAAGATACTCTATATCTAAAAAGTGTCAAAACTGAGATTGTGGGAAATTGAAGAATCATTAAAAAAGAAAAACACTTCTGCTTGGCACTTTAAAAAGAAATACTGTTGACTATTTACCATTTCTATCTAATTATTCACCAGAACACAGGGTGTTACATTTATCGTTAAACACATGTCAGATTAAAGAAGTATAACTTGTTCATCAAAGCAGACTGTGTAACTGTATGTGCCATCTTCAAAATTTGCTGCTTGGTAGCATCATTATTTGCTTATGTGATCTGTTTTACCTGCTTATAACATTAAAAAGTCAGAGGAATTATTTTCCTAGCGTGTGTGTTCACACAAATGTGGGCATGTGTGTGCATGTGCATGTGTGTGTTTTACAAAACTTCCAATGATTAGATGGGCCTGATTCTGCACATTTGATGAAAAGGATGGACAAACAAGAGATTGGCAAATGACTGAAAAGGCCCACTTATTTGGAGATGCCCTCACATGGAATAATCCTATTGGGAATTTCAGCTCCTGTGGTACAAAGGCTGAGAAACCAGGTGCCGGAAGTTATCGTGACTTCCGTGCAATGTAAAGAGAAAGCCCAGGTTGCACCTGCATTCTGGTCTTCTCGGACACCACTGGGTGGCCCCGGGCAAGCAACCAAATTCCCCTTATATCTCAGCTTTTTAATCTGCAGCAGGGTTTCCCAACAGTGGCATGTTGACATTTGGCACCAGGTAATTCTTTGTTGTCAGAGGTTTTCCTGCGCCTTGCAGGAGGTTTTGGTACGATCCTGGCTTCTACCCAGCTGCAACAACCAGCGATCTCTCCAGACATTGCTAAATGTTCCCACGGGGACAAAACCATCCCTGGTTGAGAACCACTGATTTACAGAAATAGAACATAACTAGAATCAAATGAAATGACGCCTAAAAAGACATAGTATGGTGAGCGACAGACACATGGTAAACCCTCACTAAACTCAGCTCCTGCTGTAATTATTCTTATCTCCAGGGGGAAAAAAAAATGGAATTCTTGAAGGCTTTATAGTCCAGCTTGGGAAAAAGAGGAAAGGAATGGGGTGAAGCACATTTAGGCTGGTGGATAGACAGTGACCTTAAATTTATCATCAAGTGGTGGTAACCTGGCTTCAACTTTCATTTAACCCTTTCTCTACTCTGATGAAAACACACCAAGATTCATCTAGGGAAAGCAGAGATGGAGAAGGTGTGAAAACGTATTTTGTTGTGGCACAGTATACAATGGCGGGGGGAAGGAAGGAAGAAGGTTGCTGTTCTTAATTTCTCTTAAAATGCGAGCTGGAGGAATCCTACAGTGAGGAGTGTTCTGCCGTCCCACGGTGCCCCTCTCCTGCTCCCCCGGCTCCCGTCCCTCCTCCATTCCTTCTGTGCTTACTGAGTGCCCAGCTATATTGCAGTCACTGCATTACTTGATCCTCTACACGTCTCGTCTACCCAATTCGCATTCCTTAAGTAATGAATAATTTCCAATGAGACATAATTGGAAAAACAGCTGGGAGGGTAAGGGTTGCAGCGAGAGGAGGTGGCGGAGAGAGAGAGAAAAAGAGGAAAGGGAAAGAATGGGAATGACTGAAACATATTTTCTCACTTTGAGCAGAGGAAAAGAAAATAATCAAGCAATATTAAGCTGTCCATACATAGGTTTAAAGGTGACAGAAGAGGTAGGCTCCGCAGGGATCGCACTGCCTGTCTAATGCAAATGGAACGTTGTGAAGGTGCTCAGACCACAGCTTGGTGAGAAGTTCATAATGATGATAAATACCCATAGCAGGTGACTCCCAGATCATTTTCAGCTGTCCATAATTAAACTGGTATCCATCTCTCGACGGCGTCAGGGCTGTAAAGTAATTCCAGTCATTGGACCCCTTACATCTGTGCTGAAATGAAATAATATTTGGCAGTAACAAGAAGTCACTGAAACTAAATAAACAACCCCTTTCAAGACTACATAAAAGTCGGTAACATAATAACATTTGACAGGGATTAAGACTTCTCTGGGGCTGTAAGGAAGTTTCAGAAGCAGCAATAACAAATACATGGAAGGTAGAACAGATCTTTGCTTTCACGGCCATGTAGAATTTGAAATGTGACGGATTTCCCAAAGGAGATGTGCATTTCCAACATCTAATATGCACATGTCAAAAAAGAGCACAACTCTGTTTCAGAAAAGTTTGTTGGGATTACTCTTCCCAAGAAGGATAATGTAAAGCTTCCCTCTTTTTATTAAGGAGGGTTTCAGTTTTTGTATTTCTACAAGACATGTAAAGGCACATGAAGCTGCGTATGATAATATATGGGAGAATGATAGAGAAAGTTCATATATGCATTAGCTTTAGGTGTATAAGAGTAACACATGATTCCATAATCATGGCAATTTTTTTTTCTTTTTTTTGATAGATCAAGATCCCCTTTTTCCTTAGTCCTCAATACTGCCACTCCCCCTGAAGTCATTCTTGTTTCTTTCAGCTTGATATGGAAGCTACAACTGAATAATCCTACCATGTTTTTGAATCTTTCCTAAGGGGGTTAGCTCTTTTGTACTGGAATTATTGGCATACAGGGTTTGTCTCCTCTAGGAGCTCCCGGGTCAGATCCTTATCCTTACCTAACTCATCTTTTCTAAATCCCTCATGGAATATGTAGGGATGTAGGCATGTAGTATCTTTCACTCAATCAGTGTGAGGAGGCTGTCTTCCGAATTATTATTTTCAAATGTTTTTAGCTATGATTACAAAGCTGTAGGAATAGATTGTAAGTAGGTTCTCAATCACAGATGATCACATAGCATTCACTACATAAAGGGCAAGGGCTGTTCTAACAACCACATTGTTTTTATTTTAATCTAAGGACTGGACTTCAGGTATTCTAACTCATTGAATTCTTGCCTTTCCTTTTGAGTGGATACACTTGTCATCCCATTTTATTGATAAAGAAAGTGAGGCCTGGTGATCACACAGCAAGTAGTAGAGCTGGGATTAGAAGCCAGGTGATGGTGCTCCAGTCCTGCTCCCTGTCACCATATCTGTGGTCTTACAGGCGGGCTTCTCACCCCTCACCTGGGGCTGCTGCGCTCCCGCCTCGTGCCTCAGCCCCTCCCCAGTCTCCACACCCAATCCTCATCTTGGCTGGAGGGATGAAGGGCTTCTCATTTTTGTTTTTAAGATTTATTTGACAGTGAGAGAGAGAAAGAGAAAGAGAGAGAGAGAGAGACAGAGCAGGGAGAAGGGGGAGAGGGAGAAGAAGACAGAGAATCTCAAGCAGACTATACACCAAGCATGGAGTCCGATATGGGGCTCCATCTCACAACCCCGAGATCATGACCTGAGCTAAAACTAGGAGTCAGGTGCTTAACCAACTGAGCCACCCATGTGACCCTGAAGGGCTTCTTGGACCAATATTTAATGTTTAAATACTCTTGATACTCTTACTCGTTTGGCCCTAACCTGGCTCCTTTTATTTGCTCGATCTGAGTAGCTAAGCTGTTTTTATTGTTTTTGCTTTTTTTCCCACTGACATCTAGTGGGAACCTGAGACTCAGAACTCTTGATCCTCATGGCTATGGAGGAGGGCAGAATACACCATCCCCAAATATGCCACTTTGGTATAAGGATTATTTTGAACTAAAACACTTAAAAAAACAGCAGGCACAAGAAGGGGCTTCTGGTCTCCCCCTTTTCTTAACGAAAACAGTAGATAAAAGCTTCCATGTGAAAGATGCCCTCCCCACACCAGAGGAAATTAAATATTATCATTATCAAGGATGAGAAGTTGAGACAGAATTCTATAAAAACAGGCTTTGTTAAAATAATTCTTACTTTCCTTAGGCCTCCCCATAGAGTTTAGCGACTTTTCCACACTGCCTCTCTGTTCAACTTAATATATAAACCTGCAGGTTTTTTTTTTTTTTTTTTTTTTTTTTTTTTTTTTTGAGGATCTTCATTTCCTTAGGAGGGTCCCCTCATCACATAAAATTTACGGCAGTCTGTATGTTTTTTCTCCTGTTCATCTGACCAATGCCAATCTAATTGTCAGGCTCAGCTAGAAAGAACTCCAAGAGGGTAAACCTTGACAGTTACCTTCCCTAAGGATCCCTTTGTGTCTTGTCCCAGGGCTGGGTACTAACTTAGAGATGGAGAAACTCAGGCTGGAAGCTGCCTCCATTTTCTAGCCTCCTCCTCCTTGTATCATAAGTCATTCTCCTGAAATCCTGCCTCAGTCTGAGTCCTATACCTGAGACCCTGGTAGTCATCGGAGACCTAGCTGTCTAAACATGGCTGCTCCCTGCACATCCGGCCCCCGACACCAGAGCATTAGAAGCATCATTTGCCATTTGGCTTGGATACCACTTTCCACCTCCCAGACCAGAGGTGATGGGTGCACACCCATCATCCTTGCTTTCTTCCTAGGAGAATCTGACTTTTTTTTCAGGCATTTGCCCCCTCTCCTCTTTGACCCCATGTGCCTCAGGGCAACCATGGCTCCATGGGCAGACCTGTTTGTACTGGAAGTGATCCTAGCCCCTCCACCACCCCATCCAGGATTGGTTCAGGATAAGCCCACAATCTAGTTCAGGCCAGTGGGATGTGAGGAGTGGTATTCTGGGGTTTCTAGATTTGTCATGACAGAGCTCTGGGAAATGTTGCTGCCGCCATGTCACCTCCCTCAGCCACCTCACAGATACAGGAAGGGTTGGAGCCCAGAGGAAGTGGGGCTGGAACCATGGCCTATGCTTATCCTGAGCCTTGCCTGGGCTTCTCGTTATACAAGCCAATACGTTCTCTTTGGCTTAAGGCAGTGTTACTTTTACTTGCTCAAGTTAGAAGGTAGAAGTAAGGTGACCAAGTTGATCAATATGGTGAGATCCATACTTTCATATTAATGGAGACCTTAAGAAAAACCAAAAAACAAAAAACAAAAAAACCCCACCACAGACAGACATAATTCACGTGTGTTTCCCAGATCAGCAGCACCAGCATCACCTGAGAACCCACTGGGACATGCAGATTCATGGGATCCACCCCAGACCTACCGAAGCTGCCACTCTGGGGCTCCCACTCTGTCTCAACAAGCTCTCTGGTGATTTGGACATACCTCAGTTTTAGGAGCCACTGCTTCATACCTGGTTTCCTTTGTGGCCTTTTATGCTAGTTCACTGAACCCACATGCTGCCTGTTTCACCCAGAATCCCTTGCTAACTCTAAGTTATTGCCTCAAAAAATTTATTTTTATTTCCTTTGTTTTTGGAGACATATCTTGAAAGAAGTTGCTGTGGCTGATATCGAACAGGTTACTGCCTATGTTCTCCTCTAGGATTCTGATGGATTCCTGTCTCACGTTGAGGTCTTTTATCCATTTCGAGTTTATCTTTGTGTATGGTGTAAGAGAATGGTCGAGTTTCATTCTTCTACATATAGCTGTCCAATTTTCCCAGCACCATTTATTGAAGAGACTGTCTTTTTTCCACTGTATGTTTTTTCCTGCTTTGTCGAAGATTATTTGACCATAGAGTTGAGGGTTCATATCTGGGCTCTCTACTCTGTTCCACTGGTCTATGTGTCTGTTTTTATGCCAGTACCATGCTGTCTTGGTGATCACAGTTTTGTAGTAAAGCAAAAATGAACTTTTGGGACTTCATCAAGATCAAAAGCTTCTGCACAGCAAAGGAAACAGTCAACAAAACAAAGAGGCAACCTACGGAATGGGAGAAGATATTTGCGAATGACAGTACATACAAAAGGTTGATATCCAGGATTTCTAAAGAACTTCTCAAATTCAACACACACAAAACAGATAATCATATCAAAAAATGGGCAGAAGATATGAACAGACACTTCTCCAATGAAGACATACAAATACCTATCAGACACATGAAAAAATGTTCATCATCACTAGCCATCAGGGAGATTCAAATTAAAACCACATTGAGATACCACCTTACACCAGTTAGAATGGCCAAAATTAGCAAGACAGGAAAAACATGTGTTGGAGAGGATGTGGAGAAAGGGGAACCCTCTTACACTGTTGGTGGGAATGCAAGTCGGTGCAGCCACTTTGGAGAGCAGTGTAGAGATTCCTTAAGAAATTAAAAATACAGCGTCCCTATGACCCTGCAATTGCACTACTGGGTATTTACCCCAAAGATACAGATGTAGTGAAAAGAAGGGCCATCTGTACCTCAATGTTTATAGCAGCAATGGCCACAATCGCCAAACTGTGGAAAAAACCAAGATGCCCTTCAATGGACGAATGGATAAGGAAGATGTGGTCCATATACCCTATGGAGTATTATGCCTCCATCAGAAAGGATGAATACCCAACTTTTGTAGCAACATGGACAGCACTGGAAGAGATTATGCTGAGTGAAATAAGTTAAGCAGAGAGAGTCAATTATCATATGGTTTCACTTATTTGTGGAGCATAACAAATAACACAGAGGACATGGGGAGATGGAGAGGAGAAGGGAGTTGAGGGAAATTGGAAGGGGAGGTGAACCATGAGAGACTATGGACTCTGAAAAACAACCTGAGGGTTTTGAAGGGGTGGGGGGTGGGAAGTTGGGGGAGCCAGGTGGTGGGTATTATGGAGGGCACAGATTGCATGGAGCACTGGGTGTGGTGCAAAAACAATGAATTCTGTTACGCTGAAAAGAAATAAATTTTTTTTTTTTTTTTTTTTTTTTTTAAATATAGAGTCACCACGTTGCCCATTTCAGAAGACAGCCTGAAGTGGGATTTCTGCTAATGTCCTGCTGGGTGAAGAATGTTTTCAATGTGTCAGCACTCTCTGCTTTTTCCCAGTGTACTTTGTTCTTCCACCATTATGGGAAAGTTGTAGTGTTTCTCTAGCTTGATTGTGAATGGTGTTCTTCAGGACTGGAGTTGCCCCCAGCTTTAAATTGATTCCAAATTAGTCCCATAGAGAGGGCTTATTTTCCAGTTCTCCTGTCCCTTCTTCAACTCCTTGACTCATTACTTAGAAAGGAGGCATATAAAATATGGGTGTCTCCTGGCTGTCCACCAACAATGAGCAGATGGATGCCACATCAGTCCCCATTAGTGTTCCTCTGGTGTGCCCTGTGGACCACCTGGCCCAGAATCGCTGGGGCCATCATTAAAGATACAGATGGCCCAGGATCTACCCCTCAGACTACTAAATCAACCTCTGGAGGTGAGGGCCTGAGACTATGAAATTGTAACAAGCATTCGAGGGATTCCTAAATACCCTGGAATTTAAGAACTAGGACAAAGGTCATTTATATACTAATACTAGAATAGCCAACAGAGGAGTTCACCAGGGTGTGGTATTTTCAGAGCTAAAACAAAAAGTCCCTGGCAGGCTGGATGGTTGGTCAGCTTGAGAAAGCAAGTTCAAGGTGTGCCATCCTGAGACTATCTGCTACAGCATTAGAGGGTCGTGAGTCTGTCTTTCTCCTTCGATCTGCTTTCCCCGCCTCAGCTCATCAACCGACGGCCTTCTCAGAGCCTCCTGTTCACCCCAAATCCTGAGTCAGTCTATTTGAGGCAGCAAGGGTATTGATTCTCCCTGCTGGCAGTATCATTTGACATGGTTATTCATCTCAGAGTCAGGATCCAGTAACCTACCAATAAATATTCATGGGCCCCCGGGATGTAGTAACTTGCCCATGGGCACTGGGGTTAAACGGTGGTACTGATGGTTAAATATAACATCTTCTAAGCAGTGTGATATCTGCTGCTAACTTCTAGAATTGGCTAGGATTTTCTTCTGTGAACTCCAGAAGAGTCTTAAATTCAACACCAAGAAGTTATGAGCCAGACCACCAGTTTAGACATTTCCTGAAGATTTCCATTCCTTAGGCTCAGACTGTGAACCCCATACTCCTACTGCCTGGTGGATCCTCTCAGTAGCTCCAGATCAGTTTTCCATGATCTAAACCCATGCCACGTTGCTTTCCTTTCCTAGGACTCCTTTTGCACATACTATCTTCTTGGGTGTCCACCAAATACACTCCAGAGCCTTCTTGCTCACAGCCTTCTCCTGCCTGGGAGGATTTTCCTCAGATAGCCTCATAACTCCATCACCTCCCTCAGGTTTTTATTCAGATGTTTCCTTCTCAATTTTACCCTCTCTGACCACCATATTTAAATGAGAATCCCACCACCTACTGCCCACACTCCCAACACTCTGTGCTTCTTTTCCTCCATAGCATTTATTACCATTTAATATAATACACACTTTATCTTCTCTATTATTTCTCTTTCCTGTAAGGGCATTGGTTTTTATTTATTTCTTCCCCACTGATTTGAATTCAAAGCCCAGAACATAAAAAATGCTTACTAAATAATTACTGGACCAATGAAATCAGATGGTCACTGTGAACCATGTTTTAAAATGCTTAATTGCAAATTTCACCATTATCTGGAGGCCTACTCTCATGATTCACCCATGCTTGGATTTCCCTGTTGGCCTGGATATATCTGAGTTAACTGGGGCCTTCTGGTGGGTGTACCGTCAATGCTGTTTACTCTTCCTCAGAGACTTTTTCTAGAGACAGATTGTTCTTGTGGTGCAATCCTGGTGATGTTCCTTTTTTCACCATCCAACTGTTGAGATGGCGCCATTCTTGGTTATGAGTTAATTAACTTGGCTCGCACTTTAAGGATCTATCTTGTCATTCATCTGATATTTTACAGAGCACCCACTACATTCCACATACTGGAGATCTAGAGACAAAGGCTGCAGCCTCTGCCCATGATAAGCTCTCAGTCAAGATGGAGAGGCTGAACACAGTGTGCACAGCCTATGTGCATGCCCTGTGGTATCCTGTGCCCTGCCCAGTGACGGAGGTGAATGGGTTGTGGTGGCCGTGGGAGGCCACCTCCTCCAAACTCAGAGAGGTAGCAAAGGTTTCCTGCAGGTGTTATTCCCGAGGGAGTCTCGAAGGATCAGTGGGATGACTGTGACTGAGGTTAGGTGGTGGATGATGGGAGGAAGGACGGGATCTCAGGCAGAAGGACTGAAGCCAGAGAGAGAGGCATATTCAGGAAACCAGAAAGTGGCTGGGGGTGTGGTACAGGTGACTAGAGGACAGAAATGGCAGAGGGGTGGGGAAATGGGGGAAGGACTGAAGTAAAATTGACATTGGAGAGGCCCCCAGGGGTGAGGACACCAGCATCTTGAATGACACATTAATGGAATTTGGATTTTATCCTCAAAGTAAGGAGACACAGAGAGTTTTAAGCAGGTGAGAGATGTGATCAGATGTATAGGGGTCTCCTTTTGGGTCTCGGGATTTTATCTTCAGTGCCTGCTTATATGGAGCAAAAAACCCAGGCTTACGGGAGGTCTTGGTAACCCATGGCACAGTTCAAAATGCTTGAGTGTGTATCTCAGAGTTTATATTCTGTACCTTTCCCTTCCAGCTTTGACTGTTCTCTGCTACTAGCGCTAGAAGCATATATGTTTACTAGAGGTATTCTAATTTGCCCAGAAACTAGAGACAAAGCTGTGGGCAAGCAGGTGGCACCACTGACCTTGAAGAGCAATGAGTGAAGCCTGAATACTTTCTGGCCCTTCTCAGGTCAGCTCCTTTGGCAAAACCCAAAAGGTTTCCCTTTGGGTATCTTGACCTTTGGATGTTTACAAAGGCAAGGGCCTCTGATGGCATGTTCCTTTGTTCCTCCAGCTCCCAGAACAGCACTGGCACAAGTGCTCAGAATGAAAGAATGGATAGGATGAAGGCAGCTTGGAGCAGTGGAGAATGTAAGGAGGACTGAGAAGAAGTGGAGCCATAGTCAGGTTCTGGGTGGATGGCAGGGGGCTTCCAGAGTAAGATGGAGAGCCCCTCCTGGCCCTCTGGGCAGCATATGGACACAGGGAGGCTGATTTCTCCAAGTGAAGGCTCAGAAGTGCCTAGGTGCTAGCACAGAAGGTGTGTTCCTGGATTTGCCAGAAGACACCCCCAATCTCCACGACCACATCTGGGATCTGGAAGTGACATTTTTAATGAGCCCTCCAGGTGATTTTGAAGCATGCCGCTTTGAGCACCACTGACGCAAGGAGACAAGAAGAGGGTGGAAATTGGATTAGCTCACACCAGAGCCTCCTCCATCAACTCTTCCCAGACTCCTTATCTGAGATCACTCTCCCTGGGTCCCACTGCCCCTGCCCTCAGTCTAGTTTCTGTGGAGGTCCCTCCTGTGCCTCTCTCATTGCGTTATGTGTCCTTCTCCTATGGGGCACTGTTGAGTTTGTGGGTGACGGCTTCTCCCTTTCGTGCCTCACAGCACCGAAAATCTGTTTGGAAATCACTTAAAGCAAACATTCCCCATTCTGAATTTACAATACAGGATCCCCTCCCATTATCAGAAGAAATCTGAAAATGGAATTCCATAATCATTTCACTTTAATGAATTCCATACTCATAAAATATAGTCAATAAAAATGTGATTAAATGTTCAACCTTACAACTTTTCTTATCGAATTGACTGAGATTAAAAAAAAATACAGTGTTGAGGGTGTGGTTAAATTGGAACTGTTAGAAGGAATGTAAATTGGCACAAATTGTTTCGAATGCATTTTGACAATATGTGTCAAGAGCTTTAAAAAGACTTACATATTTTGACTCAGTTATTCCTCTTCTTGAAATTTTTCATAAGGAAACAATCAGGGTCATAACTATCTGTAAACAGTCTAAATTTAGCAAAAGGGGGCGTGGTTAAGTGAATTACTGACTAGAGATATGCTTTCTATTATATAGACGCTGAATACGGATTTAGAAAGGCTAATGTCATCATTTGTGGCACACACACACACACACACACTCTCACACATAGATAAAGCACACATGATATCATTCCCATTTTTAAAAAGAAGCACACGTCTCTGAAAAATGGAATATTCTACAGATACTTCTGACTTCTAGTACTTTCTTGCTATTGCTATATGAACTATGCTTTTCCTACATTCTCCACATTTTCTACAATTAAAGTGCATTGCTTTTATAATAAAACAGCTAATAAATTATATGCATGATGTAAATGCTATATACCCGCCTCCCACAGAAGGCTTCTTCCTGCACACTGATCCCAGCATCTCTACCTCTCATATTGCTTCTCAGCTCCGAATCTCTCAGTGGCCCTCAAACCTCTGAGATAAACTGTACACTTCTCTTCAGGGCAGGCCAAGCCCTTTATGACCTGGTCTTGACCCATGTGTCCAGTCTCACTCCTGGCTCCTCCTTCCATGTCATTTCTAGTTCCTTGGGCATGCCAAGCCATCTTAGGCCAGCATGATTTTTAACGAGCTGATTCTTTTGCCTAGAATTCTCACCCCTTCATTACTTTGTAAAAGCTCCATTCAGCTCTTAAGCTTTTTTCCCCTAAAGCCTTTCCCTCAAAACTTTAGGAAGATTTAGGCATTGTTCTGTGCACTCGTTGCACCTTTTAAAATTTCTTCGTTATCATACAGTAATAGAATTGCTCATTTCTGTTTCTGTTTTCCAGGTTGAAGACTGGAATTAGTTTTGTGATTGGCACGTGGTTACCAACCAAAGCAGCACGTGCTGAATGAGAGAATGTGCACGCAAATCACACAGACCTTCGCAAACATTGTGCAGGTTGTACCTTGTGAAAGGGCACCCTGCAATGCGTGAGTGTGGATAAACACCAAGCCAGACCTTCTCTCACCAAGCCAGTGTGCTCAAAGCCTGGAAAAGCAAATGGTGCTAGGTTGCTAATTGTTTTATTTATTTATTTTTTAAAAGATTATTTATTTATTTTAGAGAAAGAGAAAGAGAGAGAAAGAGAGTGAGCACAAGTGGGAGTGGGAGGCGGAGAGGGAGAGGGAGAGAGAATCTCAAGCAAACTTCACACACAGTGGAGGGGCGCCTGGGTGGCTCAGTGGGTTAAAGCCTCTGCCTTTGGCTCAGGACCTGATCCTGGGGTCCTGGGATCGAGCCCCGCATCGGGCTCTCTGCCCGGTGGGAAGCCTGCTTCCTCCTCTCTCCCTGCCTGCCCCTCTGCCTGCTTGTGATCTCTGTCCATCAAATAAATAAATAAAATCCTTAAAAAACAAAACAAAACAAAAAACTTCACACTCAGTGGATCCCAACTGGGGGCTCGATCTCACCACCCTGAGGTCATGAACTGCACCTAAACAGAGAGTCAGATGCTTAACTGACTGTGCCACCCAGGAGCCCCTGTCATACATATGTTTGTATTCTTATATATTTTTGTCTCTCTCTCTCTGTACACATACACACACACACACACATGCACACACACACAATGTACATGAATAAACGCTCATTTTTTTTTAACTGATGGGATACGTGATCACCATGGTTTAGGATTGCTAGCCTAGAGCACTGGGGTTTTTGTGATGAGTAACACATGCCTTCTAATGCTCACGCCATTCACTACGGAGTAGGGGATTCACTGACAAACAACCACAATATAACAGGGCAAGATGAATTTTGCCTGGGAGAATCCAAGAAGGTTTTGTAGAAGAGATGACATCCGAACAGGGTTATTTGGCTGATAAATGGAAACATCTAAGTCTAATCTGTACATAATTCTCTTCAACTCAGTGCACTTTGCACTTAGCAGCGAAGGAATATGAAATGAATTTTGTGTTGTAAATGATGGAAAAGGGATGAGCCAGACTTCGTTCAAAACTGTAAAGAAATGGAGCCATGCGTGTTCCGTTATGGGGCCAGGTAGAAATCCTAGGTTTCACAGTCACGTCATAATGATACCCCACTTTGTATCTAGTCTCAAAATACCCCTGGTCCCAAGGGCTTCTAGAGAAATCCTAAGTTCATTTCCACCAATTCATGTTTTTATTTTGCCTATCTAATTTGGCTCATTGTTGCATTTTGCAACTTTGTGCAAAGTGGTCAGTCCTCTAAGTGGGGGATGTTTGTTGCCCGGGGAATGCTGTGAATTTGTGCCTACCAAAGCCTGCCTGTGTTTGGCCCCATTCTCTTAGAAAGTTGAAGACAAGGGGAAACATTTCCTCAGTGACAGCACTAGAAAAACCTCCTGGCGCTTGCTCTTTTGCTTAGGTGAATCACTAAGTGGGTTCAACGGAACCATCAACTTCATGACGGTCGGGACTGTGTCTCCTGGAAGTACCAGCATGAAGTTCGGAGTCAGAAGGCTTGGGTTCCAACATGGGGCTCTGCCATGATTAGCCGCGGGTTAGGGCAGGGCAAATCACTTAACATCTTCGAGACTGTCCCCATCTGTCACCTGAACATAGTAAGATGTATAAGGCTGTGGTTGGGATCGAATTTGACATTAGGTATGCAAGTATTTTGTAGTCAAAGGGGCATTTTCCAAATGTGAACTGTGGGTATTACTCCTGTCTTCCTTAAGGGTCCCAGTGAAGAGCATTGGCTGCAAGAGAAAATGCCGTCTTCCCAGTGGTTCCAGAAAGTCTGGCTGCCTGACCGATGAAGGTGGAAGATATTTAGTTCCAGCAAGCTTGCTCATGGTCAGGCAGAAATTGTTTCTGGTGACGGTGACTGGTGCCATGGCCCACAGGGTTGGACCTTGCTGACCCCTTCCCCACCCCTCCCTGTACAAAGGGACCTTCTCCCGGGGTCCAGCTTTTATCTCCGATAAGTAAAGTCATGCTAATAAGGTAATGGATATGATGGGTTAACATTCTGAAAATGCAGTTTCATTTCATTTAAACCAGGGTTTTATGGACGCTGTGCCTGAACTCGACAGGCGGCTGTGGGGGCTATTTTTGGACAAGCAGGACTTCCAGCACCTCTTAAATCACATCACACAGCAATTGCGTACTCCACCTACACACAGGGCGGGTCTGCATACATGAAACGACACGGGCCGTGGGTGAGACCCAAAAACTCTTTCCCTCATCTGATGACTAATCCTTGTCTCTGCTTTCAGAAAGGGAAAGCACCATACACAGAGCTCACCAGTGCAATACATTTTCCTTTTCTGGCTACAAGAAAGGGGAAAAAGAAGTATGTGTGTGTGTGTCTGTGTGTGTGTGTGTGTGTGTGTGTGTGTGTGTGTGTGTGTCTGTGTGTGTCTGTGTGTGTGTGTATTCCTCCAACGATTGAGGAATCCTGAAATGAACTTCTATAGGAAACCTCTGACAGTGTTCTATGCATGGTTTTGTACAGGGAATTGAAACAAGTTGGCAGGAGGAAGAATTCTTTCTGTATAATTCAAAGCAGATACTTTACTGGGGGAAAAGCAAGTCAGAAATTTGCTGTCAGTCCTTGAAATTTTATTAGTTACGAAAAGTAATATATTAGCCCATTGCATTAAGTCAAGATAGGATCTGCCCTTTTCTTTTTCTCAGTGATAGTCCTAAAATGAATCTTTGAGAATGCAGTATAAGACTAGCTCCTCATAAAGGACGTAAGACCCAGTGGTGGTCACATGTCGCATGTTATTAGACTCTGCTTTGCTTCCCTGTAGCTCCAGAGATAAATAAAAGGATAATATCGTAAGACTTTGAATAACTAAAATAATTGGCTATTCCTTCTGACTAACAGGATAATCTAATTGAAGATTTCTTGGTGAATGAGTGAGGCCAGATTGAGTCTGTCTTTTCCACATAAATTCTTGATAAAGACTAATTAAGATAATGATAAACTGACTAGTTTGGGAGTGTCTGGGTTAGTACAGGACACTATGTTGGGCATTCTGTTGGCCTCACTCACCATCAGAGCTCTGTAGATTTCAAATGGTTATACACATTATAATGCAAATAAGTATGAGCTGAAATATGAAATTTTAAAAGCAGGGGTTTGTCAAATAGTTTCACTTTTTCTCAGTAGGAATTTTTGTAGGATTGGTTTCCTATGTGTCAACATACTAAATTCATAATTACATGCATTTTATACATTTCTTGAAGCAATGTAGAGACCGTATTTTAACTAGCTTACATTATCTTTCTCCTTAACAATGTTTGAGGGTTGTTTTTGGCCAATAATGTTTGTGAAATAGAAGAATGGATGCAGGGGCGCCTGGGTGGCTCAGTGGTTAAAGCCGCTGCCTTCGGCTCAGGTCATGATCCCAGCGTCCTGGGATCGAGCCCCGCATCGGGCTCTCTGCTCAGCAGGGAGCCTGCTTCCTCCCTTCTCTCTCTGCCTGCCTCTCTGCCTACTTGTGATCTGTCTGTCAAATAAATAAATAAAATCTTTAAAAAAAAAAAAAAAAAAAAAAAAAAAAAAAAAAAAAAAAGAAGAATGGATGCATTTTTTGTCTAAAAAAATCTATCTGAAACTCATTCAAATTAATATTCATTGAGTATTTAATATGCACAGTAGCTTTTCAATAAATATAAATGAATTTCTAATAGTCCATTCTTTCACCTCGATTTTGGCATTTCTTCTTCCTTTCCTTGCAACCAAAGTTCGAGGAAAGAGTTAGAATTTCAGAAATAGACGTTGTATTAAAAACATGTAGAAGCATGAAAATTGTTACCATACTTCAATTCCAGCAATACTTTTTCTCCCTCTAAGGAAGCAGGTTTTCTGTGTGTTTGTTGCATCTTTGACTGTTTTGGAGTGTCCTGCCCTCCTGCTCTCCTCTTTCCAACACACCCTGTCTGGGGACCATTACCCGTCTTGCTGGAAGTTGTGAACAATAAGTGAGGTTGGCTGCAGGGCTCAATGAAGAGCAGACTCAATTGTAACTGGGGATTAAATCTATAACTCTTCCATCAGACTTGCTGCAAGGTATTAAAATGAAATAACAGGAAACAAGTCCGTTGTTTACAAAATTATCCACTAAGAGCTCGTGAGGTCAGAGACGGGGTTCAATTCAATCTTGTGCCCATTATCCGGCGTACAACAGAAATTCAGTCAACGTCTGCTGAGTAAGGAGAGGGCTAGGATGAGGATCTGCTATATCCATTAGCACAGGGCTACGTGAGAGACTGAGAGAGAGGAAAATTCAAGAGGAAGAGGGGTGGATTGAGAGGATTCTGGACTGCGGTTTTGAAAACTTTTTTGGGTCCTGTATTTATAGCAAACAAATACTTATATCACAAATCACACACATACAAACACAGCTGCAGCCAACTAAATGTCTTTGGGGACCACAGGGTGATCAGCTGCAGTCAGGAACCCGCTGTGTAGGACATGGAGCCCACCAAGGGAAGATGGGAGGGCCTGGAGCGGCTAGTACCTGGGAAGTGCCGCTGAGACACTAAGGCTGAAGGAAGCCATGTGCTTTACTCCCTGCTGCCTCAACCAGGGACCCTCACTAGCCCTGCATTAATAAGGGAGGTCTTTTAGACAACAAGCACCTCTTCCATGCTTACTATGCACCAGCACTGAGTCGGGCATATCAGAGTTATCCTATCCCAAAGTGTACTTTCAAACTTCCCCCAAATTTAAACTCCGATTTTCTCTATATCAGAAGATACTTTTGCTCAGTTTCTCATGCCACTTGGGAGTCTCTTCTTATGCCTACTTCTCCCCTACCCCTCACATCTCACATTGGCACCATTCTGCTGAGTCTTCCCTTTAAATACACTCGAATCTGTCAGCACTCTTTTTCCCCGTGGATTCTCCTAGAGCCTCCTAACTGGTGCACTCACTCCCACATGTGCCTCCTACTCTCTCCTGATTTGGGCTTCACTTAGCAGCAAGAGAACATTTAAAACAAGAACTCAGACTGTGTCACTCTCCCCTTTAAAGGGTTTTATGGCTTCCCATTTCCTATGAAGCAAAAACGCAAATTCTTTCCTAACAAGGACCTACTTGGTAGGTCTGGCCTCCACCCCTCTCCACCTCGATTTCTGTGTTCCAGGCTCGGTGGCCTCTGATTCCTCTAACAGGCCCACATCTTTCCTTTCCTGCCTCATGTTCTTTGCACCTGCTGTTCCCTCTGCCTGAATATTCTCCCCTACTCTTTTCAGTTGTCTCCTTTTTGTCATTCAGCTCATCTCCACTCAGTCTAAAGCATTCTCTCTGATCTAAAACAATTATCCCAATTCATAATTATGTATACATTTGTTTGCTTGTTTGATCTTTGTGTAATGCCTGCCTTCCCTATTCAGATGTAAACTCTGCAAGGGCAGGGAATTATATCTGTTTTATGAACCAAAATAAACTCAGTCATAGGTGTGGTACATAGTAGATGCTCAAATATTTGTGGGATGCATGAAAATGAAGCATTTCCTAACCCTTAGTCATTGAACATCCCTTGATGGTTTAGACAAAACTGTGTACCACCTGTACTATGCGGCTAATATTTTTCTCTAAACATACTGTAAAGCAAGTTAAAAAAATAATACGGCTCGATCCTAAGCCATGAAGTTAAGACACTGCCAGTTCGTATTATGTTTTTATTTTTAAAATGCACATTAAAATATGTGTTTAACAAAATATAAATTTTGTATCTATAAACTGTCTAAAATTATCTTGTGGGAAATTCAAGAATAAATAAGAAATTCTTAATGAGTGAGGCTTGCTTTCTGTTAGGTGAAGAGTAGAACCCTGGACTATGAGTCAGGAGGACTGACATTCATTTTAACTCTGGCTGGTGACAGGGAACAAATAATTTGAGGTTCCTAGGTTTCCATTTTCCCGTTTATGCTACAGAGACACTACCAGATTTCAGCTCAGCTCACATGAAGGTGTGAAGACATAATGAGATAGTGGTTGCAAAATCCTTCTTTTTACCTAAATGTAAGATTTTATTATTATAATTATTATTTGAGAAATGGTACTACATTTGTTTATTCCTTAGGGTGTTCAGTCATATTTATCCCTTCCATGACATAACAAAGAAGAAGAATGTATATTAGTTTCCATCATGGCAATGAGGACTAGTATAATAAAATAACCCAAATGCCCTTTGACCATCAGACTGCCTTTTTTCCTCTTAACTAGCAATGAACTTATCTTTCATTAGTTGTATTCCACTTGGTGGAAAACCTACTCATAATCTGCATACCAATGTTCATAACAGCATAATTCACAATAGCCAAGAGATGGAAGCAACCCAAAGCTTCATCAGTGGTTGAACAGATAAATAAAATGTTACACGTACGTACCATGGAATGTTATTCAGCTTGAAAAGGAAGGAAATTCTGACATATACTACAGTATGGATGGGCTCTGAAGACATTATGTTACGTGAAATAAGCCAGTCACAAAAAGACAAATACTGTATGATTCCAATTCTACGAGGTATCTAGGAAATTGGAATTTCCTTTCCAATTCATAAGGAAAATAAAAGAGTAGAATGATGGTCCTCAGGGCCTAGGGGAGGGGGAAATGGGCAGTTGTTTACTGGATATAAAGTTTCAGTTTTATAAGATCAAAAGTTGTGGAGACTGGTTGTGCAACAATGCAAATATATTTAGCCCTACTAAACGATATACTTGGAAATAATGAAAATGGTAAATATGATGTTATGGGTTTTTTACTCTAATAAAAAATTAAAAATAAAATATTCTGCTCATAGATGTTTCTAGTTCTTTCACACATCCTAACGTACAAAATGCCAACATTCATTATGACTGAGAAGAGAAACTTAAAACATAATGGTCAACTATAATAGCCAAACTTTAATGGACACTTACTGTATGACAAGGACTATGCTAACTGTTTTGTATTTACTATCTCATTTAATCATCACAACAGCTTGATGAGGCAGATACCACCATCAACATTGACTTTACAAAGAGAAAACAGGTACAACAGAGTTACCGAACGTGCCTGAGCTCACACGGCTAGTAGGCAGAGGAATCACAGCAGGAGTCCAGCCAGACTCATTTGGATCTCTGCATCTAATTGCTAAGGGTATGTCTCACCAAACTAGCAGAAGGCTCTAGAAATTCACTCTCACTAATTCGCTTAGGTCTCTTTCTTTCCACACCTTCATCTCTAATGCATATGTATTAACTTCTCTCTCATTTCCCATCCTTCCCTCTTCCCTCTCCCAAAGACTTAGTTACCTTAACCATATAAACCTAAACTGTTAGCATTAAAAGTTCCAGGTGATCCGAACATTGGGGCAGAAGCCCCTCATCAAGGTGGCTCAAGAATAGGACCAAGACCGTTTGGCACCTCCCTCACGTGCAGATAGACCATGGCTTCGCCAGAGCAGCAGGAAAAGCAATAAACGTATCACAGAACTACTGAGAGGTTTAAGACTGAATTCTAATGACTAGCAGTAGCTTGTATTCAAGAAATGTTAAACCACAACAACGACTTGCAGAATCCCAACTATTGACCCTCAGTTTTTATGTGATGCAAGCAGAAGGAAGAGAGGCTTCTGAGTCATGGAGTTACTTAACCTGTCTGAGGCTCCAGTTTTCATTGTTTGTAAGTATCTCTTGGCAGGCTGTTGAGAAGATTAGATTAGCTAATATACATGAAGCACCACGCACACAAGACTTGCAATAAACGAAGTAGTCAATAAATCATAACTATTATTATTACCCTGCATAAAGGCAGATTATTCAGAGTCCTAAATAGAGGAATAGAAGGAAACAGTCTTCCTGATTCCTTCTCTGACATTCTTCCAGTCATAGTGGGCGTGGAGTGTAGAATGTTGGAGAAGCTCCAGGACCCACCCTGCCAAGACTGTGATGGCTGCTCTTCATGAGCTGAACCTTGCTTCATTCTGGTGGCTGCTCCTCCGCTGATAGCTCTATCCTGGGATTCTTGACTAGGTTCTTGTCCTGTCTGGCAGTTCTCCCATGGACTTAAGGTCTGATCAGCACCCCCATCACCAGCGCTTGGATGGTGTGGTTTCCTGGGACTGAATTCCAGGGGCCTCAGCTTCTCATTCCACTCCTCCCCAGTGATCCCTTGCCTCCTCCTGAAACGCATGGGCTTGGCCAGCTGTCTGTGCCCCAGGGTGGAAAAGAGCTGGGGGGCATGATTTGGATGTTTTTCAATGTCTTTGCTTGAGTTATGCTTTTCTTTGAAAACAGAACTCCAGATTTCTGATCTGAGAGGCAAACATATTTGCTCCCTAGGAGCCCATTCCTAAGGCAATGGAGCTCTGACCTTCCACCCCCCTCATGGACTCGCCTGGACTTAACTTTCTCTGCTGGGCTTCTCTGTCCTTCTCCAGGACCATAGAGGCTCAGGGTTGTTAACACATCTGACTGCTCCTTTTCCCATCTTGACAAAATTCATTCGGTTGCAACTCTTCATAACTCTTTACCCTACGACCATTTCGAGCACTGTAATTTCTTCTCATTTTCCCTTCCTTGGGTGAGAAATGCCTCCAAAGCCCAGATTTTGGCACAATAACTCCCAGACTGTTTTTATAGTCCCAGTGTAGTACTTCTTTGTTACAGCTCAATATTCCTAAATTTTGTTCCAAGTCTTTATTTTACATTTATAAATATCAGGTTGTATTAATTGGTTCCAGCTTTAACAATGTTCCATCCGAGGTTATTTTCTGCTATTTTGATAGTGGTTTCGAAACCCGGAACACCAAGGCCCTGATGTGGGCCATGTTCTGCAAGCATCCCTCAAGGACTGGTGTCAAACGGAAAAGATACGCAGATCTTGGGCCTTGCTGTGTTCTTTGAAGACTGTACTGGCCATAATAGCTTCAAAGAATTTCAACAAGTTCCTAAGACATGACCTTCCCTTTCCGAAAACCACGCTGGCCAGGCTTGCCTTAATCAAGCTGTGCTTTTCTAAGCATCCTTTCACTTGATCTCCTGCAGCAGTTTTCAATACTTTCCCTACAAGTGAAGTTAAACTAACTGGCCTGTAATTTCCTGGTGTGTCCCTAAGCTCTATGAAATAACGGCATTATGTTGGCTACCTTCCAATTCTTCCTGAATTTTTTTGTTTTGTTTTAAAACGCAGGATTGAAAAGGCCAGAGAATGCTTCCTGTCGCGCTTTTCCTTCGTTCCTTCCATGACATACTGCTTTCTGGTCCCAGGAGATCTGCCATTTTAATAACTTCAAACCTCTTAAAAGTTTTCACATACTATTTGTTTCTATCTCTGAAGCATGAGTTTTCCATTTTTCATTTTGACAAGCCTCCCCCCTCCTCACCCCAAATAAGGGCTCACAATTCCATTGAATAGACTGTTAATGTGAGGCCCTGTTAAAAAAAATGAGTTTCGTATTAGAAATGTGGACTAGGGAAGCAACTAGATCATAATTAAGTCTGTGGTCTTACCTGTGAGTTATTATGAATACATGTTGGGGAAGGAGCTAAAGAATGTATCTCCACGCATAGGAATAGGAACCAACAAAATGAAATGATTACATTGGGGGATACTAATCCAATGTACCTGCCAAGTATCTTAAGAACGTGATGAAACTAATTAGATCTTTATATATAAAATTTGCAACCTGTATCTTTTTAAACTGCATTTGATTCATTACTTTCAAATCCAACATCAGAAGAATCTCTCCATATTTAATCATCTCCCAATAAAAAAGCCCACAGAAATATTTTAGTTAAAATACGTCAGTTTAAAAATAGCATCTTATTTATTTATTTTTTTTACTGGTAGGAGTAAAGAGGAAAATTCACAATTATTCGTATTCATAAAACTACACTGTATCACATCATCTTTCAGACTGTCTTGGTTGTTTGTTGCATAGAAGTGATTAATTTTCTAAAATAAGTGAGTCACCAACTAGGGCATACAAACTTTTATTCTTTATAGATGTTTTTTGTTTCAGCAAGCTTTTGTATTTTTCAAAGTTTTTTTGCGGTGATCTAATTTGTCTTTTCTGAATAAATCACAGGTAGGCAAACTACGGCCCATGTCTGGATGGTTGCTTCTTTCTGGGTTGGAAGGTATGATGATCACCATCGTGAAACAAAGCCAAACATAGAGTGGAGTCTAAAACTTTAAAACTGTTGACTCTGACTTCAGAGAAGTTGAATTAACAAACCCCTATCCAATGGGTAGTTTTTTCTTTCTAATTCATCAAAGTCACAAAGTCCAAAATTTGTATATCTCTTAATAATGCACACATACTGTGCATCAGATTAAACACAGGTGGGAGAATCTTTGCATGTATGGAACATGTAGACCTGTCTCATAGGGAACATTTCAATCAGCTTTGAATGATTCCTACTATTTTCCTTTTTGATTTTGGACAGGACTGAATAAACCTGCAAATGAACAAGTCAAATTCTCTCTCTCTCTGGGCCGCTGAAGTGAGTGACACTTGCAGCCAAATATTTGTGCATATTTAGCAAATAAATTTAAGTTCAGGAGTTGATCTTAAAGCATGGATTTTATTGCATACTTGAGATATTTTCTCATAGATATTCATCTTCAGGATTTTAAAGATGCAATTAAAGCATGTATAGAATTTACCCTTCCTACTGAGTATATATCTTATACCAGGCAATTATAAATTTAGTACTATTCACTTTTCTCCCACAACTATGCTTTTGCTTGAGCTTTCCCTTTTCTTGGAAGGCCCTCTCCCACATTTAAATGTCAAGACTGCCAAGACCTACTCATCCAAGGGTGGACAGTTTAGAGCGTAGTGGAAAAATCCTGGGTTTGTGGTAAAGAAGAACAACTTGAGTCTATGGATTTGACTATGGCTAAACCCAAGTTCTTCAATATTCTAATTAATAAACTTCCTACCTTCTGCATGTCTCCATCTTCCTATATGTAAAATGGCAATATTTGTATCTCCTTTAGGAATTGTGATATGGGTTAATCAGAATTATTTATTCACTTATTTACTAGAGAGAGAGAGAGAGAGGGAGAGGGAGAAAGTGTGAGTTGGGGAGGGGCAGAGAGAGAGAGAGAGAGAGAAAGAATCCTAAGCAGTCTCCATACTCAGCACCATGGAGCCCAACGCATGGCCAAATCCCACAACTCTGAAATCATGACCTGAGCCAAAATCAAGAGTCGGGTGTTCAACCAACTGAGCCACCCAGGCATTCCTGCAATAATATATAAAAGATCAAAATTAGCTACCCTTCCTTTCCCTCCCTATGCCATCTTCTCCACAAGTCTTCTCTAGATCCCACTCACAACCCCACTCTCATGGTAATTTCATCTTCCTTTGAATGCCCATAACACTTCATCTGTCCCTCATGGACTTCAATGCAGTATGTTATTCTCTTCTTCTTCTTCTTCTTCTTCTTCTTCTTCTTCTTCTTCTTCTTCTTCTTCTTCTTCTTCTTCTTCTTCTTCTCCTTCTTCTTCTTCTTCTTCTTCTTCTTCTTCTTCTTCTTCTTCTTCTTCTTCTTCAAGACTTAATTTATTTGAGAGAGAGAGCACAAGCAGAGGTAAGGGCAGAGGGAGAGGGAGCTCCTCTCCCCACTGAGCAGGGAGCTCAATGCAGGGCCCTATCCTAGGACCCTGGGATCATGACCTGAGTTGAAAGAAAACACTTAACCAACTGAGCCACCCAGGCACCCCTTCATTTCTTTAACAAACATTTTTTGACCATTCACTATGTGTTAGGGTATATTTTTTCCTTTTTCCCCCCTAACTAATCCTTAAGCTTCTTGAGGTGAGAGTCCTTATAATATTCATATCTCCCCCATTGTCTATATAGTGTGTAATCCCACTAGTGTTGAACAAGAATGTACTTGCTAATTGTTTGGTATTTGACAAAATACCACTATCTGGTAAAAACTGGTGACTACATAATGCAGACAATATCTGTATATCCATTTTCATATAAGACCACAGTCTCAAATAGGATTGCAAGCTGGAAATTATGTTCATATGTAAGGCCAGTGAATGGGATCATCATAATTTTCATCCTCGTTATTAAATACTACAACTACTAATAATATAATAAAGTAATAGCTAACATCCCTGAGACCATGCACAAAGGAGAACATTCTCTTCCCATTCCCATATGGGTCCTAGGGTAGTTCCTGCTAGAGCAGAACATGGTTTCCAAAAAGAGAAGGTGACTGAACAAATGGGCTATAGCCGAGTCTCTGTGGAATCACATTAGCACAAATCTAAGCATATTTTCAAAGAACTGTGGTTTATAAATAAAGACTCTCTCTCATATATACAATCCTATGGCTACATGAACTCTAAAGTTGCAGCGGGAAATTACACAATTTCAGAATGAGGCTGTGTGTACACAACACCAAGCCATCCAAGTGAAAGCCTGAGCAAATCACTTAGGAATGTGGTCTTTGCTAGCCCAGACATTTCAAGTCGTTATTGCAAATATGTAATGTGGTTCTGACGCTATTTTACTACTCATGGATGAACTGCACTATGGTGACATTTCACTTTAATTCGCTGCTCCTAATTGACTGCAGGCAAGGGATCCAGAAAGCCGAACTTGTTAGGACTATGTTTAAAGTGAGAACGACAAGGTTCCGATTTAAGGCCAGTGAGAGTGGCCTACAAATGGACGTAAATGTAAGGGTATAGCCTTCAGAGTTTCTGGTTCTTGAGCTTCCCCCTCCAAAATGGAAGACACAGAACTCCGCCAACGTTGCATGCAGCATAAACAAATTTCTTAGATGACCTTTTCTTCCCCAGGGCGGAGAAAGAAAATGTAAGACCTCACAAAGAGGCTCCTGAGGAGTTTAACTATGGCCAGTGTCCTAGCTGCTACAGACTGTGCCAGACTTCAGGCAGAAACAGACTCGCGAGTCTTAAAAGTGCACGAGTCCCAGAAGCATTTGGGTCTGGGCCTCTCTCAAGGTCACCACTCACAATCACAACCACCTTGGGGTTCTCAGTAGGCACTGCCAGCAGCTTTTCAACTCACGTGGGATGAGGTCCCAAGCGACAGAATTCCCAAACAGGTCCTAAGTGTGAAGGGACTAAGACTGGAAATGCGCCCTCTTCTCCAGATGTGCTTTCTGTCGTTGACTGATGCTGATCAGGAGACTGAGTTGGTTTTATGTTCTATATCTCTTTTTACCAAAGCAAATTGATGTTGATGCATGTGTGGTATACCCAAGATCCAATCTCTGTGGTGTTCATCCCGCCTTCCCTTTTCTTCTGGAACCATTCAGGAAAGGGTATGTGAGTGGGTGTGGGAGGCTTACGGCCCAAATGCTCCACTGGAAGAATGTGGTAGAACCAGATGTGAAATGGACCTCCCCTGAGTGAAGGATTCACAACCCAGAGTCACAGCACATATTGGAGAGGAATGGCTTTCTAACTGAACTCTGGATTTGTAACATTGTGCTATCCCACATCCAAGTCAAAATGTCTGTCCAGATTAGACATCAAAACTGGCCTGTTATCATCTCTGATTTTTACTGAGCATCTTTGAAGAAGAAAGAGTCCTTTGGGGGGCTAATTGGTCCCAGGCCCAAGAATTGGACAGGGATTTCTATGGCTACTTCAGAAGAAAATTTCCAATATTTTAAGTATCACATAATGTTTCAACTGGAGCACGCACACTGAGAACATCGTAACAAAAGGTAGAAGGTATTTTATTTGACTCCAAAAGAACAGAATCAATTTTTCCTGATAGTGAGAGTAGCGTAGCAAGAGTTAATGCTATAAAATCCGCACTATTGTCAAGTGTAAATAAATCCAATGAAACTTGTTCCGATAGTACTCAGGCAATACTAAAGAGCCCATTAGGAAATCATCCAAGACCTGAGACACATAAAAAACTTTATTAGATCACTGAAATAAAGTGCAAACAAGTTTGTCTTAGAAAGATCCAAAAATCCTTACGCCTTCAGTCTGAAGAGCCATAAAACAGTGCCTGACAAATTTTAAGTGATATTCTAATTAATCACTGAATTTTTATAGCTTCTTGTGAGCTGTAAGTTAGATATTAACAAGGCAGCATGAGAGGCAATCCCCCTGCACTGAGCATGAGTTCTAAGTCCTTGCATAAACCCCATGGTCAGCCAGGCCAGACTTTTGTGTTAAGCATCTGCTAGAAATACAGAATGGACCATTAACCTAAAAACTGTCATTATTTTCATGTCGGTTAAAATAGGATGGAAAATGTGCCCAAATCTCCCTGACTCGTGGAAAGTTATAACAGCTGTGTCAGTCTTGTACAGGAAACACTTTCTGAGGCATTTTTACATTGTTCCTTTGGTGAAACTAACACTTTGTAATGCACTAATCATACAGCTCCCTTTAATACCATCACACACTTAATAATTACCAGGAAAAAGTATGACCCAACTCTTTTGTATATAAAAATTTCTGATTTATAGTCCTTAATTGGATACAGTGGTGGTGTAGACAATCTAGGACAATTTTATTCCTAGAGAGGGATTTTTTTAGAAGAAAGGCAGATTTTTTTAAGTGCCTACCACCGGACATTCCAATGAGGAACAAGAATTTGCTTTCAAAGAATGAATTTTTAAAAAATTTTGTAACCTGAGTATAAGATTATTACTTCAATTCTCATTTTCTAAAAATTACAAACATCTCTTCAGTAAAGACGTCCACCTACCTCATGATATAAGGGAGCACTACCGCCTAGAGGTTTCTTTGCCTTTTTAGATGGAGTTCCAAGAAATGCATTTGATTCATTGATCTGTAAGAAAATTAAATTCATCCATAATGAAAAAGAAAGACATACTTAAAGCATACTTAGATATATGTAACTTTCAATTACCTAGGTGGCTTTCAGGGTTGATAAACCTAGTAAGGAAGAGATATTCCTTAACTAGGCAAAATATGTATAGTCACTTTGGTAAACTGTTAGTAATCATGTAAGTATGGGCCACCTGACAGGACTTTTCTGTGTGGTCATTCCTCCCTGTCCTCTGACAGCTAGGTTTCTCTGTAGTCTTAATTTCTCCTGCTATTGACTTCCCTGGAACAGTAAATATTTTAGTCTTTTATTATTATTAAATCTTTTATTGAATAAACAATTCTTCAGAGAGCCTAGCATGGAGCCTGGTATGGCCACAGGAATTTTGTCAAATGAATGAGTGCTGAAAGGGCCTAAATGGGCCTAAATAATGGGCCAACATAATTCTTCCCAGTTAAACAATGCAAATTTATTCTAGCTAAGTTTTGTTTAAAATAATCCACCCCAATTTACCGAAAAGCCCAAGAATCTGATAGTTGTACTTATTTTATTATTTTATTCTATTATTTTAAGCACAAAAGTCTTCACGGGGCCTAGAGGTGGGAAGGGACAGATACCTGCTGGAGAATGTCTTGCCAGGACACGATACTGAACAATTTCCGCTGAGGGACCTGGACAGCAAGGGTGAGAGCTCTGATGAGAAGATCGTCCTCAATCCGGTTTCCAACTATAAAAGTGACAGAACCCTTCCAATCATTCTGTTAAAACAAACAAACAAACAAAAAAACAAACTAAAAAACCAGAAGAAATTAAATTCTAAATCCTGGGTAGGTAGGTAATTTTGTGTAAAAGGGTTCCACTAAAACAAGATAATTTTCCGTTTAAACTTCACCTTAAAAGACAAGAGCTGAGCACATAGTGTAAGTTCCTGACTCAAGTAGCCGCAAGGCGGCAGTGTTGTGCCAAATTTCATGCAACTAGACAAAAAAAAAAACAAAACAAAAAAAAACCAAAAAAAAAACCCCAAAACCATTTTCTTGAGAAACTAGACCTTTCATTTTAAGGAAGACAGTGTTTAAAAAATGACATGCTTTCACTAGAATGCTGTCCAAGAAAAATTTGGTACTTGGAAAAATGGTTCATTCATATGTTACAAATATATATTAAGATATAATCTTGAAAGCAGAAATCCTTGTTTTTGTTCCCCAATACATTCTAAGACTCTAAATAGTGCTAGAGGCATAGGAGGAACTTGATCAATACTTGTTGAATGCTGGGTAATAGTGAATGAGTTGCCAAATGGGCCTTTATATGGGGTAAAATTTTAATCCCCGAAGTTGTTGTAAAGCACAGAACTAGAACACATCTTTTCCTCTTTGTGTAACACAAGAATCTCATTGCTAATTCACAAATGAGTCCTTTCCCTTCCCAGGACTTAGGCTGAAAAATAACACTTGGACATGAAATGCTGCATCAAATAATTTTTTAAAAACGTTACTAAAGACAATATTCTTATTCAGTAATCCCTTTCTCTATTGTAATTTCTCTTGGGAAGAAGCAGTTCCCTGAAGATTAAGAATGGAATTTATTGAATTATCCACTGTGGTGCTGAGAGTCAAACTCATCATGCCTACCACGTCTATGGCTTCCTTCCATTAACAATCTTATGGGGAAATGAAATAAGCAAATGTGATAAAGACATTTGGAAAGAGAAATAAATAATAAAGGAGGGCACCCCGGCCATGTGACCTCTCCAGGCCTTACCAACCCCATTTATAGCATAAAGGGGTTGGACAGGGCAAAACCTAACATCCCTCTAGAGATCTGATTCAAACAGAGTAACACTTCCCTGTCAGTGGATTCCGAAACAATGTCTAAGATGACGTGAAGAGATTTTACACAAACATAATGAAATTCATAATTTTCTGTGGTTCTCTCTGGTTTCTGTCCAGTCCATGGTCAGGGTGATGACAGAACTAGGGTATGGGTGGGAGAAAAGACCTTAGTGCAAATTCCTCCTTACCATCAAATAATCAGTATCCTTAAAAGTCTCTTATTTCCTTCCAGGGAAACTTACTAGCTACCTAACAAAACCTGCCCAATTGTCAATCCAAAACAAAAACCACACATGAAAGCATAAAAATGTGTATTTTACCTACAAAGTGTGTGTGTTTGTGTGTGGGTGTGTGTGTGGACATGTCAATGTGGTTCAATGTGTTTCCCTCTGTTACATTGAGTTTAAGACCTTTTTTGTTTGTTTGCTAATTCACCATAGGAAGACCGAGCATCTGTATTTTCTTTTTGTTTTGTTTTAATATTCTGACTCTGAAAAGTTAGTATGACATTTATAATGTATTCTTTTGGGAAAAAATTCCACTATCACAAAACGACCTTTCCCACATGGGATGCTTTTCTTTTCTCTTGTCTGCTCCCACAGTCAAAACCTCAACTATAATCACTGAAAAGGAACATCTCTTATATTCTCACAATAAAGTACACATGGTTCCTAAACAGGCAATATCCCAAACTTCCCATCAGTTACACTTTCCCACACTGAAGATTTTAATGACCACCTCTACCTCACCCTTCCCCGCTGCACGTGTCCTTGCCAGTATTTGAAAGCTAACGGTGACAAGGAAGGGCTGCCTCTCCACTCCTTGGGGGATAAATCAGAACAAGGGCATTGTAGTAGTCCACCACCTACCCAGTTATATCAGGTGTCAAAGGCAGGTGTTGACTATTTCAGACCAGAAAAAAAATAAGGGAGGAAGAGGCAGGAACTAACAATTATTGAAATTTGCCATGTGCCAGGCATATGTTATCTCACTGAATCCCTGAGTAATCCCTTTAAATAGGTGCACTAATACTTTATAGATGGAAAAACAGAGGTCCAACGAAGTCAAACAACTTGTTCGAGGTCATCTTGGCAGAACATCATGGAGACCACATACATGGCTTACAATTTTGAGATAATTTTAGAACAGTTTTGAGAGCAAGTCTTTGGGGTCACAATGCCTTTCCATAAGGCCAAAATTGCAGCTAATGGCTACTTCATTCATAATAAACACAATACATGAAGATCTGTATCACATGTTAAAGTGTAAAAAAACCTTCAAAAATAGATATTGTAGCAAATCCTTAAGACATCTTAAGTTTATTTTATTTTATTTTTTAATCAGTGATAGTTTTACAAAGGCTCAAAGACATTAAGGAAATTTCCCAAGCTTGTCTCTCTGCAAGCCAGGTGTTCTTGTTACTTTGGTCCGGATGCACCTTAGCGCAAGCTCTGTTCCTCTGATTAATGGTCCTATGCTGAAAATTCTGGGCCCAATTTCTCCACTGGAAAGGGTCTGGAGAGTATAGTCCAGCCGAGACTCCGTTTCCCACCTGTACTCACTAGCTCCTCAAACTCCTGCTCCCCAGAAGAGGATCTACCTGGCAAAACAGGACCCACGATGGACTTTGTCAGAGTCATGGATTAGTGTCAAGTCATGCTGCCAGAAGCCAGGTAAGCATAAAACGGACCATCAGGCAGAAATAATGCAAATCAAGAATGTCTGCAGAGAAAGATGCACTCACTAGCGTGCTGCACTAGGGGGCAGCGAGATGTCAGGAAATGCAGAATATTCAACTAATGAAGAGTCAGTCATTGCCCTGGGGTCTAATAAGGGAGAATTGTTAAAGGAACAAGACTCTGCAGATATAATTTCTGAATCTTTCTCTTACTATTCCAGGATAACTGTAGATTCTGAATTTGCACTACTGGCAGCAGTTTTAAAAATAGAATTGTTTCGGAAAAACTGGGACAAAAATTAGATATGATACAAAGCGATTCAGAACACCCCTCTGCCATATATTCCACCCCGACATGCAGTTAAACACAGTCCTTAAATTTGGGTTCACAGGGCAGCCAGAGAAAATGAGTTTAGAGAAAACAAATGTGGACCATCGGTGAGAAATGAATGTACAATGTGTGTATTTGAGTCATCACGCTTGTGAGCCCTGAGGTGCTTGCTACCTGTGGGTGAGTTTCACACAGCTCAAGAAGTTTGGGCTGACTCTTAGCATAAGCCTAGACAAAGAAAACATTAATCATTTTAGAAAAACTACACTGGATACATCCAATGGTAGAGGCACACCTCAAAAGCCTTAGGAAATGAAGTTGGCTCTCTGCTGGCTGGAGGCACATGCTGGACACAGTTTTTCTGAGTCTCACTTTCTAGCAGTTATTGATAAAGTCATTCAAAGGGTGGAATGAAGTCATGTACGGACACAATCCATTACCTTTTATTTACTTTACCAGCCTCACCTAATTGAAGCCTGGCAGGAGGGCGTCTTAACCCAAACACAGACATACTCAAGAAAGTATTCATGTAAATGCAGAGACCCCGGCTCTCTCCCACATGCCTATGGTCCCAGAGACACGGGGTAGACTTACAATTCCATTCCTTCATATACTGCAAACTCTCCAGATTTCACTTAGGCACTTCTGTATTCTAAGATTATTACAAAAACACTTTAAGACAAATGAAAAGCAGCTTTTGGACAATGGGAAGGTGATTGCTTCCTTCTATTAGCACAGGGCATCAGCTGGGAGGGGAAGGGCAGGACATACATGCTGTCTTCTGCTGCCTTTGCTGGCATGTGGTATGTGTGTGGGGGTGCTGCTGCCCTCAAAGACCTGAAATGAGATTCCCACAGTTCATTTCCCAGAGCTGATCAGCTCCCAAGGAGCTCGATGAACCAACAGTGGTCACAACTTTTAGTCGGAGATGTATACAAGCCCCAAGTCAAATCAGCACAACATTAGAAAAGTAAAATTCTGTGCAGACTTTTTAAACAACTGTCCCAATATGCAAACCTATACTTTACGTCAATATTCTGCTGCAAGGATGACCTTCTCATCAAGTAGATTTACTGCCAAATGGAGAGAGATTTGTGACTGTCTCTCTCATACCAGGTTTTCCCTTCAAAAGGGGTCTTGGATCTCCATTAGGCAAAGAGTGTTAGTGTGGGCTGTTGGCCAGCAGAAGAAATATTTTTATTACACAGAACTGGCTGCTATAATCATATTTGTTAAAAAGGGGTTATAACTATAAAATAAGTTGGGAATGGAGATTACAAATGATTTATTTAATAAACAGGAACAACACAACCACCCAGGATATGCAGTCATCTAACTCCTTTGACTGCCTCTACTAAACAAATTCTTATTACAGATTCTTCTCTAATTATAGATCCCTCACAATTTATTATAAATACTACAGCTTGACACATTGTCATCATACTATTAGAACTGCTTCTTATTTAGGAATCAGTTCACATGGCTGTCACATTTTCTTCAACTAGATTATAAGCTCTTTAGGTTAGAAATTCCATTTTGTCACTTTTGTACCTCATGGTGCCCAGCAGAGAAATGGGAAATCAAGCAGCGCTCTCTCTATAAATAACCGTTGATTGGTACTTTAAAGCAACAGAGAATGTGTTTGGACACTGAGGATTTTGACCCTGAGAATCATAAAGGTCTAGAAGGTCATGCAGCACATACAGGGTCCAGAGCCCCGAAATCTTTTGGGAGGAAAATGGGCTGTCCTTGATCCAACATGATTTCTGCCAGGCGTCAGTGACAAGGGTGTGAGGAGTTAGCCCCTACAGCCGTTCCTCTGCCAAGACAGGTTTCCTGGGAGTGGCTCAGAGAAGCAGCCAGATGGTAGGAAAAGGAGGCAGCTCTTCCAGAGAAGAGGGGAAAGCCCAAGACTCACACACAAACATGCATTGGCTATAAAACCATGCCTCCTTCTCTTTCTTTTCTACTGTCTCCCGTCACCCAACGACAGGGACCTCAGTGGCCTTCTTCCCCTCCACCTAACCACCTACAGACTGCAAGTTCTGTTATTCCTTTCTCCTTCTAGGTGCCTCTGAAATTCTTATGAGTCAAACTTTATGGTGAGAGCATATCGGGATGGGGTGGGGAGAGAGGAAAGACAGGTGCTACACATGGTATCAGGGGTCTGGATCCAGAATCTGCCAGGTGTGCAGAATTTGAACCTGACACTTGTCTCCTGCAGCAACGTCATTGCCCCATCCACCCTCATCATCCCCTTCATCAGGAGTGTGCTGGATCCGATCGCCCTCACTCTTCCTGACTCTGTCCAGTGAGGTTGCATTGAGACCGTGAAATCCACCATGGCGGAAGTGTGGAAACTACAGCAATGCCAAGTGCCACGAATCTGAGCTTTACCCTGGAGAACAGGTTGTTAAAACATTTAGCAGCACGTCATGCTCCCTTCCTGGGAAGGCCTGTGTATCTAAGCCTGACTTAGAAATGATTTTGATTGAAATGGTGAAGACTATCTCTGGGAAAATACTGAGGGCAAAGTGGATTCTCTCCACCTGCCACATTTCCCACCCCAGTACACGTTCTGCAGTGTATGCTGTGTGGAGTGACACTGTTTGCCGATGGACGCTGCTTCAGGTGGGACCCAGCCTCACTCTCCTTCAAAATGGACTCTATGAAAAGCAGGTGACAAGGACAGAGAGGCCACTATGGGAGGAGCAGGGTCAACCTACTCCAAGGCTCTCCTTTCCTCCTCAACATCTCAGGGACTAACTTACCACTCAGGCATCTGAATCGCATCAGGGCAGGGAACCACTGCCCTGGGTGGGGTGGGCGTTCCCCAAGCACCTCTCACCCACAGATCGTGAGACTACCTCATACTTCCATGACCCCTTGGAGAAGGTCATTGTGGCATAATGATTAAGAGCCTGAGCCCAGGAGGCAGACTTCCTGGATTCAAATTTCAATGTTACCATCTGTGTGTCCTTGGGCAAGTCACTTAACTTCTCTGTGCTTCATGTATACATGAGGATAATGACAGTACCTGCCTCATTGGATTGTTGTGAACATGGAATGAGAAAACCTATAGAAAGCCCTTCTGAGCATAGCACCTAAGAATGATCACAGCCATCATGGATATTATTTTTTTTGTGTGCATGTGGGGGATCTTTGGCTCTTGGTACTTGTTAAAACAAAAATGTTTACTTGATACATTCTGTTCCAAGTGTGGAGAACTTACGAGTGAATCAGGAAGAAAGAATCAAACAGAATATCAACAGTTGTATCACGAAAAAGTAAGTCTTCATTTGAATGACAACTTGTAGAATAATTTGTTGTTTGATAATGATAAACTTATTAACTGATATATTACATTTCTAAAATATGTAGGTGCTTGAAAGAGGGGGCAAAAGTCATGAACATACTATGTTTAAAATTCTAAAGGTATATAATCTTCAGAGCTATGGGGAAAAAAATGTGAGAGTGTGGCAGAAGGGAGCCGAAAGTGATTTTGTGCTCAGTAGAGGCCAGACAGAGACACCGACCCATCTCCAACAGTGAAAGAGTCATGACTTGGGAAAAGTGTGGAGCTGACTAAGGAGAGAGTGAGCTGCAAGGCAGCCACACAGAGGGCTGGGGGAGGACAGCTGCACTGCACTAATTCTTATTAGAGACCAAAACCAGCTCACTGGCTTAAAAAAATAAGAACAACGGATCACATGCTTGGTATCTGACTTACAAATATCAATCTGATTAATTTTACGGATGTAGATGTTAAACACAGATATCAGGCAGGGCTCATTCTTAAAAACAAAAGCAAAGTGAGTAAAGTTTATTTTTGGTCCCGAGTGTTTGGGCACCTCTTTCTCCAGATCAGACAGGCTCCCTGGCCTGTTGCTGTATTCTGGCTTCCCTGGGTCCCTTATAGGACACTCTAGAATTCAGCATCCCTTTCTCCTGGATAGAATACAATTTATTCACATCACCTCCTATTCAGCTCAGGGCCTTAATACTTGATTTATTAACTAGATAAATTAGCATACCTACAGCATAAGTGACTGGGGCTATCTTGATGTATTTTTTTTCCCTCCGTGCTATCTACATAGGAACTCCTGGACTAACTCAAAGAGATGCCCTGCTAACAGGGTCATGTTAGCAGTGGCCAGTGGAAAAGGCTCCCCTAGGATCATACCACCTAGACAATTTTCTGCTTTGCCCATGGGCATGGCATATAATAGCATTCAATAAATGTCTCTTGAACTTAGCAGTCAAAACCTCTGAGTCACTGAGCATTTAAGTTAAAGGAAGAGCATATTCCTTTGAGACACAGACAACACTGTAATGTCTTCTATTCACTGATAAGAACCCAGCAGTTCAGAAAAATCTCTCCTGTAATGCACATGCTATCTGGCTGGTTTTCCTTGTCTTCATAAATATTAAATGTGATCACTAATTAAAATTATTGACATTCTGGTGCAAAAGACACAATGCTCTGAAATAGTATCAAATTCTGCCTCTGTGGCTTCTCAGACAAATGACCTTGGGCCTACCTTTGTGACTCAGTTTCTCACTTGTAAAAATGGATTTAATAATATGACCTTCCAAAGGTTTTTGCAGGGCTCTAATAAACAAATACACCTAGGATCGTTTTGCATACTGTAAAATACTGCACAAAGGTAAAATACTGATGTATGGAAGGGAATTATTATTTCCCTCAGAAAGTTCTGCAAAAATGGGTTAAAAGTGGTAATCACTTCTTCAATTTTGAACTTGGATATATCCTGCGGATCTTCTTTGGATGGTTTAGCCTCAGAGTTTGGCTGTATGATTGTTTTTCTTTCGTTTTTCAGAGTCCTTGGCCCATCCCACCAATCTAGCACATGAGCCTAATTTGGTTTTGCTCCATACATCAGAGAGTTTTAAGACAGCTATTAAAACACCACATGGAAAAGCTTTGCAGGGAATTCTACTCCACAGAGAAACCACAGAAACCACTACACACCTTAACCATCTCCCCACCCCCAACAGTTGGCTAAAATTACGGCTCCATTATGTTCGTACAATCCAACCAGTTTTATTGCTTGGAGCAAAATCTGAGGTCCACAATGAACTTCAGAACATAAAAAGTAAGGAAAACCTCAAAAGGAAACAAACTTCTTTGGGTTTTCAAACAAATATTACATATCAGAGGCATTCTTCCAATGGAGGAGACCAAGCAAAGCTAAGAGGAGTCCTGCTAATTGCTCCACGAATGTAAAATTGAAATCAGGGACTCACCCCAAAGAAAGGAGATCTCTTTTCATCATCAGATATTAAAGGCTACAACCTTTCATCAACTCTATCCTCAGACATGAGACCCTCTTGTCCCTCCCTCAAGTCTCTTCAGTGTTGAGTCACTATCTCCCACATTAAAAATGAAGACATTTTCAAGGCTCAGTATTAGCTCATTATTACCTTATTGTAGCCCTTTTCTTTGGTTTTTGTTTTTTCCCACCTTCATTTCTCTATTTTAAATGTCATTTATCCACTGACCATTGTGGTATGTTCTATAAATTTGTATAACCTTGGCACTAGAACTACTCAGAAGAAACAAATAACTAGCCAATACTCTTTCTAATGAATCATCTCGGCCCCATAGCTGCTTTTCAGTTAATTATGTGTCATGGACAACTTATTTCCTTGCAGTTAATTCAAGTGTCCTCATTTACCATTTGTTGACTACATAGCCACTAATGGAGTTTATTTTTAATTTAATTTTTTATTTCTTTTCAGCGTAACAGTATTCATTGTTTTTGCACCACACCCAGCGCTCCATGCAATACGTGCCCTCCCTAATACCCACCACCTTGTTTCCCCAACCTCCCACCCCCCGCCCCTTCAAAACCCTCAGGTTGTTTTTCAGAGTCCATAGTCTCTCATGGTTCACCTCCCCTTCCAATTTCCCTCAACTCCCTTCTCCTCTCCATCTCCCCATGTCCTCCATGTTATTTGTTATGCTCCACAAATAAGTGAAACCATATGATACTTGACTCTCTCTGCTTGACTTATTTCACTCAGCATAATCTCTTCCAGTGCTGTCCATGTTGCTACAAAAGTTGGGTATTCGTCCTTTCTGATGGAGGCATAATACTCCATAGTGTATATGGACCACATCTTCCTTATCCATTCGTCCGTTGAAGGGCATCTTGGTTCTTTCCACAGTTTGGCGATTGTGGCCATTGCTGCTATAAACATTGGGGTACAGATGGCCCTTTTTTTTTGTTTGTTTGTTTTCTTTTGGTTTGGTTTTGGTTTTTATTTGTTTGTTTTTGTTTTTGTTTTTTTTAGCCACTGATGGAGTTTAATTTCTACATCCATCTAAAGTGAGTAAAGAACCCCCAAGGACACTTCTGACAACTACAAAGATACAAGACTGTCTTGATTATAAACACTCTACCTTATTCTCCCTCCAATTCAATGAAATATCCAAGAAATACCAATATTTTGGCCACCAAATTATGATGTGGGGAAGAAGGGGCTCCAAGGATGGTCCTGGGCAATGCCAGATCTTCTAGATACCCAAGGTCAATCATGCTCCTAGGTGATAATGGGTCAATCTGAAAACTCCCAGAACATGTCGCAGAAAAGCTATGAGGGGGCACCTTGAGCAACAGTCTGCTTGGGAATCTGGGCTCTGCCTTAATTCAGCAAGAAATGAGCAGCGATTCCACTCAACACACATTTATTAAATTAGTGTGATTACATGTATCTGATGTAAGAAATGCAGTTACACAAAAATGACTAAGATATGAGTTTGGAAAGTAAGCAAACAATGTTGATTATACAAAATGACTTAAGTTACACAAAATGTAAGTTACACAAAAATGACTAAGATAGGAGATTAAAAAGTAAGCAAACAATGTTGATGTTCCACAATAAGTTTCTTTTTTTTTTAAAGGATTTTATTTATTTATTAGAGAGAGAGAGAGTGAGAGAGCAGGAGAAGGGGGAGGGTCAGAGGGAGAAGCACACTGCCTGCTGAGCAAGGAGCCCAATGTGGACCGATTCTGGGACTCTGGGATCATGACCTGAAGGCAGTGGTTTAACTAACTGAGCCACCCAGGCACCACCACAATAAGTTTCTTCAGAGATTTTTCTTTGTTCAGGCTACTTAATGACACCAGTTGCTCTGACGGCCCCATCAAAGGAGTTAGGATTTGCAGATTTACAGAGCTGGCATTATGTAATAATCCTGACTTTCCCAGCCTACCAGGAACCAGGATTTTCTCAAGGAAGGCAAGAGGTGGTAGAGATTTGTCTCTGCTGAGAAAACCAGGGTAAGACCACCAAACTGACAAAGGGTAAAAAGAATTCAGCAGTATTAATCAGTTCTGGTGGGAGGGCAGATTAGAGCATGGGTAGCTGTCTGAGGCAGTTCTTCGGATCTTTTTCCTAGAATGCTTATGATTTTCTTCAGATCCTCACACAGCTGCTGCTGTTTTAGGGAAGAGTTTCTTGGGAGGCTGACAAGAAAGTGGGGTGGAAGAAAGTCAGGAGGGAAGGCATCACTGAAGTCAGGGGAGGAGTGGTATATGTCGTCAAAGGCAATTAGAAGGTTACCAGTGACCTTAGCAAGAGCAGTTCTATTTGAGTGAAACTGCTTCCTGCTCATTCCTTCATTCCTGCAACACCATACACCCTCATAATTCACATATCTCCTTTACCATATGAACCTCGTGTAAGGACCATGTGACTAAATATTCCGAGTTAATGATTATGATAAATTTCAAGCCCTCGATCTGGATATGGTTATTAATTTTCTCCAATTACACAGGTACATAGAGTCTATTTATTGGTTACATCAGGGCAGTAATTCATTATAATTATTCCTCTCTTATTGATTCCCTAATATAGTCCTTACAATAGCTCTTTCAATGGTGTAATAAAAGGAGCACTGGTTTTAGTATCAGAAAACCTGGTTATTAGTCCTGATTCCAACCACATGGTCTTGGAAAAACACTCGGGTACTCAGAATCTGGACTGTTGTAATACAATGTTTATAGTAGACAGTCATTCATTCATTCAACCAATATTTACTGAGGAGTTACTAAGTGCCAAACATTGAAATGGGCATTAGGAAGAGAATGCATGGGTATAGGGCATAATCACCATCCTTAAACCACATCAGCCTGGGAAAGGCAATACACAAATACCAAAGTATTTATCAAAGTGTTTCATAGCTATAAAGCACTCTACTATATATTCATTTTAATTACTATATTATTCACCCTAATTTATTCACTAATAATTAACATTTACTATGTGGGTACCTATGTTGCATGTGTTGCCCTGGAAATGGAGGATACAAAAATGAGTAAGAGCAATCAAAAGAAATGAACTAAATCTGTATATCTCAACATGGTAGACTTCAATACACAATGTGGGATAAAAAATGGCAGGATTGGTAAATAAAAAATGGAAATTAAAAAAACAGTCCTCATACAGTAACATATAGTAAACAATACTATATATTATTCATGGATATAGATAAATAGGTGCATAGGTAGGCTGAGAGGATATACATCAAATTCGTGATACTGTTTGTCTCTGGGAAGAGAGAGAAAGGAATGGGATAGGGGATGGCCATAAGGACAAAGTTTCTAGGGGCTTTTTTCAGTGTTTACTTAAAAAAAAAGGAACTAGTTGGGACGCCTGGCTGGCTCAGTTGGTTAAGCAGCTGCCTTCGGCTCAGGTCATGATTCCAGCGTCCTGGGATCGAGTCCCACGTCGGGCTCCTTGCTCGGCAGGAAGCCTGCTTCTCCCTCTGCCTCTGTCTGCCACTGCTCGCTCTCTCTCTCTCTCTCTGACAAATAAATAAATAAAATCTTAAAAAAAAAAAAAAAAAAAAAAAAAAAAAGGAACTAGCAAACTAGCAGTTGTCAATTTTTCAAGATACAATTTTCCACAGTACAAATATTCTTGTTATATTATACTTTGAGAGTGTCTTCCTTTTATAAAATCTGGAAAGAAGTCTGCTCTCAAATGGCCCACAGTCTAGTAGGGGAGACAGATGTATGAAAGTCACAATGTAAGGTGATATGCATTTCACTAGACCACATCTCTCCCTGTGTCTTAGAAATGGTTTCATGGGCAGATGCTACTTGAAGAAACAGTGGAAGGAATTGACTATGTCTCCTGCTTGTCTACTTTCTGTCTACACAGTGGCCTCACTTCACTGCCTCAGAGAAGCAAGACTTTTTTGCTTTGTTTTCCTCCCTTGTTCACATTTAATCTCAATACATCCTTCATGAGTCTCAAGAACTTGCTCCTTTTGCTTGGGCTGAGGAAGACTCTGATCCCTTCTCTGCTGTTCCAGAGCCAGTGACTCACTTTCCTTTGACCTTGTCTATAACTTTGTGCCTTCGATTCTCCCATCTCTCCCTCTCCAGTTTTCCAGCCCTTCCTCCCCTCTTCTCTTTATGGTATTTCACACATAGACAACTGTTTTACCTAATTCCACTATTCCTACTAACCATTTACCATCTGATCTTCTTTTCTTCATAATTGAACTCCCTAGAACATGTGACCTATACTTGAGGCTCCCATATCCTGATAAGCCCCACATTCTTAAATCCTGTAGTCTTGATTCCAAATCCTCCCTGACTACCATTACCAACACCATCTACCCTATTGAAATTGTGTCTTTGAAGGTCACTAATGATGTCCTCATCACCAAATACGGTTGTCTTACCCTATTCTCCCAATGTCTCCATAGGTGGGAGAATTTACCCTTCTCTTTGATCTAACTTTCAGGACTCCACCCTCTCCTCGTTCTGTCTTTTCTCCTTTTGGATGTTCCAACTCCAACCATCAGGCTCTTTCTTTTCCTTTTTTTTTTTAAAGATTTTTATTTATTTATCTGACAGATAGAGATCACAAGTAGGCAGAGAGGCAGGCAGAGAGAGAGGAAGGGAAGCAGGCTCCCCACTGAGCAGAGAGCCCAATGTGGGGCTCGATCCCAGGACCCTGGAATCATGACCTGAGCCGAAGGCAGAGGCTTTAACCTGCTGAGCCACCCAAGCACCCCATTCTTTCTGTTTCATACATGAAGATCTTTTAGATATTCCAGAGAATTATGTTCTTATCCTGTTCTTCTCCTGGCACATACTCTCTGTTGAATATTTTAGCTGCTCCCATGGCATCCACCAGCACTTCTCTATTGACAACCCTTAAGTTTGTTTCCAACATGGGCTGTGAGCCTATTTTTAACTTCCTGATGAACACTTCTACTTTGATGTTATACTATTATATCAAACTCAGCATGTCTAAAAGCTGAGCTCTTCACCTCTTTATATCCTAAAAACAAAACAAAATCTCCCCTATCACAACCAGTAAAAATCATCTAAGATAATTTTGCTAAATTTTTCTGTTTTTGAGACTTTTCACTTCTCCTAGTCATCATAACTTCAAATCCTCTCCCATTCTCCTCTTGGATAGGCCACCACTGTTATTTTCTTCCCAGAGTTTCTTGAATCTGCCCCTTCCTTTTTATTCTTATGGATATTCCCCCAGTTCAATCTATAACTGAATCTGGACTATTGAATACACCTTCTACAGGGTCTATTCAAGCCCCTAGCTTCTTCTATCTCCAACCTATTTATTTTCCTAAGACATCAAATTCATCATTTCACTCCTCCTTCACAGAATGTGTTTTAATTGTCTAATTCTTGGACTCTAATGGGATATGATATAGCCTTAGACTCTAGGGACTGGAACTCAAAGCTCTTTACATTGCTTTCTTCAGATATTTTTAATACCATACCAACAATTACTTTTCTAAACTCTCACAGTTCAGGCAAATTGTTCTGCAGAAATTCATGAGCTTCAACTTTCTTATGTAATTAGGAAGAATATTTTTAGGGGTTTTGTAAGGATTAACCATGATGGTATGTGTAAAGAACCTAATACAGTGTCTCGTTGGCGATGAACTGTATATCACAAATATGCCATTTGCTGTCTCAATTCTCTGCTCACGTGGTCCTTTTTTTACAGAATGCCTTCCTTCCAGGGAATGCTTCATTTGCCCCAGCCTAACAGTGATCATTATGTCCTCTGTCTGCCTTTGAAAAATCACTCTCAGTACTATTTAGTACTATGCTAGTAATATAGATACATACATTGTGATCACTGTATTAGTGTATGTCTTAAACATTAATGTGCATCAGACTCATGCTTGATAAAGCACAGATTGCTGGGCTCCACCCCAAATCTCTGATTCAGTAAGTCTAAGGTGGGACCTGAGAATCTGTATTTCTTAGGATTAGTGTTAGGTATCATATTATTAATTAATATTTTTGTGGGTGGTAAGAAGCAAAGGAAAAGAGAGAGAATCTTCAGCAAGCTCTATGATCAGCACAGAGCCCATTGTGGGGTTTGGTCTCATAAGCCTGAGATCATGACCTAAGCCAAAAGCAAGATTTGGTCACTTAACCAACTGAGCCATCTAGGTGTCCCAATGTGATCACACTTTTAGAATGACTGCTGTCTGCATATTTTCAGAATGTAAGCTCCTGTGTAACAGGAACGCCGTATTATTCTTTTTTCCACTGACTCACCCTCCCCTTTCTATATTCTTCATTTAGTACACAAGACAGTAGTTTAACATGGAAGAAACAAATGTTTTTCAACTGAATTTAACTCAAACTCCATATTCACTAGCTGGTGTAATCAGTCTTAAACCATTTCCAATATTTAAAAATCTACTGAAGGGGAATGATTTAGTGAATGGCAGGAGAACAACACACTATTTACTTATAAAGAAAAAACCCATTGATATAAATACAGGGAGACAAGCCTCAATTCTTCATGTTAGTGAAGAGGTATAAGAACTCCAGGAATTTGGGGCGCCTGGGTGGCTCAGTGAGTTGGCCTCTACCTTCGGCTCGGATCATGATCTCAGGGTCCTGGGATTGAGCCCCGCATTGGGTTCTCTGCTCATCAGGGAGCCTGCTTCCTCCTCTCTGTCTCCGCCTGCCTCTCTGCATACTTGTGATCTCTGTCTGTCAAACAAATAAATAAAATCTTAAAAAAAAAAAAAAAGAACTCCAGGAATTTTAAAAATATGTCAACACCCCATCATCTAATAGTAAAACTTACAAGTCTCAGTGACAAAGAGAAAATCCTAAAAGCAGCTTAGGACAAGAGCTCTGTAACATACAATGGTAGAAATATTAGATTGGCAGCAGATCTATCCACAGAGATCTGGAAGACCAGAAAGGACTGGCATGATATATTCAGAGCACTAAACAAGAAAAAAAATGCAGCCAAGAATACTATATCCAGCAAGGCTGTCATTGAAAATAGAAGGAGAAATAAAAAGCTTCCAAGAAAAGCAAAAACTAAAAGAATTTGCAAACATCAAACCAGCCTTACAGGAAGTATTGAAAGGGGTCCTCCAAGTAGAGAGAGAGCCTAAAAGTAACAGACCAGAAAGGAACAGAGACAATATACAGTAACAGTCAGCTTACAGGCAATACAGTGGCACTATATTCATCTCTTTCAATAGTTACTCTGAATGTAAATGAGCTAAATGTCCCAATCGAAAGACACAGGGTATAAGAATGGATTAAAAAAACAAGACCTATCGATATGCTGTTTGCAAGAAACTCATTTTAGACCCAAAGATACCTCCAAATTTAAAGTGAGGGGGTGGACAACTTTTGTATCAACGTGGACGGGACTGGAGATTATGCCAAACCATGAGAGACTATGGACTCTGAGAAACAAACTGAGGATTTTGGAGGGGAGGAGGGTAGGGGGTTGAGAGAACCTGGTAGTGGGTAATAAGGAGGGCACATATTGCATGGAGCACTGGGTGTGGTGCATATAATAAAAAATATAATAAAGTGAGGGGGTGGAAAACAATTTACCATGCTAATGGACAGCAAAAGAAAGCTGGGGTGGCAATCCTTATATCAGATAAATTAGATTTTAAGCCAAAGACTATAATAGTAGATGAGGAAGGACACTATATCATACTTAAAGGGTCTGTCCAACAAGAAGATCTAACAATTTTAAATATCCCCTAACATGGGAGCAGCCAACTATATGAACCAATTAATAACAAAATCAAAGAAACACATTGACAATAATACAATAATAGCAGGGGACTTTAACACCCCCCTCACTGAAATGGACAGATCATCCAAGCAAAAGATCAACAAGGAAATAAAGGCCGTAAATGATACACTGGACCAGATGGACATCACAGATATATCCAGAACATTCCATCCCAAAGCAACAGGATAACACATTCTTCTCTAGTGCACATGGAACATTCTCCAGAATATATCACTTCCCGGGTCACAAATCAGGTCTCAGCCTGTACCAAAAGACTGGGATCACTCCCTGCTTCAGACCACAATGCTCTGAAGCTAGAACTCAATCACAAGAGGAAAGTAGGAAAGAACTCAAATGCATGGAGCCTAAAGAGCATCCTACTAAAGAATGAATGGTTCAACTAGGAAATTAAAGGAGAATTGAAAAAATACTTGGAAACAACTGAAAATGAAAACATTACTGTTCAAAATCTTTGGGACACAGCAAAGGCAGTCCTGAGAGGAAAGTATATAGCAATACAAGCCTTTCTCAAGAAACAAGAAAGCTCTCAAGTGCACAACCTAACCCTACACCTAAAAGAGCTGGAGAATGAACAGCAAAGAAAGCCTAAACCCAGCAGGAGAAGAGAAATCATAAAGATCAGAGCAGAAATCAATGGAATAGAAACCGAAAGAACAATGGAACAAATCAATGAAACTAGGAGTTGCTTCTTTGTAAGATTGATACGCCCCTGGCCAGACTTATCAAAAAGATAAGAGGAAGTACCTAAATTAATAAAATCATGAATGAAAGAGGAGAGATCACAACCAACACCAAAGAAATACAAACAATTATAAGAACAGATTATGAGCAACTATACACCAGCAAATTTGGCAATCTGGAGGAAATGGATGCATTCCTAGAGATATAGAAACTACCAAAACTGAACCAGGAAGAAGTAGAAAACCCAAACAGACCCATAACCAGTAAGGAGATTGAGGCAGTAACAAATCTCCCTACAAACAAGAGCCCAGGGCCAGACGGCTTCCCAGGGGAATTCCATCAAACATTTAAAGAAGAATTAATACCTATTCTCTTGAAACTGTTCAAAAAAATAGAAATGGAAGGAAAACTTCCAAACCCATTTTATGAGGCCAGCATCACTTTGACCCAAAGCCAGACAAAGACCCCATTAAAAAGGAGAATTACAGACCAATATCCTTGATGAACACAGATGCAAAAATTCTCACCAAAATACTAGCTAATAGGATCCAAGAGCATATTAAAAGGATTATTTACCACGACCAAGTGGGATTTATTCCTGAGCTGCAAGGCTGGTCCAACATCTGCTAATCAATCAATGTGATACAATACACAGTAATAAAAGAAAGAACAAGAACCAGCTGATACTCTCAATAGATGCTGAAAAAGCATCTGACAGAGTACAGCATCCTTTCTTGATCAAAACTCTTCACAGTGTAGGGATAGAGGGCACATACCTCAATATCATCAAAGCCATCAATGGAAAACTCACAATAAATATCATTCTCAATGGGGAAAAACTGAAAGCTTTTCCCCTAAGGTCAGGAACATGGCAGGGCTGTCCACTATCACCACTGCTATTCAACACAGTACTGGAAATCCTAGCCTCAGCGATCAGACAACAAAAAGAAATAAAAGGCATCCGAATCCACATGGAAGTAGTCAAACTCTCACTCTTTGCAGAAGATATGATACTTTATGTGGGAAAACCCGAAAGACTCCACTCCAGAACTGCTAGAACTCATACAGGAATTCAGTAAAGTGTCAGGATACAAAATGAATGCACAGAAATCAGTTGCATTTCTATATACCAATAGGAAGAGAGAAGAAAGAGAAATTAAGAAGGAGTCAATCCCATTTACAATTGCACCCAAAACCATAAGATACCTAGGAATAAACCTAACCAAGAGACAAAGAATCTGTACTCAGGTAAACTATAAAGTACTCAGAAAGAAATTGAGGAAGACACAAAGAAATGGAAAAACGTTCCATGATCATGGATTGGAAGAACAAATACTGTGAAAATGTCTGTGCTACCTAAAGCAATCTACACATTTAATGCAATCCCTATCAAAATACCATCAGTTTTTTCAAAGAAATGGAACAAATAGTGCTAAAATTTATATGGAACCAGAAAAGACCCCAAATAGCCAGAAGAATGTTGAAAAAGAAAACCAAAGTTGGTGGCATCACAATTCCAGACTTCAAGCTCTATTCCAAAGCTGTCATCATCAAGACGGTATGGTACTGGCATAAAAACAGACACATAGATCAGTGGAACAGAAGAGAGAGCCCAGAAATGGACCCTCAACTCTATGGTCAACTAATCTTCGACAAAGCAAGAAAGAATGTCAAATGGAAAAAAGACAGTCTCTTTAACAAATGGTGTTGGGAAAATTGGACAGCCACATGCAGAAGAATGAAACTGTACGATTTCCTTACACCACACACGAAAACAGATGAAATGGATGAAAGGCCTCAATGTGAGACAGGAATCCATCAAAATCCTTGAGGAGAATGCAGGCAGCAACCTCTTCGACCTCAGCTGCAGCAAATTCTTCCTAGAAACTTCTCCAAAGGCAAGGGAAGCAAGGGCAAAGATGAACTATTGGGACTTCATCAAGATCAAAAGCTTTTGCACAGCAAAGGAAACTGTCAACAAAACCAAAAGACAACCAACAGAATGGGAGAAGATAATTGCAAACGAGATATCAGATACAGGGCTAGTATCCAAAAATCTATAAAGAACTTATCATACTCAACATCCAAAGAACAAATAATCCAATCAAGAAAAGGGGAGAAGGCATGAACAGACATTTCTGCAAAGAAGACATCCAAGTGGCCAACAGACACATGAGAAAGTGCTTAATATCACTCGGCATCAGGGAGATACAAATCAAAACCACAGTGAAATACCACTTCATACCAGTCAGAATGGCTAAAATTAACTGGTCAGGAAATGGCAGATATGGGTGAGGATGCGGAGAGAGGGGAACCCTCCTATATTGTTGGTGGGAATGTAGGCTGCTGTAGCCACTCTGGAAAACAGTATGGAAGTTCCTCAAAAAGTTGAAAATAGAGAGCTACCCTACAACCTAGCAACTGCACTACTGGGTATTTACCCTAAAGATACAAATGTAGTGATCTGAAGGGGCATGTGCACCCAAATGTTTATAGCAACAATGTCCATAATAGCCAAACAATGGAAAGAACCTAGATGTCCATCAACAGATGAATGGATAAAGAAGATGTGATATATATATATATACACACACACACACACACAATGAATACTATGCAGCCATCAAAAAACCTGAAATCTTGCCATTTGCAATGACGTGGATAGAACTAGAGGGTATTATGCTAAGTGAAATAATCAGAGAAAGGCAATTACCATATGATATCTCACATATGAGGAATTTGAGAAGGAGGGTGGTGGGTCGTGGGGGATAGTGAGGGACCAAATGAAACAAGATGGGACCAGGGAGGGAGACAAACCCTAAGAGACTCCTAATCTCAGGAAATAAAGTGAAGTTTGTTGGGGGCAGGGTGGGAGCAGTAGGGATAGGGTGGCTGGGTGATGGGACATTGGGGAGGGTATGTGCTATGGTGAATGCTGTGAATTGTGTAAGGCTGATGATTCATAGTCCTGTACCCCTGAAGCAAATAATACATTGTATGTTAAAGAACTCCAGGAATTTAAAAAAGGAAAATTAAGGATGCCTGTGTGGCTTTGTCAGTTAAGCATCTGACTCTTGATTTTGGCTCAGGTCATGATCTCAGGGTTGTGAGATTGAGCTCCAAGACAGGCTGCATGTTGGGTGTGAAGCCTGCTTAAGATTCACTCCCTCCTTCTCCCTCTGCCCTATTTCTCCCTCTTCCCTTCTCCTCTCTCTAAGAAAAGAAAAGAAAAGAGAGAGAGAGAGAGAGAAAGAAAGAAAGAAAGAAAGAAAGAAAGAAAGAAAGAAAGAAAGAAAAGAAAACTATTTATATCTTCCTCTGGAATGCATTTTAAAAGTTATATTTTGGGATGGGTCTATCTTACATTCTGGAAATTCATAATGCTCTAAGTAATTGCTCCCATGAAGAGATGTTTCTGTGTCAAGGACCACTCTTTGCCTTCTCTGAAACAGACAATGGATGGAGGAAGGAGGGTTAAGTGGAAGGTGTCAATAGCAAAATAGGATAAGAAATGAACATGGGGAAAACTTTCAGAAGATAATTAAAGGGTAATTCTGGCCCCAAATTTGGGGAAGATAATGGTTGGCCACTTAATAATGGCTTATTCCCCTGTCGCCTACCCACATCTCAGCTACTTCTGGGCTGAAAGCATATTATGTTAAGAGGCTCCTGCTCCATAGCTGGCATTTTCAATGTTTAGAACAGACTGGTGGGCAAGGTCTAAAAGACTGACATAAGAAGGATTTGGAAAGGCATCCACTTTGCCTAACTTGGCTTTGTTTCAATCCCAACTGTTCCAGCCCAAGCTAAGGTGTACAGTATTTCTTGCTGAATTAATTTAAAACAAAATGTCAGACACAACTGTTCTGTTTCTACATGTTTAATTTGTTTGGCTAAAAACTTTCATTGACCAAATTAAGTTGGATGATTTTAAAGACTGTTGTAGTAGCTAGAGTAGTAGAGAGGAAACTTTCAGTCTCGCTTTTGCTGAACACTGGCTTCTATGATACAAGAATAATTAGAGATGGTGATGAGGCCAACAGATAAAGCAATAGGAAGAATCCTCAAGAAGCTGAAAGCAAACTTTCCATGAAACTGCAATTGGTGAAATGACTCTTTATGGTTTATGCCATGGAGGATGAGCTGGTTTCTTCAGCTGTTATGGTGGTGGTGCTAAGGAGGCTATAATCAGAGGTCCAGTTCTACTTCCTATATGGACTTCATATGACCAGAAATTATGCTTCACATGGCCAAATCCTTTGGTCTCTAGACAAGATTGTTTATTATTATTATTGTTTAAAATTTTTGTTTATTTATTTGACAGAGAGAGACACGGTGAAAGAGGGAACACAAGCAGGGGAAGTAGGAGAAGGAAAAGCAGGCTTCCCACTGAGCAGAGAGCCCCATGCAGGGCTCGATCCCAGGATCCTGGAATTATGACCTGAGCTGAAGGCAGACGCTTAGCCACTGAGCCACCCAGGTGCCCCAAGATTGCTCATTATTGAACACAAGAGGGACTAAGCAAAAACCTTCTGAAGCAAAACAGGTCATCATAACTTTAAATGTAATTTAAAGCATATACCATTCTGATCTGAAGTGTCGTCTTCATCACAAAGAGTAATACAGTGTAATAAATCTATAGATTTCCATAGCAGAGGTTGAAATATGGTCATAAAAACCATTTTCCCACAAACATTTTCCTAGGTTGGTACTAAATGTTTAAGATATGCAAGACAAGATAAACAACAGACATTCTTTAATGTTTTGCTTTAAATTACAATAACAAGCATAAATAAAGAAACCATTTTTCTTCTTGCTCTACCTTCTAAATATCTGATGTGAAGATAGAAGTTGTTGAACTCAATATTCCTAACCCTAAACTAGTTTAACCAAAATTCAAATTTTATATGCATATATGGAGTCCTGTGCATTTTTAGAGATCATGTGTTCTTTTCATTGGTGTTTATATAATTTTGAGGTTCCTTCCCCATTTCTATTCAATCTATGCTGTCTGAGAAACTGTTATATTTGCCTGTGCCACCCAGGGCCACACACGAGAACCATATTTAGCAGAAGACACAATAAGAACAACACAAAGAATAATGATTGTGAGGGGTAAGGATAAGGGGAGGCCAGGAAACAGAATTTATTTAATTTTAGAATGCATTTCACAAGTTTTTATACCCCAAATATTGGGTTACTATGGAAGTAGAGGAAATCTTTTGTCATGGTTAGGGAACTGGCTTAAAAACAAAGGCAAGGTTAAGCAGGCCCTTCTCTGGATGAAGCAATATTAACAGTGGGGAGCCCTAGGGATCATTCTTGGAAAGGTCTTATTTAACTGCTTTTATACAAGAAATGAAAATAGATTACAATAAAATCTAAAATTGTGGAGTGCAATGCTGGGAGAGTTCCTTCCTTGTCAGTTAGTCTAATTCCTTTATTTTGCAGAGAGAAAGGAAAATCTGTGACATCTTGGTCAAGGTGACACAGAAGCAAGAAGCATGTTCTGATTTCCAGACAATGGGCCCTCCTCTGCCACCCTGCCTTGCCTTCATTATTAGATGGGATAATGACATGGTGCCATTAGCACTGCTGGGAGATTTCACAAAGCTCTCTGAGCTGAGCAAGCACCTATGCCCAATGAAATTCAGTGTGGGAAATCTAAGTGAAGGCTTTGATGAAAATATAGATCAGTATTTATAGGAGGAGACAAGATGGCGGGGAGGTAGGAGGAGGCGCCTTTTCAACCTGTACCCTAAAGTGAGCTGATTACCTTACCAAAGAACTCCGATCACCCATGAAATAAGCCTGAGATCAGAATTATACACGTCTGGATCTCTACGGGGGGCAGAAGACGCCAGTGGGCAGGTAAAGTGGAGTGGGAACGTCGGACTGATATCGGAAGATAAACAAAAGGGGGAGGGAGCCACCAGAGGCGACCGATTGGAAAATAATACCCCAATACGAGAGTGCCCTGCATCTGGGGACCAGCATTAACTTGGAGTCTTGTTGAAAGCACTCAAAAAAGCAAAGGATCGCACGGGGAAATTGTGGGAATCGGGGCGGCTAGGGACAGGGGCTTAAGTCCCCAGACTCAGGACAGCCTCCCCTGGCACTGAGCCAGAGAGAGTGCGGCGGAGAAACCTGGTCTTTGTCCCTGAGCCGCCAGTGCGCCCGAGAATGAGTGGAGTCTGGCTCCCGTGAGGGGCTGGGAGCCACACCAGACGGCAGAACGTGCACCTTGCTGGAGATGCGCGCGTGCCTCACCCTCCCCTGAGAGAGGTGCACGAACGCCCAGCCTGGTGTTCTCGGACCCACGCGACGATAGAGCCGATAGAGCCCATAGAGCTGGAGACGCCGCGCCCCAAACCCTCCCCTGGGAGAGATGCGTGCAAGCCCGGCGCTCTTAGCCCCGGCCAGCGGGAAAATCTCAGTGTGCAATCGCTGTTTGGAACCTCTCTGGCGGTCTGGAGCTGCCCAGACAGCCACAGCTGCCTTGGTTTTGCGTACAAGCAGGAGATCCTGTGTCCCCAGGGACCGCGACTCAGAACCTGCTCTGCTAGCGGCCCAGCGGCTGCAGCACCTGCAGGGGAGCAGACTGAGGCTTCTCTCTGAGAGGGAGGTTGGGGTGCAGTTTTCTTTCCTCTAAACCTCCAAAAACCATCAAAAGCTGTCAAGGCGAGAGAAAAGAAGTGAACAAACATAAAAACCTCCAGAGAACAAAAACCTGAAAAAACTGTTTTTCTCAGAGCTCACCCCCTTGAGGGGGGCAGGAGGACTTAACTCAGGGAACATCATTGACTGAAAACCCACGTGGCAGCCCCCTCCCCCAGAAAACAAATCAGGAAAGAAAAAAAAAAAAGACTACAAGAGAACAACCACCACTACTTCATAGATACAACTTTTATTTTTAATTCTTTCCCACTATTCTGGTTCATTTTTTTCTTTTTTTATATAGATAATTTTTTAACCTATTTACCATCACAGTGAGATGTCTAGTACATCAAATTCCATAATAAACTTCTAACCTGAATTTTTTGATACATACACATGTGTTTTTCTTTTGCTTTTCTATTTTTTTAATTTTTAAAAAAATTTTTAGTTTAGTTTAGTCCAGTTTATTCCTTTTTTATTTTTATTTTCTAATATTCATATAGAGTTAAACTTCAAGGTAACCCCCTTTCTCCAAGCAATGCTACCCCTATAGGGGAACCAATTTTTAATCCCCCTTTTTCTTAGGAAAGTTGAGTCCTTTAACAAAGATATCAAGATACATCCAGGAAGAATCAAAATAACCTTCCTCGCCCACACCGAGAATCTATAACCATGCTCCCAACTTTTTCTTCTGCCAGTGTCTCTGTGTATTTATGTTTGTGCTGATAGTATATAAATCTTATACTTGGGGTTCTTCTTGACAAGGCTCCTCCTTTTTTTGCTTATATATATATATTTTTTTCTCTCGTCATATACTTTTATCAGTCTTTTTGTTTGTCTGTTTTTGTTTGTATACGTCATAAATCTTACCTTGGGGCCCATTTGGGCTGAACCTTCTCTTTTATCTTCCCTTTTTTTCCTGTCTCTCTCTCTCCCTCTTTTTTCTTTTTCTTTTCTTTTTTCTCTCATTTGGGTGGGGAATCCTGAGTGCTCAGAAGCGTTCCAGGGTGCACCTTGACTGCACCACGGTCGATACATCCAGCTACATCTGTCCAGTCATCTCTCACCAAAATGACTAGGAGGAGGAATCCCCAACAGAAGAAAAATACAGGGGATGGGCCTTCTGCAACAGAGCTAACGGCTATCAACATAGACAATATGTCAGAAAGAGAATTCAGGCTAACAATTATCCAGGCAATAGCTAGGTTGGAGAAAGCCATGGATGACCAAATGGAATTGATTAGGGCAGAATTGAAAGCGACCAGGGAGGATGTTCATAATGTTAGGGCAGAGCTGAAGGCCACCAGGGATGAGGTTCACAATGCTCTCAATGAGTTCCAATCTAATCTAAATTCTCTAAAAGCTAGGGTAACTGAGACAGAAGATAGAATTAGTGATCTGGAGGACAAACAGATAGAGAGAAAGGATCAGGAGGAAGCCTGGAACAAACAGCTTAGAAGCCACGAAAACAGAATCAGGGAAATAAATGATGCCATGAAACGTTCCAACGTCAGAATTATTGGAATCCCTGAAGGGGAGGAGAAATAAAGAAGTCTAGAAGATATAGTGGAACAAGTTCTTCATGAAAATTTTCCCAATCTTGCGAAGGGAACAAGTGTTCATGTACTAGAAGTAGAAAGGTCCCCCCCCCCCAAGATTATAAATTCAAAAAAAACCATCCAGGCACCTCATAGTAAAATTGAGGAATCATAATTGTAGATACAATCTCTTGAAAGCCGCTAGGACAAAGAAGCTCCTTACATACAGAGGAAAGCCCATCAGAATAACGTCAGACCTGTCCACAGAGACCTGGCAAGCCAGAAAGGGCTGGCAAGATATATTCAAGGCACTAAATGAGAAGAACATACAGCCAAGAATACTTTATCCAGCAAGACTGACATTCAAAATGGATGGAGAGATAAAGAGTTTCCAAGACGGGCAAGGCTTAAAAGACTATGCAACCACCAAGCTGACACTGCAGGAACTATTAAGGGGGGTTCTATAAAAGAGGAAAAATCCTAAGAATAGCATTGAACAGAAATATAGAGACAATCGACAGAAAGAAAGACTTCAAAGATAACACAATGTCAATAAAAACGTATCTCTCAATAATCACTCTCAATGTGAATGGCCTAAATGCACCCATAAAACGACACAGGGTTGCAGATTGGATAAAACGACAGGACTCATCCATATGTTGTCTACAAGAGACCCATTTTGAACCTAAAGATACACCCAGACTGAAAGTGAAGGGATGGAGAAGCATCTTTCATGCCAATGGGCCTCAAAAGAAGGCCGGGGTAGCGATTCTCATATCAGATAAATTAGATTTTAAACTAAAGACGGTAGTCAGAGATACAGAAGGACACTACATCATTCTTAAAGGGACTATCCACCAAGATGATCTAACAATTGTAAATATCTATGCCCCCAATATGGGAGCAGCCAATTACATAAGAAAACTATTAATCAAGATAAAGAGTCATATTGATATGAATACATTAATAGTAGGAGATCTTAACACGCCTCTCTCAGAAATAGACAGATCATCGAAGCAGAAAATCCATAAAGAAATAAGAGCATTGAATGACACATTGGACCAGATGGACCTCATAGATATATACAGAACATTCCACCCTAAAACAACAGAATACTCATTCTTCTCAAGTGCACATGGAACCTTCTCCAGAATAGACCACATACTGGGTCACAAATCAGGGCTCAACTGATACCAAAAGACTGAGATTATTCCCTGCCTATTCTCAGATCACAATGCTTTGAAACTGGAGCTCAATCACAAGGAAAAGTTCAGAAGGAACTCAAATACCTGGAAGCTAAAGACCACCTTGCTTAAGAATGCTTGGATCAACCAGGAGATCAAAGAAGAACTCAAACAATTTATGGAAACCAATGAGAATGAAGACACTTCACTCCAAAACCTATGGGATACAGCAAAGGCGGTCCTAAGGGGGAAATTCATAGCCATCCAAGCCTCCCTCAAAAAAATTGAAAAATCCAGAATACACCAGCTGTCTCTACACCTTAAAGAACTGGAGAATCAACAACAAATCAAACCAACTCCACACGTAAGAAGGGAAATAATCAAGATTAGAGCAGAGATCAACGAGGTAGAAACCAGAGATACAGTAGAACGTATCAATGAAACTAGAAGCTGGTTTTTTGAAAGAATCAATAAGATCGATAAACCATTGGCCACACTAGTCCAAAAGAAAAGAGAGAAAGCCCAAATTAATAAAATTATGAATGAAAAGGGAGAGATCACAACTAACACCAAGGAAGTAGAAACAATCATCAGAAGCTATTATCAACAGTTATATGCCAATAAGCTAAGCAACCTAGATGAAATGGATGCATTCCTGGAAAACTATAAACTCCCAAAATTGAACCAGGAAGAAATTGACAACCTGAATAGACCAATATCTAGTAACGAGATTGAAGCAGTGATCAAAAACCTCCCAAAAAACAAGAGCCCAGGACCTGAAGGATTCCCTGGGGAATTCTATCAAACTTTCAAAGAAGAAATAATACCTATTCTCCTGAAGCTGTTTCAAAAAATTGAAGCAGAAGGAAAACTTCCAGACTCTTTTTATGAAGCCAGCATTACCCTGATCCCCAAACCAGGCAAAGACCCTACCAAGAAGGAGAATTTCAGACCAATATCACTGATGAATATGGATGCTAAAATTCTCAACAAGATCCTAGCAAACAGGATCCAACAGCACATTAAAAAGATTATCCACCATGACCAGGTGGGATTCATCCCTGGGTTACAAGGATGGTTCAACATTCGCAAATCAATCAATGTGATAGAACAAATCAATAAGAGAAGAGAGAAGAACCACATGATCCTCTCAATTGATGCAGAAAAACCTTTTGACAAAATCCAGCATCCGTTCCTGATTAAAACGCTTCAAAGTATAGGGATAGAGTGAACATTCCTGAACTTCATCAAATCTATCTATGAAAGACCCACAGCAAATATCATCCTCAATGGGAAAAAGCTTGCAGCCTTCCCGTTGAGATCAGGAACACGACAAGGATGCCCACTCTCACCACTCTTGTTCAACATAGTATTAGAAGTCCTAGCAACAGCAATCAGACAACAAAGAGAAATAAAAGGTATCCAAATTGGCAAGGAAGAAGTCAAACTCTCTCTCTTCGCAGATGACATGATTCTTTATATGGAAAACCCGAAAGACTCCGCCCCCAAACTACTAGAACTCATAGAGCAATTCAGTAATGTAGCAGGATACAAAGTCAATGTCCAGAAATCAGTGGCTTTCTTATACACTAACAATGAAAATACAGAAAGGCAAATTAGAGAATCGATTCCATTTACTATAGCACCAAAAACCGTAAGATACCTCAGAATAAACCTAACCAAAGAGGTTAAAGATCTGTACTCGAGGAACTACAGAACACTCCTAAAAGAAATTGAAGAAGACACAAAAAGATGGAAGACCATTCCATGCTCTTGGATCGGAAGAATAAACATCGTTAAAATGTCTATACTGCCCAGAGCAATCTATACTTTTAATGCCATTCCGATCAAAATTCCACCAGTATTTTTCAAAGAGCTGGAGCAAATAATCCTAAAATTTGTATGGAATCAGAAGATGCCCCGAATTGCTAAGGAAATGTTGAAAAACAAAAATAAAACTGGTGGCATCACGTTACCTGATTTCAAGCTTTACTACAAAGCTGTGATCACCAAGACAGCATGGTACTGGCATAAAAACAGACACATGGACCAGTGGAACGGAGTAGAGAGCCCAGATATGGACCCTCAACTCTATGGTCAAATAATCTTTGACAAAACAGGAAAAAATATCCAGTGGAAAAAAGACAGTCTCTTCAATAAATGGTGCTGGGAAAACTGGACAGCTATATGTAGAAGAATGAAACTCGACCATTCTCTTACACCGTACACAAAGATAAACTCGAAATGGATAAAAGACCTCAACGTGAGACAGGAATCCATCAGAATCCTCGAGGAGAACATAGGGAGTAACCTCTTTGATATCAGCCACATCAACTTCTTTCAAGATATGTCTCCAAAGGCAAAGGAAACAAAGGCAAAGATGAACTTTTGGGACTTCATCAAGATCAAAAGCTTCTGCATAGCAAAAGAAACAGTCATCAAAACAAAGAGGCAACCCACGGAATGGGAGAAGATATTTGCAAATGACAGTACAGATAAAAGGTTGATATCCAGGATCTATAAAGAACTCCTCAAACTCAACACACACAAAACAGATAATCATATTAAAAAATGGGCAGAAGATATGAACAGACACTTCTCCAATGAAGACATACAAATGGCTACCAGACACATGAAAAAATGTTCATCATCACTAGCCATCAGGGAGATTCAAATCAAAACCACATTGAGATACCACCTTACACCAGTTAGAATGGCCAAAATTAGCAAGACAGGAAACAACGTGTGTTGGAGAGGATGTGGAGAAAGGGGAACCCTCTTACACTGTTGGTGGGAATGCAAACTAGTGCAGCCACTTTGGAGAACAGTGTGGAGATTCCTCAGAAAATTAAAAATAGATCTTCCCTATGACCCTGCAATTGCACTGCTGGGTATTTACCCCAAAGATACAGATGTAGTGAAAAGAAGGGCCATCTGTACCCCAATGTTTATAGCAGCAATGGCCACGGTCACCAAACTGTGGAAAGAACCAAGATGCCCTGCAACGGATGAATGGATAAGGAAGATGTGGTCCATATACACTATGGAGTATTATGCCTCCATCAGAAAGGACGAATACCCAACTTTTGTAGCAACATGGACAGGACTGGAAGAGATTATGCTGAGTGAAATAAGTCAAGCAGAGAAAGTCAAGTATCATATGGTTTCACTTATTGGTGGAGTATAACAAATAATATTGAGGACAAGGGTAGATGGAGAGGAGAAGGGAGTTGAGGAAAATTGGAAGGGGAGGTGAACCATGAGAGACTATGGACTCTGAAAAACAACCTGAGGGTTTTGAAGGGGCGGGGGTGGGAGGGTGGGGGAACCAGGTGGTGGGTATTAGGGAGGGCACAGATTGCATGGAGCACTGGGTGTGGTGAAAAAACAATGAATATTGTTACGCTGAAAATAAATAAAAAAATTAATTAAAAAAAAAGAAAATATAGATTAGTCACAAGTTTAGAGGTTTTGATGATCAATTACAGTTAGTGTGTCAATATGTAATGCTTCCCATAAAATGTGCTACAGGTCTACTGAAAGGCCCTTCTTTGCTTATCATATCTGAGAAAAATGGTAGGAATTAATTATAAAACATTATCCTACCATTGCACAAAACCAGTGTCTTTATTCATGAAAAGCTGTGTTGAGTTTTAAGCATAAAAACTAAAAAAGGATTGAATAGCTGGAAAGATCCCCAGAATGGCAAATAAACTAGTCATGGGAAGGAGGGGCTTCAGTGGGAGGACTGACTAAAACAAACTTAGGATAGAGAGGGAGGAAAATATACAGTAAGTCTTAGTCTTTTCAGGCTACTATAATGGAATATCACAGACTTGATGGCTTATAAATAACAGACATTTATTTCTTATAGTTCCGGAGTCTGAGAAGTCCAAGATTAAGGAAGATGAATATTGAGTGTCTGATGAGAACTCACTTTTGGTTTATAGATGCTTATCTTCTTACTAAAACCTCCTATGGCAGAAGGGATAAGGGATCTCTCTGGGGTTTCTTTAATTAGGGAACTAATCCCATTCATGAGGGCTCCACTCTCATGACCTAATTACCACCTAAGGCCTTACCTCCAAATACCATCACATTAGGGATTGGGTTTAAGCATATGACTTTGGGGGTGGGGAAAACAAGGCATGGTTAAAGAAATAATGGAATGAAAAAGACTGATATGTGGCTTGTACTCTCATATATTACTCATGGGGGTGTAAATTGTTGTAAACCCTTTAGAAAACTCTATGGTAGTAGCTACTAAAGCTAAACCCATGTCGATCCTATGATCCAGCATTTCCATTCCTAGGTATATATATGCCCAAGACAAATGAATACATATGTCCAAAGAAAAATTTGTACAAGACATTTATAGCTGCATTGTTTGTATTTTTCAAATTAGGGATGACCCAAATGTCAATCAGCAGAAGAGTACATAAATAAATCATGGTATAGTTACACAATGGAATACTACAAGGCCATAAAAAAGAATACACTATTTATATTGCAACTGTATGTATGAATTTCACAGCCATTATATTGAACAAAAAGGGTACATTGTGTATTAGTTCATTTCTATAAAATTTATATAAAGTTCACTTCTATAAAATTAGTTCATTTATACAAAATTATATAAAAGCAAAACAACTAATGATGACAGAAGCCAGAGTAATGTTAACACCCTGGGGTGTAAGTACTGACAAGGGAAGGCTTGAGGAAACCAGCTGTAGGGCTGGTCATGTTCTATATCTTCACCTCGATGGTGGATTACAGGGGTTTATATATATGTCAATATGTACTGGGCTGCACACTTAATATTACTGTTAGCTTGTTTTCTGGCAATAAAAAAAGAAGAAAAATGATGGGATCTTGGGAAGAATGTGATTTAAAGGAGGGTAGTTTTAGTACAAATAACAGGAAAGACTACTGCATTTGTTTTGTCATTTCTCCAATTCTGATTGACTGAGTATGATCCAGGCACTATGTTCAGAGAGGAAAGAAAATATGGCTCACTTCTTGTCCTTGAAAAATTCAGTCATGTGAGAGAACAGATGCATGGATAAAATGAACAACTCAGGAAACAACAGATGTTGGCAAGGATGTGGGGAAAAGGGAACCCTCTTCCACTCTTGGTGGGATTGCAAACTGATGCATTCACTCTGGAAAACAGCACGGAGGTTCCTCAAAAAGTGGAAAATAGAGCTACCCTATGACTCAGCAATTGCACTACTGGGTATTTACCCTAAAGATACAAACCTAGTGATCTGAAGGGGCACGTGCACCCAAATGTTTATATCAGCAATGTCCACAATAGCCAAATGATGGAAAGAACCTAGATGTCTATCAACAGATGAATGGATAAAGAAGATGTGTGAGAGAGATATATATATATATAATCCAGCCATCAAAACCCCCTGAAATCCTGCCATTTGCAGTGATGTGGATGGAACTAGAGTGTATTATGCTAAGCAAAATATCAATCAGAGAAAGAATTACCATATGATCTCACTGATATGAGGAATTTGAGAAAAAAGACAGAGAATCATAGGGGAAGGGAGGGAAAAATGAAACAAGATGAAACCGGAGAGGGAGACAAACCATAAGAGACTCCTATTCTCAGGAAACAAACTGAGGTTTGCTGGGGTGGAGGCGGGTGAGAAGGATAAGGTGGCTGGGTGATGGACATTGGGGAGGGTATGTGCTATGGTGAGTGCTATGAATTGTAAGACTGATGAATCACAGACATTTATCCCTGAAACAGATAATACATTATATGTTAATAAAAAAGAAAGTTAAAAATAGAGCTACCCTATGACCCAGCAAATGCAGTACTGGGTATTTATCCAAACAATACTAATTAACATAGTGATTCGAAGGGGCACCTACACCCCAATGTTTATAGCAGCAATGTCCACAATAGCCAAAATATGGAACGAACCCACATGTCCATTGACTGATGAATGGATAAAGAAGATGTGGGATATATATATACAATGGAATATTGTATTACTCAGCCATCAAAAAATAATGAAATTTTGCCATTTGAAATGACATGGATGCAACTAGAGGGTATTATGCTAAATGAAATAAGTCAGTCAGACATTTGAGTTATGAATTTAAGAAAGAGAAGAAGCTCAACAAGTGGTATAGGGGAAGGAAGGGTAATTTAAAAAATCCTATATATATGAAAGCACAAAATCACCCATCAGGTGTGAGTTGTCTAGTTGTCAAGCATGACAGGGAATCTGGATAGGGGAGCGAAGATGAGGCTGGAATAGAGCTAGGAAGATTGTGGGCCTGTAAGTAATTAGGACTGAAGCAGGAAGTGACATGGTGATATTAGTGTTACAAAAGGAGAACCTCAGAGTTGCAGAGGGTTAATAGAGGGGAGAATAGTGCCAATAGGTGGTGCCAATAGTCACTGAACACACACAGATAAGCCGACTTAGTGGTTGAACTGAAATGCATGTTGGCTGGTAGACAGAATAAAATTAATTGTGCTAAGTGGTAAAATTAAGAATGCAAAAATCTAATAACCTGTTAGTATAGACTGATCATTATAAGATGTTGCTATGATCATTGATAACTGGGCTTGCTGGCATTGTGATATCAACGGAACTTCCGCAGCAGGGTCTGTGGATCTGGATTGTGTCATGGTAGGCAGCAAGGCAAAGTTGTGCAACTTTTAGTAAGCATTCTGGGCTTCCAGAGGATCCCAGTTAATCATCACCCTCAACTTCAAACTATTGTTTCTGACTTGTTTAGTTTTTACTTTTATTTTATTTTTTAATTTTTAAAATTTTTATTATTATCTTTTAAACAGGCTCCACACTCAACATGTGGCTTGAACTTACAACTCTAAGGTCAAGACTCAGACACTCAACTGACTGAGCCACCCAGGCACCCCAGTATTTACCTTTATTTTGATTATAGTGCAATGCATTTCTGTGTGTGCAGTTTTTGATATAATGTATACATTTATGATAAATATTTTAAGTGGAAATCCACAATGAAACTTAGTAACTTAGAAACTTCAAAGCCTGGATATGTTTCTAAAATTTCTTTCAAGTATCACAAACAGGTAAATATTCTGGATTTTCATAAGATCAAAGAAGAAACCAGTAATCAACCCTGACCTGAGTCAGGTTCTGATACTGTGCAAAAATCATTACAACATTAAAAATGTTTGTACATCTTAAATGAAAATAACTTGATTCTTTCAACATAAAAATCTGATTAACTTATTATTGCAAGTGATATAAATGTTGGATGGAAATAGAGCTCAAAGGTTATGCTGTTAAAAGTTGAAGGGGCGAAACACTTTTTAAAAATCAAACTACCCATCACATTTTGTTAAAGGTCATGATTCCAATAAAGAAAATTTGCAATCATTAATGAAGGAAAATTTAAAGAACACAATAAGCCAGTTTCATGCACTAATGCACTTACAATAAAAAAAAGGTTAATCAAAATGTGTCAAAACATTTTTAAACATATCATCAGAACTTTGAACACACTCTATTATGTAGTTAAACATAAGTGAATGTTTTGAGACATGAAATACTTAGTCGAAATTTGAAAAATAATTTCTATGGGTATATAACAGCAATGCAGACTGATGATCTAGACTGTGGCAAAGCATTTATCTACTGAAAGGATAAAGGAACCTTTTGGGAAACAGAAGCCAAACCAGTAAAATTTTGATCACTATCAATAGAGCTTTAAGAGTTTCATGTAAAAGGGTTTTGATAGTACCTAGTAAACAAAATTCAAGGTGCCGAAGGTGGTTAGGTATTTTTTGTTGGTCTGGTGGAACAAGATGGGAAAGCATCTGTGATATCTCAAACTATTTCAATGGGTACCAAGAAAAATGGTTTCACTGAGAAGTATTCACATGACAAATGTGCCAGAATGGAAACATGGGGAATGTCTGGGTTTAAATTTAAATTTAAAAGAAATTTAAAAGAAAGTTTCAGATGTTTTGTTTTCATCCCAACTCAATATATTCAATATATTCAGCTGATGCAGTAAAAGATGTATATCAAATAAATCAGTACTAGTATCTTCGTGAATTTTCTTTTTATTACCATACATTAAACAAATGCCAGAGATAATTACGTAATACATCTGAAGAGAGCTCAGGATTGGACGTTAGAGAAATACTAGGACCCCAACAGAGATAGACCTGCAACCACTGAGATGAAATCATGCCAAGCTTGTGTGTTGGTTTAATGCAAATCATGAAGTGGGAGTAGTTGAACATTTGAAAAGTGCAATTAACTTCTAGGGATGTGGTTTTAATGAAATATTCTACTAGAAATTTCAATACATTCTTTAGCTTTAATAAGACAGAAATGAAAATATGTTGTTCATATAAAATTAATAAAGCAAACTACAGAGAAGCAGAAGATATAGAGAAACAAATGAACAAAGGGTATAATTTGAAACAAAACAAAATAATTATAAGAGAAAAACTATTATATTGTCTCACAAATGACACAGAAATGGGCTTATTATTTTATGACAAAAATGAGAAGTATGATGAATTAATAACCTCTTTCAATTTATTTAATCCTAAACTTTGGTCACATTATGTATGCTAACCAAGTAGGTTTAGGGTGATCAAAAACTTACAAAATTGGGGTGCTTGGGTGGTTCAGTGGGTTAAGCCTCTGCCTTCAACTCAGGTCATGATCTCAGGGTCCTGGGATCAAGCCCCGCATTGGGCTCTCTGCTCAGAAGGGAGCCTGCTTCCCCTCTTTCTCTCTCTCTCTGCCTACCTCTCTGCCTACTTGTGATCTCAAATAAATTTTTAAAAATTAAAAAAAAATTATATAATTAAGCCACCTGATTAAATATGACAGTTTAAGAAATGGTTTTTGTGACTTAATTGGTAATAAATAAATGAAATATGTAAAAACCCAGACAGTATTATGAAGGCTAGAAAAAAATTTCAAAATAATAATAAGAAGTTCAAAAGTTGGAACTATAAAAAGTGCAAAAGTATAATTGATTACTTTTAGTATGATGAATGGTATTGTTGATATTAAGAGACATTCTCTACATACAGAGAACTACAAATTACATAATGACTAGCAACGTAAAAGGAAAGTTATAGGAAAAGCCTATGTACATTCCTCATGTCACCTCATGACTCAGACGAAGGCAACTTTTAGGATGTGAGCCCCATCAACCAAAGGCTGTACCAATACTTCTGAAAACCAACAAATGATTTTGAAATCATTAGAAAAATGTGATAACTGATAAGTATTAAAAATGATACCATCAGGCAAGGAGTTTCATAAGGTACACATAGCTTAGTTTTCACAGAGAATAAAAACTGATTTTTAATTTTAAAAATTTATATGTTGATTCACATATACTTATAACAATTAACATATTTTTAAATTTGCACCCCTGAGTGAAGGCAGGCAAGAAGGAAGTTTAGAAGGTTATTGTAATAATGTTGGAAGTTACAAGGGGTAAAAAAGAAGGACCTGAAATAGAGAAGTAAGAGTAATAGGACTTGTTGACCAATTTGATATTAGAAGAGGAGGTGCTAGGGTGTTTCTGACTTCAATGAACAAGATAATATCAGTTTTGAAAATACTGAGTTTGAAGAACATGTGTAATATCCATATAAAATATATAAAAAGTAATAACAACAATAATTATTATGTTATCATAAGATAATATTTATAAATATTTATATTGGGTTACATAGTGTTCCATATTCTTTTAGATACTTTATTTGATTTTCATACCACTCTAGTAAATATAGTAATACAAGATTATTACTAGAAGCTCCTTCTTACTGAGCCCCTACTATTCCTCCATCCAGCAGAGTTATCTGAGCCCTTCTGTCTGTCAGCTGGATAAATTCCTGCCTTCATGGAGCTGACCTTCTCGTGGAGGAAAACAGACAATAATAAAATATATGTAAAGTAGAAAGTCAGGAACAGAGTCAGGGTTAAGTGGGTGGAACGCGATGGTGTAGTTTTTTATTTTTTTATTTTTTTAAAGATTTTATTTATTTATTTGACAGAAATCACAAGTAGGCAGAGAGGCAGGCAGAGAGAGAGAGGGGGAAGCAGGGAGCAGAGAGCATGATGTGGGGCTCGATCCCAGGACCCTGGGATCATGACCTGAGCTGAAGGCAGAGGCTTTAACCCACTGAGCCACCGAGGCACCCCCAATGGTGTAGTTTAAATAGGATGGTAAGAGAAGGAGGTACTTGAAGAGAATCCTGAAGAAAGGGAAAGAGTGATTCACATGATTGTCTTGGGAGGGGTCATTCTCAGCAGAGGGCACAGCAAGGGTAAAGATGGCAATATGCTTTTTGATAGATCTGAAGATCAGCAAAAGGACCAGTGTGGTTACCACAGACTAAGTGAAGGGGTGAGTCATAGAAGATTTGAGATCAAGTCAAAGTAGTTGGCATAGGACACACACACAGGGTCTTTTAAGGCCATGGTTGAATATTTGGATTTTACTCTAAGTCTTACATCTTAAAAGAACCACTTTAGCTCTGTATGGTCACAAAACTCTAGGTCAACAAGAATGGGAGAAAGAGACCAAGTTCTGAAGTTCTTGAGCTACTGGTAGCTTAGGCAGGAGATGATGATGGCTTGGGTTAGGATGTAACAGTGGGGGTGGTACTAGCAGGATGGATTTTAGATACATTTCCAGGGTAGAACTAATAGAATTTATTAAAAGTTAATTATGGGGTGCATAAGAGGGAGAGAAAACTTATGCAAGATTTTTGGCCCTATTGACTCACTGGGTGAGTCACCTCAAAGAGAAGGTGAAGAAGGTGAAGAGCATGTTTGAAGGGGGACAATCCTGGGGTTTGGGTCTGGACCTGTGAAGTCTGAGATACTATGTGATAGATGTCTTTAAATCATTTCAACAATCAGTCTAATATCTTCAAGGGAGGTATGACCATTGTCCCTGTTTTATAGTTGCAAAAACTAAGGCTTTGAGATTTTCTTCAATTTAAGTTCTTATAACCAACGGGTTTGGGACTAATCCTAGAGCTCAGCCCGCAGGCTGAGACAGTATAATATACTCAATGTATTTAATTCAAAAGTATTTCTTGAAGGTCACTATGTACTTATTTATCACTCTTAGTTGCTGTGACCAGGAAGGAAGGAATTAAATATGTTAACTTTTTGCTACCTTCCAGGAATTTGCATTGTTGAAAGGAAATGTAGATATGGTAGATGACACTGAAATTGTTGGACAACAGCTCAAAATAAGATAGCAGTAAAGATAACAATCACTGGAGTAATTTAGTATAAGGAAAAAAGTGAGGGACAGAACTGTGTGTGACTTGAGCTCCTTTCTGGAGATATGAAGGAGGATTTTAATGAGAAAGTGTTGGATGGTCTTCAGGCCAGAAACCTGCATGGTATAGTCAGTATGTGCCTGGGGATACCACGGAGACCATTCAACTGGAGTAGAGAAAAAAGAGATGGATGGGCAGAGGAGGGCCAAATTAGGCAGGGCTGTGAAAGCCAGGCAGAGCATCTTGGATTTTATCCCATAGGTAACTAGGAGCCAATGATGGTTTCTAAGGCTAGAGCTGAAACATGGTCAACATTCAGCATTTCTTAACTAACATTTTCCTAGAGGGTTGCCAAACTCACATTGGCAACACTTATATTTTACTTATATTTGATATTTTTCATTTGCAATAAAAGTGATCACATATAACATCTCGGTAGATATTTTGACATGCTAATTCCTTTTGGTTCCCAACTCATTCAAATAATACATTTTTGTCCAAAAAGGAGAAATTATAACGTGAGGTTATGAAAAGTCCATTTCCCTCTTAACATTCTTCCTAGCAACTCAGTTGTTTTCATTGGCTTTTATTAAAACAACCTTTGTGTGAACTGGCAATTTGTTTTGTAAATATCAATGAAAGCATATTTCAGAAAATGCAGTAATAAAAACCAACCCAATTTCAGAAATATGCTTGCTGCCAGACATCAGTCTTCAGCTCATATTATGAGTATTTCCAGTAAGTCTTAAGTACACATTAACATGAGAAATAGCTCACTGTTTAAGATCAAAAAAGTTGAAAAAGCCTTCACTGCCTCTCAAGTACGGTTTAAGGATTCCGCCCAATAAAATGTATTTCCCTTTTTGATAAAATATATTTGTAATGATCGAATAGCTCATTTTAATTGAACATTTTCTCCCCGAAAAAACTGACTTAAACTCAGCTTATTATCATCCTAATATCTACATGTTTAATAACTTTGTTTAACAGGTCTGGGATGTTAACATTTCAGCAATACATATCTTGATCCATATCCACCTTATTAAGTCTTTTCAAGAATTACAACTTTGTCCAAGATTTGAAGGAACTCTATTACTATTTTTCAAATATGCACAACTCAGCTATTGTCACTAAGCTACATTTAATAAGAGAAAAATATTGTCCTCAACTGAAGTAGAGTAAGGAGAGACTACTAACTAAATTTTCTGAAGAACTTCCACTTGAATGCCTCCTGGCTGGCAGAAGACATATCTGAGAAGTGAAACAGTATCATTGCATAGTTGTTTTCTAGGCATTGTCATAATTGTGTTATGTATCTGCAGTGATGCTTTTTTATGTAGATGTTTTCTGTCCCTTCCTTTTCTCTTAGAACACACCTCCATCGTCTACTAACTGTCCTGGTTTCCACAATATATATTTCTTCATGTTTCAAAGTAAATCAGGGAATTCATTCCATTAATATAGTTTGAGTGTGATACCTTGTGCCCACAACCATGCTAGTCATTGTGGGGTAGGTACAAGGGGTATAAAGATGTTATTTGCTAGGAAGCAGCTCACATCATACTTGTGCTCTATAAAACATGAATCGATAGCACATAATTCAAGGCATTCTGTAACTAAGTACTGAGTTATAAGATAAAGCCTAGGGCCAAAGTGAGGGAAGATAAATCACTGCATGTCTAAGAACCAGACCTTGAAATGCTTAGATTGTCAGTAGTGTGAAAGAGGCAGGTTAGACCAGATACTCTGGGAGTCTCCATCTCTGAGTTAAGCATAGAAAAAGAGGGCATTACCATGTATAGCAGCAATTTGTGTCTTTGATGCAAATATTATTAGTTACTTGAAAAGAATCATACATTTCAATGTATAAAAGCATACATTTAAAATGAAAATATAGAAATTGGAAGCAATACCTCCTGAGTGTCATTAAGAACCTCAGTATATTATGGCAGATGTTCCCAAATATTTTAAGCATATAAATATTTATATTAAAGAAGAACTGAAATCTTAATCAAGAAGTAAAATCTTAGTGATAAATTGTAAAGCAAACAACATTAAGTGTCCAGTCCCTTACCTTGGGTATTAATAAGGGAACTAAAATCATAATTATAAAATGAAATCAGTGAATTAGAATAGTGAAGCTGGTTGGGTTAGGGGGTATGTGGATTAAACTTTGTTGTTGTTGTTGTTGTTGTTTTTAATGTTTCTTTGTTGTGGGTCACAGCAAGCAAATAGAATAGTTGCTATGCCTAAAGATGGTCTCATGAGTTATGGCTGCCTTTTTGCTACACATAAAAATGAGGCCTAAAATGAGGAACAAATGAAAAGAAATAACCACCCTCAGATATTCTGAAAATATGAAAGGATTTAATAAAATTAGCAAAATACCCAAAACTCTACCTGTGAGATATCTAAATCAACATAAACAGACTTTTGGGGAACCTGGAATTGTGAAGAACACATTTCAGACAAAAGTCCATAATAACTTAAAGAAAAAAAAAAAGGATTTGTATCTTTCTTCTGAATATTTTCTATAGTGTTATCATGCTGTCACTTATCATAGAAAACACTGTGATGTTCTTTTACCCTGTGTTGACACAAAAGTTCTGACCATAATACAAAATTCCAATTGAAACATGTAGCTCAGTCATTCTGAAGCTTTGTGACATTACCCAGATACAGGCCTTGTGTAATCAGTAAGCTCCTAAAGGGAATGGTTACATTGTTTGAATAATTGTGGAAAAATTTCCTAAATTGTCATGAACAAAGCCTCTATTAATATCCACTTTCTCAGCATCACCTGTCATATAATAAGCTTGGAAGAAACGGAAAAATCGGAACTGACTACAAATTCTCTTAGACCACAGTGATATCAACAAAATGACAGACTAGGCAGTTACACATCCTCTGTACCCACTGGAAACATTAGAAGAACTACAGACTGACTAAAATAATTTTATAGGAGCTCTGAAACCAGTCAAAGATCTAAAGTAACCAAGTAAACGCCCAATCAAGAAAAAGCCACATTCAATATGGTAGGAAATTTCATGGCACTTGTACTCTTCCTTGTCCCATCCTTTCTCCATGAGAAGGAATAGCCTTTTCAACAATTGGTGCTGGGAAAACTGGATATCCCATGCAAAAAATTACTAGGTTGGATGCTTATCTTACACCATACACAAAAGTTAACTCAAAATGGATCACATATCTAAATTCAAGATTAAAACCATAAAAGTCTTAGAGGAAAACATAGGGGAAAACTTTCATGACCCTGGATTTGGTAGTGATTTCTTGGATATGACACCAATTGCAACAAAAGCAAAATCAGATAAATTGATCATCGGAACTAAAAACTTTGTGCATCAAAGACACTGTCAACAGACTGAAGAGGAAACCAAGGAAGAGAAGAAAATATTTGCAAATCATACATCTCATAAAGGTTTAATATCCAGAATATATAAATTAGTCCTATAATTCAACAGTAAAAAACAAAAAACAAAAAACCTCCACGAAAAACATGGGCAAAAGGGGGCACCTGGGCGGCTCAGTCAGTTAAATGTCTGACTTTGGTTCAGATCATGATCTTGGGGTCCTGGGATTGAGCCCCATGTTGGGTTCCCTGCTTACTGGGGAGTCTGCTTCTCCCTCTCCCTCTCCTTCTGCCCCTCCCCTGCACTCATGTGTGCATGCTCTCTCTCAAATAAATAAATAAATAAAATCTTAAAAGAACATATGGGCAAAAGAAGATACACAATTTGGGGTGCCTGGGTGGGTCAGTTAGTTGAGTGCCTGACTTTTGGTTTTGGTTCAGGTCATGCATGATCTCAGTGTTCTGGGATTGAACCCCACGTGGGGCTCCGCACTCAGCTTGGAGTCTGCTTGAGATTCTCTCCTTCTTCCCTTCCCCCACTTCACACTTGCTTTCTCTCTCTCTCTCTCTCTCTCTCTCTCTCAAATAAATAAATAAAATCTTAACAAAAAGAAGGTACAGAATTGGCCAAAAGTACCTAAAAAGATGCTTGATATCACTAATCATTAGGGAAATGCAAATTAAAACTACAATGAAATCGCACTTCGCATTCATTAGGATGGCATATGTGTATATATATATGTATATATATATGAATTTTAAAGTATTGGTGAGGATGTGGAAACATTGGAACACTTGATGCATTGCTGGTAGGAATATAAAATGGTACAGCTACTGTGAAAAATATTATGGCAGTTCATCAAAAAATTAAACATAGAATTACCGCACTATCCAGCAATTCCTACTTCTAGATATATACTCAAAAATAAAAACTGTAAGAGGAACAGGGACTCAAATAGATTTTTGTACACTTGTATTTTTTTTTGTAAAATGTGTACAGTCATATTAATAGCAACATTATTCACAATAGCCAAGAATTGGAAGCAAACCAAGTGGCCGTCAATGGATGAATAGATAAATAAAATGTACTCTGTACATACAATAGAATATTATTCAGCCTTAAAAACAAGGCAATCTTAATACATGCTACAACATGAATGAACCCTGAGGACATCATGCTAAGTGAAATAAGCCAGTCACAAAAACACAAGTACTAGATGATTATATTTACATGAAATACGTAAACTAGTTAAATTCATGGAGACATAAGATAGAATGGTGGTTGCCAGGAGCTGGGGGGAGAGGGGCATAAGGAATTCATTAAAGCATATAGTTTTTTTTTTTAATATTTATTTATTTGACAGAGAGAGATCACAAGTAGGCAGAGAGGCAGGTAGAGTGAGAGAGGGGAAGCAGGCTCACCACTGAGCAGAGAGCCTGATGTGGGGCTCGATCCCAGGACCCTGGGATCATGACCTGAGCCGAAGGCAGAGGCTTTAATCCACTGAGCCACCCAGGCTGCCCCAAGCGTATAGTTTCTTTTAAGATTTTATTAACTTATTTGTCAGAGAGAAAGAGAGAGCACACAAGCTGGGGGAGTGGAAGGCAGAGGGAGAAGCAGGCTCCCTGCTGAGCAAGGATCCCCATGCAAGACTCAATTCCAGGACCTTGGGATCATGACCTGAGCTGAAGGCAGACGCTTAACCAACTGAGCCACCCAGGCATTCCTAAAGGGTACATTTTCAATCAGGGAAGATGAAACAGTTCTGGAGATAGTCGGTGATGATGGTTGAATAACAATATGAATGTACTCAATGTCACCAAATAGTACATTTAAAAATGGTTGAAATGGGGTGCTTAGGTGGCTCCGTTGGTTCAGCACCTGCCTTTGGCTCAGATCATGATCCCGGGGTCCTGGGATTGAGCCTTGAATTAGGGTCTCTGCTCAGCAGAGAGCCTGCTTCTCCCTTTCCCTTTGTCTTCCACTCTGCCTATTTGTGCTCCCCCTCTCTGTCAAATAAATAAATAAAATATTTTAAAAAATAAATAAAAAAATGGTTGAAATGGAAAATTTCATGTTATTTTATTTTACACTTCCCAAAAATACAAATAAAAATATCTTAGACCAGGCTGTCTCCAGATAGCGCCTTCAGTCACCGAGTGCTTAGTTTAAACACCTTCTCCTCTCATGTGACCGATGAGGCTGCCTTGACAGTTGCATGAAAAGATTTTATTTATCTTTAAAAGAATCTTTAACTTCTTGATGCTGCTGGAGATCATAAATATAATGTCTTTGTCATGTACAAGTCCACACTAAGATGTGTTTTTAAAATCTTATTGCCACTGTGCCTAAATACTTTTTTATCTAATTTGGGGTGTGATATTTCATGTATCTTAATAAGACAAATGTTTTATATACACAGATAGCAGGTTAGTAAATGACTATTTGGTGGAATTAATTCAGGAGCAATATTTACCAGAAGCAGTCTAATCCACACCTCTCTTTCTCAATTTAAATGTTCCAGATTTACTTAAAGGATGGCCTCCTTACCCAAAACAATCACTCTCCTTCATTTTACCTGCTCGAATTCTCCCCATTCTTTAGGGCCTAGCTAAAGGCAAGTTATTTTACAAAACTTTTCCTGACAATCCCAGCCCACATTCATCTTCCTAACTTCTAGTCTCTATCTAGTCATTTAGTGCTTAGTAACAGACTGCCTTGTATTATTTGCTATCATTTTGTGTTTTAGGACCAACTAACATGTACTAAAAAAGGAGCAATTCGGGGGTCTGGATGGCTCGGTCTGTTGAGTGTCTGATTCTTGTTTTCTGCCAAGGTCATGACCTCAGGGTTGTGAGATCCAGCCCAGGCTGGGCTCTGCACTCAACACGGAGTCTGCTTGACATTCTTTTCTCTCTCTCTCTGCCTCTCCCCACCAATAAACAAAAAAACAAACAAACAAATAAATATGATCTTTAAAAAAATTAGCAAATAACCCAACCTGAAAGGACAGCCCAAAATATGGATACAAGGTAGATTCATTGAAACCAAATTATAAATATGTTGGTTCTCTTTTAAGTCTAGTGCAGCTCCCTGTGAACATGAGTTCTATATTACTACTGATGTGAATTTTTTTTTTAAGATTTTATTTATTTATTTGACAGAGAGAGATCACAAGTAGGCAGAGAGGCAGGCAGAGAGAGAGAGAGAGAGAGGAGGAAGCAGGCTCTCCACTGAGCAGAAAGCCCGAAGTGGGACTCGATCCCAGGACCCTGAGATCATGACCCGAGCCGAAGGCAGAGGCTTAACCCACTGAGCCACCCAGGTGCCCCCTGATGTGAATTCTTTAATCAGCTAATTCTAAAAACTGGCTTATGGAAGACTGAAAGACTTCCTTTTCTCTCAACCCCCAGTGCATGCACGCACACACATACACACAAGTGTACATACTGGCACACAATATTTCCATGAATAACAATTGTACAGAAGGAAACTTTGGGTGCCAAGGCAAAACATTTTTTGAGTACCCACTATGTGCACTTGGCTAAACCTCGTGAATAAGGAATTCACATCTCTATAGTCAGCTTTAACCCAAATTCAGAGTCTATTACATTGGTGGTTAAGGCATGCCTCTGGGCATTGGACTAGTGGGTTAATCTAGGAATTTTCCTCTTGGAGCAGACATGAAATCAAACTGAGAAAAAAAAAATATATGAGAGGAGACGGAGGGCAGTTGTCTTCCCCTGCTATTAAAAAACATGTATTCAACAAACTGAAGAAGTTCATCCTTTGTAGTTAAGACTACATATTATTTTGAGTTCAAATTCTTTCTTTTAATATGTAAGATTTATTGAAATTATACTGTTTGAGCAGAACTAAGAAAGCTGAGTATTATTTCAGGTTTTCAAGCCATAAGGAAAAATAGTGCCTTTAGGTTTTCCATTCAACTAGGAAAATTATAGCTTCATATTTGCAACACTAAAGCTAATGCAGTGTCAGCACCTCCATCAAATTCTGTTGTTCAGCAGTTTATAATTCAAGCAGAAAGTTTCACTCCAAGCCCGAACTTGGCCTTCACAATCCCAAAGCAAATGGAGAAAAAGCTATTTTGGCTAGGGCTGACTTATAAAAGCAAAAGAGAGGGTGCTTATACAGACTATTTTGAAAAACATCTTTCAGAATCTGAGAATGTAACTGAGAATTACTGAGCTGACATCCTTCATTCTTAAAGAAATAACCCCAAATTCCATGACGTCATGTCAGCATCAGCAGAATCTTAACCACTTTCATGAAATTCTTCATCAGGTAGAATTCCCTATCAGATAGAATTACCTTTCTTAGTGAAAAAGGCAGTACAGTAGAAAATAAGGACAAATAAGACTTTGGATATGTTTTTCCTTTAAGTGCTGATTCTCTAGTACACTATCCACACACACAGAAGATGAAAAAAGAATTTTTTTCAGTTTTTAACATACATTGGAATGGCAGACTGGAATTCCCAGAATCAGCCTTTCTCCATCTGAATGTTATCTAGGACTCAGAAACAACTAAGTATAGAAGTGGATTCCTAGCAACAGGTGAGAGGAGCTATAGGCCTCCCCAGTGAACTAAATGTTGGTGGGTGTGAGTGGGGTGGGGAGCTAGCCCGTTGGGGGTGCTGTGCAATTTGAAGTCCTCTGGCAGGTGGGTTACAGACTGCCCAGTTCCTTTTTGCTACCCTACGGATGCATCTAGCAGCCAATCCATCAGTGCTGCTCTGATCTCTCACAGTACCTTCAAAATATATCAAAAGTTTGATATCATGGTATCAGGGCATTGCATAAGAATTTCATCTTTTCCTATCTGCAGAAAGCTCACTTGTATGAAATACGTTGATATCTTAGCTGCTGCATGTCTCTTTTCCTACAGCATTCAGTGAAGCCCTACTATAGGCCAGGGTACAGGTGAATCAGCAGGATTTCTGTCTTCCGGGAGAAGTCAGGAGGAAGAGAAAAGTTCATAAAGACAGCTCCAGTGTGATTTGGAGTGCCATCTGGGCGACTTCGCCGAAAAGGAACCTGAGGTGTCGTGGCTATACCACCTCTGTTCCCCACCACTCAGCTTTCTCCATACTTTGAAATCGCACTGATTCACCCGGTGTCCCTTTCCTTCTTCCCTCAACGCCCATTCTCCGCTGATGGGACCCTGGGTCTTTCGTGGGAGGAGCGATCCTTCTGGGGAGAGCGGGATCAAGAACTGTTTTCCGCAAGGGCGACGGTGGCGTCTGGAAGAGAGGGCGAGCCTGGCAGCACCGTGTGGAGGCTCTGGCGGAGCATTAGCACTGCGGGGGTCAGAAAGGATTTACAGGACTCGGAGCTCACCTGATTGAAGTGCGCACCGATGAGCGAGGGTTCCCATATCTTAGAGCTGTTGCTCACAGTCCCGCCTTTCTCTTTCTTGGGTGCCATGCAAAAGACGGGAGGAGCATTGGCGTCTAAACTGGGCTCAGGCCTGGAATAAGCGTCCCCGCTGCCATAGCAACCGAAGCCACGCCCAGTTTCTGAACGACTTCGGTTCCCCTCCCCCAAACCTGCCCTTAATCCACAGGCCAACCGCTTCCGTCTCCACAGCAACCAAGCTTCCCAGCGCGCGGCAACCCTGAGGCCGGACTCCTAGACCCCCTGATTAAATTTTAGGATTTTCCAGCGGCACAACTGTGCAAACGGGAGAGGTTAGGCCGAGGCTGGCCTCGAGCTGGTCTGGTTACTTCCTTTTACTCGCTTGGCCCCTCTGCTGCTTCTTGGAGCCTCTCTGGCCCAAGGCATTGTCTAGAAACTCAAAATCCCTGCAATCCCACCCAGGACTTGGACACCAAGATTTTTTCGACCCTGGGCAACCTAGAATGGAGAGCTGATTCCCTCAAGAGACATCCCATGCCATTTTCTCACCCATACTAATCTGCTTCCTTATATGCAAATTTATCACCCTGACCTCCATCCTTAGCTTCAGTCTTGGGTCCTCCTCCCAGGGCCTTCCTAAACAAGTGGGAGCACTTCTCTAAAAGATGCTTTATAAAACTGTAGTTGGGGATTAAGGTCTTTCTAGGTTGTCTTCTCTGCCTAATCAGAGCCAGTTCTCTCAAACTGTCCCCCACTGGTAAGCAGTCTTTCTTCCCCTCCACCCCCTGCCTCCCCAACACTCACCACTACCTAAAGATCCTAAAGATGGTGGTGGTCAGATTCCCCCAAATAATAATGACAGTAATAATAGTAATCATAATAACAACAGCTCCTGTTTCATGATCACTGCTACTTCCTGTATATAGTTCTATCATTTAATTCTTACAACCACCTTCTTGCAAGTCTCACAGTGTGTGACTGATGGCACCAGGGTTAGAATCTGGGATTGTCCGGGTTCCCAAATCCAGTGCACTTAATTAACCTCTACAACAGTTTTAGGACTGCCAAAATGAAAGATGCCACCTTTTGAGGGGCTAGACTTACTTTTGTTTGTTTTTTTTATTACAATAAAACTGATTTAAGGTCAGACAGGGCAGAACTCAATCAAAGGTGTTTTGCTTTCAGTACCTGTAAAATGCAATGTCTAACTATTCCCCTGAACCCGGGGCTCGCCCAGAGGTGAGATGCTTCAATGATCCCAATGGACCAGGGATGGCTAAGGTGACGCATGTGACCTGTGGCTTAATTTCATTCAGCACAACTTGCCAGCTGACCTACAGGGGAAGATGTTCTAATGCTTTTTGTTGCTTTCTTTGAGGAATAAATTATGTGTGATTGTCATGGTGATATCCAGCCACTATCTCACTTCATTTTGGAGAGGTGGAGTGGGTTTAAAGATGCTGCTACTTCCCGACTCCTATTCATAATTTGGCCCAACAAGGGGAAAGTTTCTCCTCCTGCCCCAGTTCTTTAATACAGATTATTAAAGAGAAAGCACAATCTCTAGAAATAGTCTTTTCATAGGAAATTTACGAAAAACATCCACTTTTCCTTTCTTGCTGCAATGTCTTATTACAATGTGTCTAAATGTTGCATTGTGTCTAAATATGTTATTTATCTTCTGGGAGGGACTAGATCCATGCAGCCTAGTAGCAAGTCATACCTCTAGGCCCTCTCTTGTTATGAGAATAAAATGTCTGATGCATAGTGAGCCCAGAGGAATTATGCAGAAAGAGATTTTCCTGAGGGTTTCTACTGCAACCACCTAGGCTGCCACTGATATGTTATCATAGAAATTTCTCCAAAATTTTGTTCATCATTAAATTTTTCTTTATTAGATGAAAAATGTTCTTTGAGTTGCAGTTTGAATATAAAGACCAATCACTTTTAGACCAAAATATATATATATAAGTAATCATTTATTACATCATTCTTCATTTTGATCATAACTCTTCCCATGGGTTTAAACCGTCTGGGAAAAAGGTCTTTCATTTTTACTAGAAAAGCAGTAAAAATTTTGTTGGCCTTCCAGTTAGATTTTATAAAAAAAATTTAACTAGATGTTTATGTGTGTCATACTATGTTACTAATTTTCTTTCTTCTTGAATGTGAATGCATATTTTAATATAAAACATTATGGATAATCAGTTCAGCCAAATTGCTAGCAGATGATTAATAAGATGGGTTGCAGATAAGAAAGAGGAATGAACAGAGAAAATGGAATGAGGACAAAAAAGTAAGATTAAGTGTTTTTTTAAAACTGCAGAGAAAGTGTCACTAGCTTCGTCTTATAAGTGACAGCTGTCTAACTCCAGTTTTTGCAGCAACAAAATTTTTGTGACATATACTGTGGTTAAAACTGACTAGCTCTTCATCAAACATTTCATTCTCTTTCCTCCTACTGTGAGAGTCAGATGACATTTTTCAGCCTTCCTTATCCTTTGATGGGAACATGTGACTGAGTTCTAGCCAGGAGACGTGAGCAGAATGATATATGGGCGCATCCAAGTCTGGCCCTTAAAAATATCTTGCAGCATTATTCATGCTCTTCCCTGATTTGCCCAGATATTGGGGTGACACGGAAAGCCCCGCATTTCTGAATGATTGCTGTGACACAGAGGTACCAAAGTCTCCCTTACCCCTGAGTGCTACCCTGTTTTCTCCACCAAAGGCATTGCTTGAGACCACTAAGTGCATGAAAAGTAGACTTTTATTTTCTGAAGCTACTGAAATATTGGCATTTGTTATAGCAGCTAGAGTTACTCTAACTACTCTAACATTTTTGATAATTTTCATTTGAGAGTCAGCTTTTAATAAATCTAGCAGTAGTTGGCCTTCCCACAATGGCCTGAGAAAACAAGCTCGTGACTTTCAAGGAGGCGGGATGCAGAGCTGGCCACTGTGGGAGGCTAAAATGTCCAATCCTTGACCTTCTGGTGACTGTAGTCAGTGGTACCCACCCTCTTTCCACCCTTTACCCTGCCCTCCACCTGCTTCTGCAGTACATTCTTTCACTTTATCACGTTAATAAATTCCTTAAAGAAGGGGTTTGCATATTAAAGTAATACAATAAATTCGTCTGCTTATGTCACATACACCTATGGAGATTTTTGCTCATTTTTCAGAAAATGAACCGTGACCCTTCACTAAGACATCTGTGAACATAAATTATGACCTAGCAAATGATTTAGAGGAATTGAACATTTTAAATGTCAAAATAGAGATTTCAGGATGGAAGAATGTACTTCCAATATAATCTTTTATAGTTTCCTTCATAAAAGTCCTAAAAGAATAAAAGATTTTGTAGAAGACTTTTATGTAGATTTCTTTTAAATCGATTTAGAGAATTTGAAATGAAAGTTTTATGCCTTTTGCCTACTTTTGGCCTATTTCATTATTCTAGGGAAAGTGGCACTACAGATAATTTATGATACAAAAGGGGAAGACATTTTACAGTCACCAAATTTATAGGAGGTTTCATCATAGAACTGGTCTGTTTAATTTCAGAAAATAGGTGTGAATGACAATGGTCATAGTTTTAAGAAGTGAAAGCCATTCCCCAAAAAAGGGACCCTGCCAAGAAGAGAAAAAGAAAAAAAAAAAAAAGCATTGCCATCTGTCACACATTTATGCTTTTTTGGTATAATAAATTGTTTCCCCAACTAAATATAAGTTGAAACTTTATAAGCATATACTTTACTACATAAATTTTCCCATATGTCAGTGGCTAAAACAAAACTAGACTATTTGGAGGATTTTCTTTCTCTTTGGCAGGGTTACTCCTGGCTTGTTTCATTTAATTTTTGCATTTAATACTGTTTTGTTCACCAAAGACTGTCTACTTTTAGGGATGTACTGTTTCTTAAGGATATTATGATTATGGGATAAGTTACTTTTAAAAGCTTTATACTTCAATCTTATAGTGTTCAGTGAACTCTTATTTAGGCATGAAGTCAAGCATTATTTCTCATACCTGAAAGGATCTAGCCAGCTCCTCATGCATCTGGTGTTCTTACTGTTGTCAGGTAACATCAGGAGCCATGGACCCATTCATTTCCAGGCCAACATCAGGCACTCAAGGAATATTTAGCTAGAACACTCTGCTTGCCTTTGGCTGGGAAGTTCTCACAGATGTGCGCTGACTTTTTAGACTGGCATCCTACGTCTAAGAACACTTCTCACAATATGTTTGTCCTATTTACCGTCATGAGCCTCGTGCTTCTGACCTTCAAAATAGAATGTTGTAATGCACTGTCCTTGAGTTTTTATTGTGTGTGATGCAGAGGGCTTGATCTCTTTCAGCTACAAGTTTCAAAACATATGGAGAATATTACACCTGCATTCTATGGTCAGCATTAGCTTCCTATTCAGTTGTGAGTGCAATTTAAAGTGTTGACTTTAATCTTTAAAGCCCCTCATTGTTTAGAAGTCAGTTATTCCAGATATCACATCTCTCTCTATGCATCATCGTGGCAATTAAAATCAGCTGCAGAGCTCGCAAGTCAGAATCCCCAGTGGATTGTGGGGAGCTTGGGAGTAGATCGTTTTCTAAAGAAGAACTTCCCTAAGAACCCTCTGTTTCTGTGAATGATAAAAACAATATTCAAAGTTTACGGTTTTGGCCTGGAATGTCTTGTCATATATCTATATGTCCCTGGAACCGTAATTAAATGATGCTGATTTAATTTTTATTTTATTCCATGTTATTTGTGGCCAAGAGTTTAGAATACCAAATCTCTTTTTTAATGAATCAGAAAAATAACAGTTGTGGATATTAAAAATAGAAAAAGCTAAAATTCATCTGTTTCATATTTGTTAGTGTGGGAGTTTTCACTCCAGTATGCTCTCACTCAAGTTTTTCTTTGAATCTAATTTTAAATGTCTTCAGTGAAGGGATTTGCTGTAAATCCTTTGGGGACGGTTTTAAAATCCATAACTCATGGTAAGTCATTTCTCTAAATGCTTAGCTAAATGTTTGATTTCTTAATGTTTTGTCAGATGTCTGTCACTTATAAATTTGTGCTGTGTTAAATAATAACTTTCTTTTTACTGTGTATAAGGTTCAAAACCTGTGGTTGAGGTGAGCCTTCATTAAATCATGTGCCAGACCACGGAACAATCTTTTGGGAAGAAAAGATATTATATGTCTATCTGTGTCCATATCTGTATCTATATCTATATATTCTCTTGCTTATGTTTCTCTGGAGAGCATTTACTAAATACACTGGTCTCCCAAGACTGCATTTTATTTATTTTAGAGAGAGAGAGAGAGAGCATGCGTGAGTGGGAGGGCGCAGAGGGAGAGGAAGAAAGAGAATCTCAAACAGACTCCCCGCTGAGTGTGGAGCCTGACTTGGGGCTCCATCCCATGACCCATGAGATCGTGAGCTGAGCTGAAATCAAGAGTCAGCACTTAACTGACTAAGCCACCCAGGTGCCCCAAGAGTGCATTTTTAAAAAATTACATTTCCTGTAGTCTAATATGTGGTGAATTCTTTGAAAAATCACCTTTATTATAACACATAGTTTTTATTATATGTATTTTATTTGACATCTTTTTTTTCAGATATTGATAATCATTGGCTTCTATGTGAAGTATAAAGTAATATTCATAGTACTGGCATCTTTTGTTTTTAAGAAATTTAAGAGGAAATTTCATTGAAATGTAGAGACTTTCTGGTAACAATATAATAGGAAGGAAACCTTCTTACTGAAATCTACTTTCTGTTTTGTGAAGATGACAGCCTGAAAAAAGAGAAGAGATTTGCTTATATTAAGGAAAATTTCCTACTCTATTTCTGTCCCTTTCTGAACACACATTCTCAGAAAACATCTAATGAAGGCTCTGCCTTATGGCTGATATAAATGGAAATAAGGAAACAATATGAAGAAAAAGAAACACTTGGGAGTCCAGCATTAGGAAGAAAAGGAAGATTATAAGGAAAGACTCATTCAAACATAAAATAATTTCAGCCAATGCACAAGTCAATCGTGCTGCTAAAGGTCATATTAGAGGCTGCTTTCTCTGCCTCACACTATTTCTGAATGAATCTATTCAGGTCTTCCACCATTTCCTTTATGGGAGCCAACCATTTCTAGGTTTGCCTACCAAAATAATGGCTTCATTGACTCTTTCTTAGATTTCAATTCTCTACTATATTAAACAAAACAAAACCTCATTCTTTGTTATGCTTTGATTGTTGCACTTCACTTTTTCTCTTATGCATAGCAGTGCCTTCTTTATGCTCCTAAAGGTTTTTTCCCCCCTTCAGCTGGCTGTAATCTCTAGGCTTCTAATTTTGTTCACAATCAAGTTACACAATTTGACAATTATCCACACTTTAAAACTTTTATGACTATTTTCGCATAACGGTATGCACTCTACCTGAGCCAGCTGTCTTAATCCTTTAGAGTGTGGCCATTTTCCCTACTATACTTTTGGGTAATAACCACTGCCAATTTATCCCACTAAGTAAATTCCTCATTTTATTGAAATTGTTTTTATAAAGCTTAAGTTACTCACATTTATACCCGTAATCTCTCTCCCACCCCGTTCACTCTAGTAGGAGTTTGAAACCCTATTAATCTATTTGTTACCATAGTTTCCAAAATGCCTCAATATTAGCTTTTTAACTTTCCATAAGTTTCCATCCTCAACACAACAGATCTATTAAAAATCAGAGAATCAAATCATGATGCTAAGAGGAACTTCTTGAGATCATCTTCTATAAGAAGGGAAAAATTATTTCTCTTAGGCTCCGTTCCCTGCTCCAGCCCTTTCTGGCTATGTAACAACCTTGGACAAATTAATCAGCTCCTCTTTACTTCAGTTTCCTTATGAAATGGGATAATCGTGTTTGCATTATAGGGTTATTGTGAAGATTAAAGTACTTAGTAGATGAGTTGGCATATACTATGTTCTCAATAAATGTTACTTAATATTTTTTTGAGAAAGTTCTTAGAGTAGTTTCAGATTTACAGAATAGTTGCAAAGATAGTGCCTGAATCCCATTTTACTCCACACAGTTTCTCCTATTGTTAACTCTTAAATTAGTATGTTACAACTAATGAACCAATATTGATATGCTATTATTAACTAATAGTTTTTACCTAATGTCCCTTTTCCGTTCCAAGATCCAGGATATTGCATTTCATTTAGATATTCTATCTCCTTAGGTTCCTCTAATCTGATAATTTCTCAAACTTTCCTTGCTTTTCCAGGACTTCAACAGTTTGAAATGCTAAGATATCTTACAGAATGTCCCTTGATTTTGGTCTGATGTTTCTCTTATGTGTAGACTGGGGTTATAGGATTAGGGAGAAAGAATGAAGACATAAAGTGCTAATTATGAGCATGATACCAAGGTACATGCTGTCAACATGACTCACTGAGGATGTTAACCTTGAACACCTAGCTAAGGTAGAGGTTGGTAGGGTTCTCCACTAAAAAGTAGTGCTCTCCACCACCAATTACTGATGCTATACTGTTTGAAAGAAAACCACTATGGACCTATGGACAGCCCACACTTCAGATATGGGGAGTTATGCTCCACCTCCCTGAGGGAGCCAGTGTCTACATAAGTATTTGGAATTCTATATCAGAAATCTTTTATTCACTACCATTTATTTATTCAATCATTATTTCTATCAGTAAGGGTTCATGAATATTTAATTTATTCTTCAGGTTATAATCCAATACTACTTTGTATATTTGGTGCTTAGCTTAATTGTTCTAGCTTTGACCACAGGGAGTTCTTTCAATTGGCTCCTGGGTCTCTTTGACACATTCTTCCCTCATTGTTTTCTCTCTCTCTCTCTCTCTCTCTCTCTCTTTTTAACCTGTTCTGGCACTATCAGATGTCCCAGGCTCATATTGCATATTCTCTGCCCCAGTCCTAGAATCAGCCATTTCTCCTAAGAGCCCTGGTTCTTTTGGTTAGAGAATGGAATTAAAAACCCAGATCTAGGTGCTAAGAATGCTTGTAACTACCAGAGAGTTGTTTGTTTCTAGGTGTTTTCACTAGGTAGAATTAAGAAATAACCTATGAATATACACTTATACACACATAATTCTCTCTATATATACCAATTTGAGTAACATAAATTCATACTAATATTTATCACTCTAACCCAATACCACATGGTTCCTTCTACCCTGCTAATAGTTTATTAGCTATGCATTTATTCAGTCATTCATTCACGTTGAGTGTCTATTATATGCCAGGACCTATGCTCAGAACATGACAGATGCTCTTCCTACTCTCATGTGGCTTAGAACTCAGTTACTAACTTAAATTTTTACTTTAGTGTTTTAGTACTCTCAAGGGTTGACACCATTCATACTCACTACAGTCTATTTTCACATCTGTTTTTCTCCCACCATACTCCATTCCCCCACTTTCAAAACTGTACTATCTCTATTGACCATCCATTTCCCTCTCCACCCTCATTTCTCTTCCTTCAACTCTTTGTCCTCTGGGGTTTTTTTGTTTGTTTTTTTTTTTAAATCTCTCATTAAAACACACTCCAGCATAAAAGTGACTGGGACACTTGATAAGCATATTACTACTTCCTGTTTGTGTGGCGCATTCTTAACCTCTTTCACATCTCATTTTGACTACAGAGTTCTTTAAAGAATGATCAGGTTATATACTACACGTCTCCAGAGGCAAAGGAAACAAAAGCAAAAATGAACTATTGGGACTTTATCAGGAAAAAAAGCTTTTGCACAGCAAAGGAAATAGTCAACAAAACTAAAAGACAACCTACTGAATAGGAGAAGATATTTGCAAATGACATATTAGATAAAGGGCTAGTATCCAAAATGTATACCTTATCAAACACCAAAAAAAACAAAAACAAAAAAATATCCAGTCAAGAAATGGGCAGAAGACATGAACAGACATTTAGACATATAAATGGCCAACAGACACTGAAAAAATGTTCAACATTACTTGGCATTAGGGAAATACAAATCAAAACCACATGAGATATCACCACATACTGGTCAGAATGGCTAAAATTAGCAACTCAGGAACAACAGGTTTTGGCAAGGCTTGGAGAAAGGAGAACCCTTTTACACTGTTGATGGGAATGCAAACTGGTGCAGCTACTCTGGAAAACAGTATGGAGTTTCCTTTAACTTTCAAAAAATTAAATAGAACTACCCTATGACCCAGCAATTGCATTACTAGTTATTTACCGGAAGGATACAAAACTACTGATTTAAAGGGCCACATGCACCCCAATGTTGACAGCAGCAATGTCCACAATAGCCAAAATATGGAAAGACCCCAGATGTCCATTGACTGATGAATGGATAAAGAAGATGTGATACACACACACACACAGGAATATTCTCCATAAAAAGAATGAAATCTTGCCATTTGCAATGAAGTGGATGAAGCTAGAGCGTATTATGCTAAGTGAAATAAATCAGTCAGAGAAAGACAAATACCATACAATTTCACTCATATGTGGAATCTAAGAAACAAAAACCATGAACATAGGGGAAGGGATGGAAAAATAAAATATGAGGAAATCAGAAAGTCAGACAAACCGCAAGAGACTCTTACCTCTAGGAAACAAACTGAAGGTTGATGGAGAGGAGGTTGGTGGGAGGATGGCATAACTGGGTGATGGACATTAAGGAGGGCACTTGATGTAAGGAGCAACGGATGTTCTATGCAATGATGAATCACTAAATTCTACTAATAATACACTAATTCTAATTATTCTACTAATAATATACTATGTTAACTAAATTGAACTTAAAAAATTTAAAAATAAATATATAGAAAATAAAAACCCATTTTATTATTAAAAAAACTAGTGATGAGGTTATTCTGAAGGTGTTTATCCTTGGTGGCATCTTACGATTGCTACAGACATGTATGGATTTGTATGGGATCCGTCATTAGAGGTCCCACGTGGTCATTCATTCACCTGACTCCTGCTGTCAGGAATTGAAGGCCATGAGTTATTCTGTCATGAAATAGAGAATAATGTCTACTGATGCAAACCTCTAGGGTCTCCAAACTTAGTGTTTTTGTTTGCTGCTTGCTGAAAAGAAAATTTCTTGGCATTTTCATATATTGTTACATTGAGTCAATATTTTAATTCTTTTAAGTTAAATTCAACCCAATCCTTCTTATTGTTTGAGGAGAAATAAAATTATCTCTGTCCACAAAGGGAATTCACTTGTAATTCTCTTTTTCATACTGTCCTAGTTTTGTTTTGATAACAAAATTATATTAGTCTATCAAATGGACTGGGAAGTTTTTCTTCTTTTTCTGTTTGCTGAAGAGTTTGAATAAAATTAGAATTATCAGTTCCCAGATTTTTTGGAAAAGGTCACCTACAAAACTGTATGGGTCTGGTGAGTTTTTCTGTTTTTGTTTGTTTGTTTGTTTTAAAGATTTGCATTTATTTGAGAGAGAGAGAGAGGGAGGGAGAGAGAGAGACAGCCCAAGAGAGAGTCAGCATGAGGTGGGGTGCAGGAAAAGCAGAGGTAGTGGGAGAAGCAGGCTTTCCACTGAGCAAAGAGAGAGCCCAATGCCCGACTGGATCCCAGGACTCCAAGATCATGAAACAAAGGGAACTGAAGGCAGATGCTTAACAAACTGAGCCACCCAGGTGCTCCTGTTTGTTTGTTTTTTGAAAAAAATATTTAACATCCAGTTTGATGTTAAATTTTGTGTTCCCTTATGGTTTTAACATTATTTAGGTTTCTTCATTATTCTTGAGTTACTTTAAAGATTTTTTTTTTTTAAGATTTTATTTATTTATTTGACAGAGATCACAAGTAGGCAGAGAGGCAGGCAGAGAGAGAAGAGGAAGCAGGCTCCCGGCTGAACAGAGAGCCTGATGTGGGGCTCAATCCCAGGACCTGGGATCATGACCTGAGGCGAAGACAGAGGCTTTAACCCACTGAGCCACCCAGGTGCCCCTTGAGTTACTTTAAAGCAGTTACACTTTTCTTAAAAAATTTACATTTTTGTTTTAAAGTAAATCGTATGAAGTTATCGTATTCTCCCATTATTTTGGTACGTAACTGTATCTCTTCCTTCAATTGGAAGGTTGTGTATGTGTGTTTTTCTTTTTTCTTGAGTAATCTTTCCAGAGATTTGCTAATTTATTAGTCTTTTCTAAAAACAACTTTGGGAGGTGCTTGGGTGGCTCAGTCGGTTAAGTGTCCAACTCTTGATTTGGCTGTCATGATTTCAGGGTCATGAGTCTGGCTCCACAATGAGCGTGGAGCCTGCTTGGAATTCTTTCTCTCCCTTTCCCTCTACCTCCCTGCCCAATCTCTCTCACTCTGTTTCTAAAAAATAAAACAAAAAATAAAAACAACTTTAGGCTTTTTGATTCTCTCTACTGTGTTTGTTTCTTATTTTATTATTTTTTACTTCTTTGTTATTCCCTTTTACTTACTACATTGTATTCTATTATTTTCAAATTTATAAAGATTGTTGTTTACTATATTAATTGTAATATAGTAATTTAAAATTAATTGTAATTTTGTTTGTTGTAATTTGTGTTTGTTTGTTTTGTTTTGTTTTGCTAATATAATCATTTAAGACTGAGTGTTTTCTGGTAAGTACTATTTTAGCTTTCCAGCACAAGTTTTGGTAAGTACTATTGTATTATTGGTATTGCTTTATATTTTCTAATTTTCATTGTAATTTCTTTTTGGCCCATAAGTTACTAGAAATGCAATTCTATGTTTCCGAATGTGGGGATTTTTTCCCAGTTATCCTTTTAATATTCATTTTTGACTTAATTATATTAATTTATTCTGAATGTTTATTCTTTGAAACTTATTGACATATATCTTATGGACACATCTATGTCCAATTTTTGTAAATGTTTTATGTGTTCTTAAAATGAGTGAGTATTCCTTATTGATGAAAGTAGTGGGGTCTGTAAAGAGCTAAGACTAAGTTCATATTATTCATTTTTTCCCCAATATTCCTACTGATTTATTGTCTGGTTAGTTATCAGTTAGTTGGAAAGGTGTTAAAATCTCTTTCCTTAAAGGTAGATTTTTAAATTCATCCTTGAAATTTATCAAATTTCTATATTGTTCTATACCTGCTGAAGCTGTGTCATTTGCTTCATACAAGTGTAGAATTATCATGTCTTATTAGTAATATGCAATTTTCTGTCATTGTGTAGTGATTCTCTTGCTTCTAAAGAATGGTTTTTCCTTAAGGTCTTTTATTTTTATATACCAATTACTAAGGCTGGAAACGGATCTGAATTTATTTCTACTATATTATTTTGTACTTTCTCTTTGTTCTGCTTTTCTAGCTATCTGTGTTTTGGCTCCTTTCTTGTCATTTTATTATCATTTTTTTATTTGCTGAGGCTTTTGTTTAGTATTTCATCTATATCCTATACTAGATACAAGTTAAATACTCCATGCACATTCTTTCATTTACCTTAGAAATTTTAACATACATCCTTAAATTGTCAAAGTCTCCTCCCAAACAGAACAAGAACTTTGGACCACTTTAAATCCCACCAACCCCTTGCCATTTGCATAGTACCATTGGCAAGCACTTCATTCAATTTTGTCCTCTCCCCAAAAAGATAGTCAATGTTTGCTTAGATGCTTGGATTCGGCCACAATTTGGGTTATTTTTCACCCATCATTTCTTCTTTCATCTCACACTTTTCCTCCTGTATAATTTCCCTTCTTTGTGCAGTTCAACCCTTCCAATTTATTTTAATGATAATCTGTTGGTGATTAAGTACTGTAGATTTCATGTGTATGAAAAAGTGTTCATGTTACTAAGTTGTTAAAAGATAATTTTATTTTGCATACAATTCTCAGCTGATAATTGCTTTCTTTCAGAATGTTGAAGAAATTATTCTCCAATTTTTTGGCTTCCACGGTTGCTGACAATACAGCAATAAATTAATTTGTTGTTTCTTTATGTAGCCATTACGTTGTCTCTGCTTTTATCAGGATCTTCTCTTCACATTTGGTTTTCAATAGTTTCACTATGATGTACCTAGTTATGGATTGCTTTCTATTTATCCAGCTTGTGATTCCTTCTGCTTCCTGTATATGCCAATTAATATCTTGAATAAATTCTGAGAATTTTCTCAGCATTTGTGTCTTTACATATACCGTCTTTCATTTTTTTCTGTTGTTTTTATTTGAAACTTCAACATGTATGTTTGATCTTCTTACTCTAGTCCTAACATTTACCCATTCTGTTTTCCATATCTTTGTTTCTCTGTATTGAGTTTTCTGTAATTCATTCAGATTTATCTTCTAATTCATTAATTCCCTCTTCTTCTATGGCTAACTTGCTGTTTAACATTTCTTTCTTTCTTTCCATTTAATTTCAGTCCTAGTATGTCCATGATTTTTTTTTTTTTTCATATCTGCCTGGTCATTTTCTTTCTTCTTTTCTTTTCTTCTTTCTTTCTCTCTTTTCTTTTCTCTTCCTTCCTTCTGAGTGTCTTATTCCTTGACTTACTTGATATTCTTATTTTTTCTAAAGATTTTTATTTATTTACTTATTTGAGAGAGTGACAGAGAGCACGGGAGCAGGGGGAGGGGCAGAGAGAGAAGCAGGCTCCCTACTGAGCAAGGAGCCCGATGTGGGCCTTGATTCTGGGACCTGGGGATCATGATCTGAGCCAAAGGCAGAGGCTTAACCTACTGAGCCACCCAGGTGCCTGATATTTTCATTTTTTCTATTAACATAGTAAGCGTACTTATTTTATATTCTTACGTGATAGTTCTATCATTTGAAGTCTTAAGTGTGTCTGAATATATCTTTGCTGTTTCTGGTTTTACTCATGGAACACCTTTTTTTTTTTTTTTTGGACATTTTTATTATTCTTCTTTTCTCTGAATTTATATTAATGAAACACTTATGGCCTGAATTGAAAGTGTCTTTCTCTCATAGGTCCATGGATGCTAATTCTAGACTTGAAGTTTTGTGGTCACAAACCTTCAAACCTACGAGGGTGGGCCTGTAGTTTTGCAGTCTCAGGAGAGATTTATTTTTTATCCACTACTCAGGCTTTGGCAAGCAAGTTTTTTTGCCGTCACCCTTTCTGGAGTGGGATTTATATATGTCTGCATTTAGGCTCTCTCTTTCGCCAAAAGTGTACTGCTCTGTAGTTTCAGTTTTACGTAGGGGTCCCTACCGAAGACCTCCCTTGTTCTAGCCTCTCCACTCCTGGCAGAACTGATAGAATGAAAGTTCATGGTCACTCTGGTGTCTCCTTACTTTTCTAGTTTCTGAATTTACTTGGTCTTTGGCCCCTGAGATTCTCCTTATATTCCTGTCCTCTCAATAGTATAGTATTTTTTCAAATATAATTTTATTCAGAATGTTAAAGTTTTTTGTAAGGAGAAAGTTGTTCATTGTATTTTGTGTATCATACTGTCAGAAACATAAGTATTATGTTATTTTTTTCAACTAATGTCCAACCTAGACAAGGCAACTTTCAAATTAAAAGAACAAAATGATGGCACAATAGGTAAACCTAACGAGGTTTAAATTTTAAATGGATGATCCCCACATTTAAGAATTCCTGTCTGATCGGTTGGTAGATATCCGGTAATTCTTCTTCCATATATGCAGCTTCCTGTGTATTTCTGTCTTTTAGGAAGAATCATTTTGTGTGTGTGTGTGAATAAGGCTTATGAATTTATTTCCCTGAAACTGATATTTGTTCTTTGCTTTTATATAATACTGAAAATGAAGTAAACTTGTCCAATAATAGAAACACTTGAATGTGAGGGAGAGAACCAATGTGAGGTGGTAAAATCCCTAAAAAATATATGTTATGACCATAGGAATACTCTCAGGAAGAGTCAAATGTAATGTCTTTTATTCTAATCCTCCCTAAAAACTTTGAAAATGAGTGTAAGCCAAAAATGCAACAGAAGGATCTTCCGAGAGTGAGACTAAATAAATCTTCCGAGCATGGAGTAACTGTCATTGCAATCAAAGACATTATCTACCACAAGAGAGGGATACTGAGCACATATGCAGTGAATAGGAAATCCTCTAGTCAAAGGTCACACGTTAATAGGCAACAAACTGTACAAAATCACTTACTGGGGGAACAGCATAGATATAAAATGCAGATTTGAATGAAACCACACCCTGGATTTACTCCTTTTTCCTGATGTACGGGGCCCTATGTTGCCCGTGGGAAATGAACAATGCACTAAGAAATATTAAGGAGGAGCTCGGTGGATGGAAACAGATGGAGTGGGTTGCTGGCAGTATAGAGACTCTGTGAATCACATTTCTTCAACATTTTGAAGTGGGAGAGAGCAGAAGAGGAAAGCATGAAGAACAAGAGGAGGAAGGTATGGGGGCTTAAGTTTGCAGAACAGAAAGGCTAGCTGTGGCAACCAGATGGAGAGATGTCTGGGGAACTTGTTTCAATATTCTCTGGTTCAATAAGGAAGACCGATTTTGGTTTGATTCAGAACCCCTTTATAATTACAACTCCCCCCCAGCCCCTGCCTCCGCCCGCCACACACACACACACATTTATATCCAGTGACAATATGGAAAAATGGAAGATTTTTATGTTCAACTTCCTGTTAAACTTCCTTAAACAAAAAATGCCTGATTTGTCTAAATAAGTTGCATTCCAACTCTGAAATGCTGGTATAAAAGGATCTGCTCTAAAATTAATCTATCTTAAAACCATAACCATAATAAGACTAGCTTTATACTTAACTACATTCTATTTAGCAACCCAGGAAAAGAGAAGGGACAGGTATCTTCCAAACCTCCCAAGTTAAAATTCAGAATGTTTCCAGTATTACATGAAGTAGAATATGTTTTTTTACTTTACTTACTTCTTTCATTCTCATTGGAGGCCTAATATAGCCATTTGTCTGAAAAGAGGACATGTACTTTACATAACCTAATCCTTGCTGATTGGAATTCAAGCTGAGGTAAATATGTGTGCTGAAACTTTGCTTGGCAGAAATTCAGTATACTGAACCGCAGCTCAAATGTCTAATCCAGAATGTTGTGCCTCTGAAATCAAGAGTTAATCATCTCTTTCCCATGCATTGTACATTGTCACCATAATCCTAATTAAAATAATAAGTCTGATCGTGGTTGGTATTACAATGAGAAGACTGTTATGAAAGTTTACAAAGAAATACCATCATTGAAAATGAGATAAAATTATTGATCCTTGCTTCTGTAATTACTCTTACAAATACTCTGAAAAATATCATGTACTCCATGGCATTAGCAGCAGAATTTAAAAAGCCTCCAAAAAAATCAACATTATTGTATGTTTGGCACATATAAACATCAATAAACTATAGCCATTATGGGTTTAATTTTTATTATTGACCTTATAAATAGGTTTTATAAGTATTATAAACATAATATTTGTAACTTATAAATATGTTATAGGTATATAAATATACCAGTAACTTATAACCTGTTTGTGCTGACAGTCTCTGATAAACAGACACCAACTCACATATATAAAACACCCATTTTTTTTTCTCTTTTGTTTTATTCTGGCCACTAATGCCTCTGGTTTAGCTGCCGTATTAGATAGAAACTTCCCACAATCTACTTCCTCTCCTGACCTCTAATTCCCAGTGGAATCTTTATCTCGTATTTCTGCTGCTGATGCTGTCTCAATGTTAGGACACAGAATTCTGTCCCTTCTTCAGCCCAGGAAAAGGGAAGGGTTGAATATTTTCCAAATCTCCTGAAGTTGAATAACTGAATGAATTTCCCATAGAAATAAAGTCTAAGGGGAGGAAACCAAAATGAGTAAGTGACATTCAGGCCTATAAAATATCCCCATGCCATGACAATAAAGAAGCTAATCAATGAGAGGACCAGATGAAGCTGTTCTCTGACTCAGAGAAAGGAACCCCCAAACCATGGCAATTTCAGAGAAGAGCTGAAAAGGACTTGGGTGAGGAAAGGGAACATTACAGGTAAGGGAGCTGGTATAGGCAAAACCTCAACCACAACAAAAGTGTGTGTGTGTGTGTGTGTGTGTGTGTGTGTGTGTGTGTGTATGTGCATGATGTGTTGATCAGTTGGGGTGGGTTGGGGGGGTACAGTGATGGGACCAGGATGACTGGAATCAAGAGTGTGTTAAAGATAGGCAGGATAGAAGGTTGTATCCAGTATAAAGTCAGATTATAGAGGCTCCTCTCAGAAAATTTCAGAGATTGGGGTGCCTGGGTGGCTCAGTTGGTTAAGTAACTGACTCATGATTTTGGCTCAGGTCATGAACTCATGGGTCTTGGGATCAGCCTCCTGTCTGGCTCCCTGCTCAGCAGGGGGTCTGCTTGGGATTCTCCCCCTCTCTCCCCTCCCCATTTGTGTGCACATGCTCTCTGTCAAATAAATAAATAAGTAAATCTTTTTTTTTTTTTTCCTTAAAATTTCAGAGATGCACATTGTGATGAATTTGACTCCTGGGTCTTAAAGCACATTGGGTTTTCTGGTAGGTCAACCTAATCTCCATCCATAGGCTCAGCCCTAACCGAGGTCAAGAGAAGACAGTAATGTTTTTGGGACTAGAATGATTTTGTATTCTGATTTTAATCACCAAGCTTTTGTTTTATTTCTGGGTCTGAGTCCTGACCCTGTGCCATGATCCTAGTGTTTGGGTTTCTATCTTGTTTCCCCATTCCTGGGGTCTTACCTTGTCCAGATTCTAGAAAACAGTGCCTTCCTCTTGTGCTGGGATCCTTCTTCCCTGTTTAGCTCCTCCTTTCCATTTTATCCCCTTGCCTCTACCCCCTATTATCTCTGTATACATTGGCTTCTTCTCATGAAAACTAGCTCCTGTCACTCACACTAGAACTCCTTCAAATTCAAATTCAAACAGATTCTTCCTGAAAAGACCACTTGTAACCTGCCCTATAGACTATCTTAATAGTGGGTGGGTCTGTAACATTTCTGTTGCCTCTTTGCTTCTCTGCTGGTTGAGAGATTATAGCAATGCAGAGATAAATTTTCCTTTTGTCATCCCCTACTAAAGAACCTTTCACAACTCCCTCTCACTTCCAATATGGAATCCAAGTTCCCAAGACTGGGAGTGACTTACTTCTGAAGAGAAGATAGCATGCTTTGTTCCTATTTATTTGTGCCTAGAATTGGCACTAGAAGGCATTCAGTAAGTTTTTGTTAAGAAGATGGATTTTGTTTGCTTTCTAAGTCTTCCACTATAATCTCGTCTCATTCTACCTGCCCCCCATCTTCTTTTTAACCCACACATTATATTACATTTAAACTTGCCTTTGACTAGCTCTTTCCACCTTCCCTTTCCCCCCACAAAACATCATGGCTACCATTATTTCCATGCCTTTGCTCATTATGATCAGCCACTAAATCATCCCTTCTCATCTGTAAGTTTTTCTCAGATCAAGCCCTGCATCCTTTAGGAAAGCTTCATTCATTATTCTTGTCAACACTAACAACTTCATTTTTTTCATAATTGTTTTATGTGTCCTAATAGGGTACATGCTTAGGGAGGGGATTCCTCAGACATGTTTTATTTCTCTTTTTGTTTCCACCATGCCTAGGTCAACATGGGTCACATAGTAGAACTCTGGGCTTGCAGTCTGGTTATTGATTGCTGGAGGCCTTGGTCCCACACACAGAAAAGGCAGTTTCTTCCCCACTCGACTTTCATGTCCTCTGTCTAAGGGCTCTGGTATCTCATATCTGCCTTGTTTGCTTGGTTGCACTTAGTAGATGCCAGTGGCAAGAGGCCCATGTTCAAATTCTGGCTATAGCTATGTGTATTAGTTAATGTTCTCCAGAGAAAGAGAACCAGTAGGATACAATCTGGTTTACTCAGTCTACCAATTCAAAGGCTAACTTTTTTTGGAAACACCCTCACAGACACTTCCAGAAATAATGTCTAACCAAATATCTAAGCACCTATGACCTAATCAAGTTGACATAAAATTAATCATCACACTGTACAATCTTGAGTAAGTTGTGTAAGTCTGTTAGCCTCAGTTAACTCACAAATAATAAGTAATAATAGTAACTGCCTCATAGGGTTCAAAGGAAGACAAGATGTGATAATGTGTATGAACAGAGTTTTATAAACTATAAAGTGCTTGGTAAATATTAGGTAGTTTTAGGGTCTCAGTAAAACTTACTTGAATGAACATGTCAGAGAATTACCCATCTTCCACGTGTGGTGTCCAGATGAGGAGGCTCTGAAATTTCTGACAAAATGGTTTGACAGAAAACTCACAAGACACTAGCCATCTCATCTGTATTTATGGTTCTCTTTTAAAGGTCTTCCTTGATGTGTTATTTTCTAAATTTTCTTAACTTTAATTAGCTTATAAAAGGTTTTCCAGCTATCCTTACCATCTTAATAAACATGTACCACATACTTCACTGTTTATTTTTTTCTCACTTGGGCCATTTTACATGGTCATTTCTTACTTGGGCTACCCTTAGTGGGGTTCACCACCTTCTAAGGAGATCCTTTGCTTATCCCCTTTCTAGAATCCTACATGGAGATGCTATGTCAGTTACTGGGGCAGGTTAGCTGTTAGGGATCCCCCTCACACGTCTCCTCCAGGAACTTTCTGCACCCCCTCTTTCCTGCTGTCATTCCTGTAGTAGGAATACCAAATGAGAAGGGCCCCCATGTTGGCGAGGCCAACTGCTGACATGCAAATGATAACTCATTCTGATGTGGCGTTGACAGAGGAGAAAGGCTGAGGGAGCCATGCACCCGAGAGACAGGTGGTGGCACTGGTCCAAGGAGAAGTATCTGGACAAACTTTAACAACAGCACATGCCTGGATTAGGATTTTTTTTTTCTCCATTTGTTATGACCAGCTCTAAGAATAGGGAAGAACGTGGCAGAAAAGCCCCAGAGGGAAGGCTGTTCTACTCAGCATTTCTAATGATCAACTATTGAGGTATACTCCCTTCACATGGAGCCACACTGGAGGGTATGGATGGTGGATAAGTGTAAATACCTTCTCTTTTGGCACAGTGATTTCAATTCTAAGCTGTAAACAAAAAATTCGTTATGACGCAGCTTATTACAGTGTGTATATAGCAGATTGGAAGATAATCTACATTTTTATCCAAAGGAAATAGATTCATTTCATCAATTTCATTGATTACATCATATGATGAAATATTATGCACTGATCAAAATGATGTTTCAGAAGACTATTCAATTACATGAAAACTCTTCAAGGTATTTTAACTATAAAAAAAGCAAGTTACTAACATGGTTGGTTTTGTACAGTCTGCTCCCGTGTATACATGCATGAGAAGCAATGTGTCTTAGGGGCTAAAAGCACATTCTCAGGAGTTGGGCTGCTTTGGTTCAAATGCCAGCTCTACCAATTAATATGTGTGTGATCCTGGGCAAGTCTCCATGTCCCTCCATGCCTCAGTTTCCTCATATGTTAAATGGAATAATTTTGTCAATCTCATGAGACTGTTCTGAGGGTTAAAATTAATCCACAGAGAGCGTACAACGGCTCACAGCATTTATGGAGTTGAAATCAACTATTCTTTCATAATTATATATACCTAGATAAAAGGGAAAGATACATATCCAAACAAGAGCGATCGTCTTTGCCTGGTATGATTATGGGTTACTTTTATTTTCTTCATTTTGTCTATTTATACCTATAAAATTTCTACAATAAATGCATAATACTTTTATAATTTGAAAACATAGTGAAAAGGATTTCAACGGGCAGATAATTAAAATACAGAACTCTGGCTTTGCTTTTTATAAGCAGGATTCTAGAGACTGTATAAAAATATATCCTGTAAATAAATTAATCTGAAGTGCAAAAGGTTCTATTGGGCCATTTTTCTGGATTCAAAATCCTGGTCAACCCTAAATATTTACTTGGAGAGGGCATTGCAGGCTATTGTCTTTTAGTAATACCAGACTCTTTCGCTAGGCAAACTCCATGGACTTATAAAGATTCAAACAGACAAATATACAGAGAGAAGTCTTATGGCGAACTCTGGTGCAGAGACAGATGGATTGAGAGTGAGAGCAGAGAATTAGGATCTTGTGCCTGGGTTTTGTTTTGTTTTGGTTTGGTTTGGTTTGTTTTTAAGAAGAAGAAGGGAGAATGAGCATAGACTTACATCTCTGATAGAGTAGGGAGCATCTTGGGTTTAGTATAAGATGGTAGAAGTGTTGTCTATTTCAAAATCAGAAAATCAAAAAGACCTGGGTTCAGTCCTTAACATCTCCTATTGTTACCGTCACTCCCCTCCTCCCCTCTTCTCACTTCCTCTCCTTTCCTTTCCATTTTCATTCATTCAACAAACTTTCTTTAACTCTATTTTGTTGTAGGTATTTTGTAAGTTTTGGGTAAGAGTTACAGAGGACGGGTTCCATATCTTCAACGAGGGCAGGGGTCTTGTGGTGGCGATGACTTGATAGACGACACCATGGTGTGTGTGGTCAGCGCTTTGGTTTAGACAGTCCCAAGATGCTGCAAGAGCAAGAGGAACATTCCCCACACCCGATTTGGTGACAAAGTGGTTGGTAGTGAGCATGTGGGAGTTAAAGGTAGATGAAAATAGAAGCAGGGACAGCACATAAGATGCACACAGGGTTGTTAGTAGTCCGAGGGACCAAAAAGAGCTCCTTAGGATAGGAAAGATCAGTGTCAGTGGGGGAGCAGAACGAAAGGTGGGCAAAAACCAGATTGTGATGGGCCTGGTGTTAGTTAAGATGAGGATTTGCTTTTATTCTGAAAGCATGAAAGCTCTGAGCAGCTTTTTATTCTTGAAAATTGTAGAAAGTAAGTGAGATTTGGGGCAGAAAGCATTAAGATCATTCTTGCATTCGGTTATGTGATCTTGGGCAACACGACCTTTCTGAGCCCCATTTCCATAAAATCTTTACACTGACTAAACTAGAACCCACCTTGCTGTGCTATTGTAAAAAGGAGATGGTGTCTAGAGGGCACCTAGTATGGAACCTGGATTTTTAGTGATGGTATGGTGGATATCTCCAAAAAACAAAGAACTATGGCTTGGTAGTCAGGGAAAATGTTGAACCTGAAATAAGGTCTGTCTTTTAATCTCCATTCTGCCACTTCCTGGCTCTGTGACCCTGAGCAGCTTCCTTGACTCCTCTGAGAAAACAACACCTTCACAAGCATAAGTCAGGAGAGTGCTTTCCCAACAAAAGTTCTCTGTTCTTTTCCTTTGGAGGCTGCAGGCTCTTGGAAGTGAACCCTCTTCTTTATGCAGGAGAGCACCCCGGGGTGGGAGAGGATGCTCCGAGGAGTAATCCCTGGAACCCTGAACAGTAAACCAGCCTGGGGGTGGGGGGGCACATCTGGAGGTGCCTGCACACCTGGCGAAAGGAAGAAGCAGGGCCGGCGGGCCTGCGAGGCAGTGAGCGCGAGTGTGTGCGCAGAGCACTTGGGGAACACGACCTTGCCGAATCGCCTGCTGGGCCGTTACTTAAGGGCCTACACAGGTGTAGCCTGAATTCCAGGCCTAAATCAAGGAAAAGTATTTCCACATGTTCCCACACAGAGAGCCGCGCTTCGAAAGCCGCTCAGAGCGAGGGAGGAGGGGAGAGGCGGAAGTGAGGAACCAGTGGAGGAAGGCAGGAAAACAGAGGGGCTGCCAATGTAAAGAATTCATTAGAGGCAAGTCGTGGTGTGACCTCCAAGATGAAGATGAGTGAAAATTCTTGTATGATTTAATATTCCGTGGCAACAGTCCAAACCACACGCTCTCTGCACGGGCTGAGGTCGTCTACCTTCACTTGGGGGAAGTCCCACTGCCCCTTCCTCTCTCTGCATGTGGCTGACTTGGTCTGAGCCTCTCCGTAGCGTGCTGCCAGGGTCAGAAGGAGAGGCTTCATTCCGGCTGCAGTCCTAGAAGCCTGGGCAGCGCAAGTGTGGAAGAACTGGAAGCTTGGCTGGCGGGCTGCGGGGGAAGGGACGCCTCCCAGCAGAGTACCACCAGAGCCGTAGGGCAGCCCTGCTAACTGGGACACAAGTGTCAGTCACGTTAGTTCTCCCAGCGCTCTCCTGCGCTCCCGATTAGTCCAGTGCTTTTTAAACTTAAAACATAGTATCAGAAACATCCACTTAAGAACCCGCATGGAGCAATGAGAACCCCTTTGAAAAACAAGACCCCAAATCAGCTCTAAAATAAAAATAATTAAAAAAAAATCAGTCCTGGTTCGAAGTTAGAATGGGGTTGTGAGGCCTGCCCCACAAGCTTCTCTCTGCTCATGCAGCTCCATGCATGAAGGGGCTTCACAGAGACTAGCCCAACTAGCCCAACTCTCCCAGTTTGTAGGTGAGGAAATGGAGGCAGGAGAGATTAAGAGACTGCCCAGGTGCCAATAATGAGGGGTTGAGTCAGGAAAGAAATCACACTCCTCTGGTACCTGTCTTCAGTGCATTTTCCTAGCCTCCCGCTCATAGCTGTTTGCTTTCAGAAGAGAAGTGGTTGCAGTGATGTTGTGTCTAATCGCCTGGGGGTTCCAAGAAGCAGTGGGAGAATTTGAGGAACCAGATGCCCTCTCTTCTGTAGGAGCCTTAGAAGAAGCCTCCACACCTGGTCCTTACTGGGTGCAAAATACACATCTGTTGAATTAAAATGAAATGCTGTGGTTTCAGGCAGGAGTCCCTGGGAGCCCACAACCCTCCCACCCCCAGTCTTAGACACTCTCTGTGTGGAAGAGACTGGGACTCTGAGGTGCCGCCTCCTCCCAGGAATGCTGTGTGCTGCTGGAAATGGGCCCTGGGCTTTAGACATAGGCAGCAAAACCTCAAATTGCTACTTTATTGTTTAGACAAGCAAATTCATAATAATGTGCTGCATCTCTCCAGTGTAAAAGAGGTCCAGAGTAAAGCCTGCCTGGGGCTCTTGTTGAGTTGGAAGTCTCTTTCCCAGTCAAAGAACAACTGGTTTGACATATGAGTATTTATTAGCAGTAAAAATAAATATATATGTATCATCCTTTGAAGATTCTTGCTGAGTTTCTGATGTTCCCAAGGTATTCAGTCAGGTCCTTCATTTCTTCTTCAGCTGGCTGGATCCCCCTCACTATGGAGTGTCCTGAAGCACCAGAAACAAGGTTGCCTGCTGAAATCATCACGGCTCTGATGGGACAGTGGTACTCACCCAGCATTCCATCTGCCCCCACGCCTTTGCCAAGTCCCTTGCATTTGGGTGGGGCCATGGGACTAGTTCTGACTAATGAAATGTGAGCTGAGATGTTGAGAAGCCCATGTACAAATCTCCAGGCTGGCCCTCACTGCCACCGGCACGTTCCAGATGGTGAAGCCCCCAGCAGTCGAAGACCTGAATAATTTTGATAAGCAAAGTACTATCCCACAGTGGACCCGTGCTGGACATATACCATGAATGAAGTGCAAACCTGGGCTATTTTAAGCCACTGAGATTTCACGGCTAATTTGTTATGCGACATAACCTAGCTAATCATGACTAATACCAAAGAATTTGGGCTTGAAGCAAGGAAGCCGGCAAACTGGCTCCGGCAGGAGCTACTCTGGTCAGTCCCAGGCTTTCAAGCAGCAGTGTGCTGGAGCGGGCTCAGGGCAGCTTTGGACCAGTGATTGTACGCACCTTCCCCCCACTTTGTGTTCAGTGACATTGCCTTGGTAACTTGTGGTTAGATCTGGTGGGGGTATTCACTCTGCAGAAACTGGCCAAGGCGATAATTGTGTCATTTCTCCCCAGCCCTGGCAAACTGGCTGCTAAATGTTTACCAGCATGCCCCTGGTTTCAAGTCTCTGCAGAGAGATTGAAGGTGGGGAGTAGGAAATGGGAAAGGAGGACCTTTAGTAAATAAGAACTCCTTAGAGCCCTAATTCTTTCCCATTTTCCATGAGGAGAAAATTGGGTAGAGAGACACTCTGCTAGATAAGGTTTTCTCCAAATCATATAATAAAGTGGTAAAATAATGTTTTGACAGCATCCCCTAAACAAGAATTCAGAGCTCATTTTATCTCAGCTGTTACCTTTGCACAGGATAGGAATGCCAGAGGCATCTTCAACCATTAATCCACTATACCTCACAGGCCTCGTTGCCTTTCAGATTTTTAAGGGAGCTGCTGATAAGGAAGCTTTCATTCTGACTTTGCTACTTGCTGGCTTGTAACCTGGGGAAGGTACTCAATTCAGCATTCTTTTCTCCCCTTCCCCCAAATTCTTTTACTATTTTTAAAATTTTTATTGTTTTTAAAGATTTTATTTATTTATTTGATACTGAGAGAGAGAGAGAGAGAGTACAAGCAGGCAGAGTGGCAGGCAGAGGGAGAAACAGAGGGAGAGGGAGAAGCAGGCTCCCTGCTGAGCAGAGAGCCACACTTGGGGCTGGACCGGTGCAAACCCAGGTGCCTAACCAACTGGCACCCAGGAGCCCGTTTTATTTTTTAAAGAATATTTCCCATGTATTTCTTTCCCCTTTCTCACCACTCTTCTTCTTCATGAATACAAAGCCAAGAGATTCAAAGTTGATTTGCTAGGAGTATGATATTAAATTTAAAAGCCTAATGAATTACCATTTTATTGAATGATATTTAGTATAATTGTCTGAGGGCCCCACATTTGAAGGATTTAATTCCTTAATATATTACCTATATTTCCACATACAAAAATAAGTACCATCTATAAGAAACTCCTCACATTGACTGCACACTCATGACGATCCCCACTTCTCACGATAGTCACAAGCTCTAGAAACTTCACAGAGGAGAAATTTCCAAGAGACTAGACATGCCATCCGTCCCCTCTTCTCCACAAGTTGAAAGAGAGGTCTTGCTTAGCTACATTGTATCACAAATTAGTAGCCGCTCTTCTTTCTAGTTGCATTTCTACTTGTTCATTCTGGCATTTCCCCAGTTGTTTCAACTGTGAAATGTGGGTGGTATGGGGAGGGGAGGTGCTTATATACTGACTTAAGGAAAATATCTCATAAAAACTTGACTTACTTTATTTTATAAGGAGTTATAAAGTCATTTTGGTTGACATATTACATTATTTGGCTTGAATATTAAATATCATTGGTGAAAAGCTTATGTTTCATTGCACTGGCAACTGATATCTGCTAAAAATAAGATACTAAGAAGCTTTTCCAGCTTATGTCATTCTGAGAAATGGTCTTGCCCTGGCCTTCTTGACCTCAATGTCTTCATTTGTAAAATGAAGGTTTTGGCCCTTTGATTTATGGGGTCCCTCCCAAGTCAAATTTTCTATGGATATATCACCATATACTCATTTATGCAATACACATTAATTGCCTACTACATATCAAGCACTATGACAAGGACAGTAAATATAAGGTCCCTGCCCTCAAAGAACTTACTGTTTCACAGGAAAGATTAACAATTAAAAAGGCAACTACAATACACCAAAATAAATGCTACAGTGGAGGGGGTGGACAGTGGGTACAAATGAAGGATAGGGGATAGCACCTAATCCATTTTTGAGGAAGAAAGATAACAGGACTCAAGAAGAAAGGTATTAAGCATCTGTGGGGCTGAAATGAGGTGGAGCGAGAGAGGCTGAATAAAAGCAGGGCTGTGCTGGGCTGTGCACAGACACTCACCCTTTTCCTGGACCATGAGTGTGTAATCTGGGAATAGGTTTGAAGTTAGCCATAAGGAAGACAATTGAAACCATTCTAGGCAAAGAGAAGAGCAGGTGTAAAGGCCTAAGGGCAAGATCCAGAACTTTAGGAACCTTCAAGTGCCTTAGTGTGTCTAAATTTGGGAGCAGAGTTAAGGTCACAGATGTGAAAGATGAGAGGTGAATAGGGCCAGTTAATGAAATATCTTATAAAATAAAGGATTTGAACTTACTCCTTAGGCTAACAGGTATCCATTAGGGATTATTTTTTCTTGAAAAGGGAGTGGTATGACTAGACATGCTTTTTAGAATATTCCCTCTGGCAGCCATGTGGAGGTAGACATAGGGAATTAGATAGAGAAAGAGGCTGGGGGCCGACAGATCAGTTGGCTGGTGGTGGAAATAGGGATGGGGAGAAGTGAACCCAAAAGCCTCTAGAAATGTTGAAGAGTCAGAACAACCTAGCACTGGTGACTCCTTGAATAAATTGGGTGTTAAGAGAGAACTAGGATGCTCAGGGATCCTGGTTCGAGAAAGTGAGTGGAAAATGGAGCTGGTCCCTGAAATATGGAACACTCCAGACTAAACAGGGTTGAGAGGGGAGGCAATGAGCTCGGGCTCTGACTTGCAGCTAGTGAACCCTGAGGGGAGAAGTCTGTTAGATGGCTGCTGCATGGATTGGTGCTCTGCAGAGAGACATGGTGTGGCTATGGATGGGGCCAGTCAGGCATCTTCCCCGTAAGTGATAGAATGGGAATGGATGAAATTGACTGGGGGGAGGGACAGTGACAAAAGAAGGCTAAGGGGACCCTGGAAGACCCCTGTCGCTCTTCAGTAAAATCATGATGAGAAAAAAAGCACATCTTTGGAGCCAACACTGGGATGCGATGGGCGCTAGGATAGTGAGCAGTCGTGTTGCCGTGCCTTTGCAGTAGTGGATTTCCAGGTCACTAAAGAACTTGTGTTAGTCTGTGGTTACAGAGTCTGTTTGCTGCAGCTGGTGACTCTGGACTCTGCAGAAAAGGAGAACAGGGGCCCTCTCCGCCTTGTGGTTTTGGAGCATGTATCAGTGCTCATTCCTGAGGAGAGGGGAAAATTGGGCAGATTTAAATTTCTCTTTCCCTCTAAGTTACAAAAGTAAAAAAAATAGTGACTTTTTTGGATGCCCCTGTCCCAATGTTCACACTTGAGAGAAAATTGCTTTTTCCAGGAAGTAAGTAATAAATCTCTCTCACCAATGGAAGTCACTACATCCTGAAACAACAATCATCAGCTGAAAAGGAGAGGAAAATAAGACAAAGAAAAAATAAAACATTCTTTCCCTCCATGAAATGCTCTTTCTCCTAACACGTGTCCCTATCGGACTATAGAGAGCCCCATTATGCAGACACCTCGGGCTTCTTCAGGCCTTGCCCAGAAACATAATTGGCTGTGACCAAATGACCATGGCAAACTGCCCAGAGTGTGAAAATGTTTAGTTGGGGTCATTGCTGGAGGGGCTCTGCTGTGTAAGGCAGGTTAAATGAGCAAACCAGGCCAAGCACGCACAGATGTGGCTGAGGTTTGGTGTGAAGGGGATGAGAGAGGGGTGGGGGTGGGGGGCTAGTGAATGAGATATTTGGACATGTGCCCTTTAAATCTTTTACATCTTCATTTTGCAAGCTCTGTGTGTGTGTGTGTGTGAGAGAGAGAGGGAGAGAGAGAGAGAGAGATAGTCAAGTGTGTTGCCTTTTATCCTTTACTTGTGTTTTGCCCTTATATTCAGGCTCTCTCACTTTTCCTCTGCTTCTGGTCTTGCTTCCTTCATATCTATCTTCCAAACTATCACTAGAATGAAATGCATCCCAGAACCTGCTTCAGACTTTTTAAGGGCATCCCTGCTCTTAGAGCTGTGAGTCTATACACCCTGAATGCAGAGGGAGGAACTACCCGACTCCCAGGAGACCTGGAGCACTTCTCCCAGGAGAGGAAGCTTCTGAAAACCTCACTTTTAATTTAAAAATTCAAGTGCATTTTTCTAGATTTGTTCCATAATATATCCATCGTTTCAATAAAAATTATTGCTTTAAAACACTTATCATTGAGGAAAGATTAACGTTCCAGAAAGATGCACTACTTTATCTCAAAAGTATGTTTCATAAGCTTGAGAACTGGGCCCTGGAGAACAAGTCCATGGTGCTATCCAAGTCACCATCAGCAGGCCTCCCACCACCTTAAATTCTACAAATTAACCCAAAGCAAGTTCCTACATGGAGGTGTAGCAATGTATTCATTTTCTGATTGTGTCTCTATTAACATATATGTTAACATATATCTGATTTGCAGATAAAATCACTCTATTTGATGTGATAGCACAGATGTTAGGAGAGAGCAAAGCAGTTCTAGGTTTTATTTCTTGCTCTCTCAAACTAAAAATACAATCTTATGGAGCCTCAGTTTCCTCATCTGAAAGATGGGGATTATAATGGCAATTGTCTCATGGGGTTGTTGTGAGGATTCGATAAGATATTTGCAAAGAAGGTAGCATTGGCCTGACACATAGTTAAGTGCTCAATACATATAAACTATTGGGATTATTTGCTATGGAAATAATTTTAGAGGTGATTATAGTTACAGGTACCAAATGATCACAAATAGACAAGATTGAGTTAGTTATATTAGGCAATTTTCAGAAAAGAAACAATTAAAAGATTACTTTGCATTGTGCCAGTGGATACTTCAGTAATAATAAGATCTAAAATATGAATTATGAAAGATTTTAGAGTTCATTATAAGTGTGCATTCAAGAAAATTCTAGAATCATATCACTTCTGGTTGACTGAGGTAGTTATGTTTAATTCTGGTGACCACACTGTCTTGACATTCTGTATAATATAGTTTATTATACTAATATGTCTTTCCCCAGAGCAGAAGTATCTTGAAAACTTAAGCAAAGAATATAAATAAATATGAACATCTGGTAGAGGAGCTGAAGCAGATGTGCAGACTGAGGTACATCAAAGAAATGTGCATTATTATCCTGGTGACTGCCTAGTGCTGCATAATATAAACAACTTATAGAAATGGAAATTAATTGCCAGAGGTGTCAGTGCACATAAAAAAAAAATCCTGAAAGTAAGAGATATTAAACAATAGATCCTTGCAATGTATATAGTTAATGCTCATATGGATAAAAGGAACCAACAGATGAGGGACTTAAGACACAGAAATACCAAGTGTTTGGCTCTGTTTACTGGAGAATCGTTTCCTTAAATGTGGAGATAAGAACATGTCTCTGCAATTTTCTCACACAGCATTACACACAGTGGAAAGATCATTGTTCTTGAACCGATAGGTTAGATGTGGTGATGAATTGACACTAATGTGTACTCACAACTCTGTGTTCATGGGACTGCAGAGTTGGAATGATCATGTGATATGACATTTTTAATGCAGGGAGCAGTGAAACAGCCTTATTCCCAGAATGATTCTGTCTGATGTCATGTAAGTTATAGTTACAGACCTTCAAGTTTGAGGTCAAGAATTGGGCAGAAAAATAACAGGACTTTAGATTTATTGGTAATAAATCCAAATATATTAGTTTCCTTTGACATAGTGCAAGACAGAAAAGGGTAGTGTGCCTGCTGCTGCAAGTAATTTCTCTAATATCTTATTGATGACTTTTAGATTCTTTTTAAAATTTATTACATAATTCTCCATAACTGATTTTATTGATGAACTGTACAGTGTAAAATTATTATTTGTTAAAGATTTCATATTACTTTTTTAAAATTTAATTTTACTTTTTCAGTGTTCCGAGATTCATTGTTTACACACCACACCCAGTGCTCCATGCAATATATGCCCTCCTTAATACCCGTCACCAGGCTCACCCAACCCCTCATTCCTCTCCCTTCCAAAACCCTCAGTTTGTTTCTCAAAGTTCACAGTCTCTCATGCTTCATCTCCCCCTCTGATTTCCCCCAATTCACTTTTCTTTTCCTTCTTCTAATGTCCTCCATGTTATTCCTTATGCTCCACAAGTGAAACCATATGATGATTAACTTACTCTGCTTGACTTATTTCACTCAGCACAATCTCCTCTAGACCCGTCCATGTTGATAGAAAAGTTGGTTATTCATCCTTTCTGATGGAGGTATACAATATTCCATTGTATACATGAACCATATCTTCTTTACCCATTCATCTGTTGAAGGGCATCTTGGCTCTTTCCACAGTTTGGAGATTGTAGCCATTGCTTCTATGAACACTGGGGTACAGGTGGCCCTTCTTTTCACTGCACTTGTATCCTTGGCATAAATTCCCAGTAGTTCAATTGCAGGGTCACAGGGTAGCTCTATTTTTAATTTCTTTAGGAATCTCCATACTGTTTTCCAAAGTGGTTGCACCAACTTGCATTCCCACCAACAGTGTAAGAGGGTTCCCCTTTCTCCACATCCTCTCCAACACTTGTTTCTCCACTTGTTTCTTGTCTTGTTAATTTTGGCCATTCTAACTGGTGTAAGGTGGTAGCTCAATGTGGTTTTTTTTCCTCCTCAATGTGGTTTTGATTTGAACTTCCCTGATGGCTAATGATGGTGAATACTTTTTCATGTGTCTGTTAGCCATTTGTATGTCTTCTTTGGAAAAGTGTCTGTTCATGTCTTCTTCCCACTTTTTGACATGATTTTCTGTTTTGTGTGTGTTGAGTTTGAGGAGTTCTTTATAGATCTTGGATATCAGTTCTTTGTCTGTAGTGTCATTTGCAAATATCTTCTCCCATCCCGTGGGTTGCCTCTTTGTTTTGTTGACTGTTCCCTTTGCTGTCAGAAGCTTTTAATCTTGATGAAGTCCCAAAAGTTCATTTTTGCTTTTGTTTCCTTTGCCTTTGGAGACATGTCTTGAAAGAAATTGCTGTGGCTGATGTCAAAGAGGTTATTGCCTATGTTCTCTAGGATTTTGATAGATTCCTGCCTCACACTGAGGTCTTTTATCCATTTTGAGTTTATCTTTGTGTATGATGTAAGAGAATGGTCGAGTTTCATTCTTCTATACATAGCTGTCCAATTTTCCCAGCACCATTTATTGAAGAGGCTGTCTTTTTTCCAACGTATATTTTTTCCTGCTTTCTCGAAGATTATTTGACCATAGAGTTGTGGGTTCATATCTGGAGTCTCTACTCTGTTCCACTGGTCTATGTGTCTGTTTTTGTGCCAGTACCATTCTGTCTTGCTTATCACAGCTTTGTAATAAAGCTTGAAATCAGGCAACGTGATGCCTCCAGTTTTGTTTTTCTTTTTCAACATTTCCTTAGCAATTTGGGGTCTTTTCTGGTTCCATACAAATTTTAGGATTATTTGTTCCAGCACTTTGAATAATACCAGTGGAATTTTGATCGGGATGGCACTGAAAGTGTAGATTGCTCTGGGCAGTATAGACATTTTAACAATGTTTATTCTTCAGATCCATGAGCAGGGAATGCTTTTCCATCTTTTTGTGTCTTCTTCAATATCTTTCATGAGTGTTCTGTAGTTCCCTGAGTACAGCTCTTTTACCTCTTTGGTTAGGTTTATCCCACGGTGTCTTATGGTTCTTGGTGCTATAGTAAATGGAATCGATTCTCTAATTTCCATTTCTATATTTTCATTGTTAATGTATAAAAAAGCAACTGATTTCTCTACATTGATTTTGTATCCTGCCACATTACTGAGTTGCTATATGAGTTCTAGTAGTTTGGGGTGGAGTCTTTTGGGTTTTCCATATAAAGTATGTCATCTGCGAAGGGAGAGAGTTTGATTTCTTCTTTGCCAATTTGAAAAACTTTTATTTCTTTTTGTTGTCTGATTGCTGTTGTTAGGACTTCTAGTACTATGTGGAACAACAGTGGACAGAGTGGGCATCCCTCTCATGTTCTCCATCTCAAAGGGAAGGCTGTCAGCTTTTCCCCATTGAGAATATTTGCTGTGGGTTTTTCATAGACAGATTTTATGAAGTTGAGAAATATTCCCTCTATCCCTATACTTTGAAGAGTTTTAATCAGGAATGGATGCTGTATTTTGGATGACTTTAGATTCTTTCTGAAATCCTCACAGGCAAGTTCTGCAACAAGTATGTAGGTATGATATCTTTCTTCTGATGATTTTAAAGGACCAAACCCTGAACTTTGGGTAGGTTGAAAATTACCTTCAAATGCAGTGAATCTTCACTAGTGTAAAACCAAAAAAACAGGGGCACTTGATGGCTCAGTTCTTTTAAGCATCTGATTGGGCTCAGGTCAAGATCTCAGGGTCCTGAGATTGAGCCACATGGGGCTCTGCACTTGGTGGAGTCTACGTGTCCTTCTCCCTGCCCCTTACTCCCTCAATTTCTCCACTCCCCCACCCCCGCTACTATCCACTCTCAAGCTCTCTCTCTCTCTTAAATAAATAAATAAATAAACAACAACAACAACAACAGAAAACCAGCTGAGGATCATGAATTTAACAAAAATAGTCCAAAACACCTTTTCAAATGTCACATTCTGGGAAGACTAAGTGTAGCCCTAAGACATATTAAATAATATTGTAATCCAAATAAGTCTGGATCCCTAAAGGCACTGTGCAGTATCCCTAAATGTCACAAATATGACTCCCTAAAGCACTGAAATATCATAAAAAGCTTTTATGAATGTCTCTTGAACCATTTGCAAAAGAGGAATTTTTTTTTTTTTTAAATAAGAAAACTTCCTGAAATTCCGCTCTACAAAACTCTAGACCAACTGGCTCTCCTATTTAATTCATCACTGGCCCCTTTCTCACTCTCTTTTCCCCACTTTCTGAATCTTTTCTTGCATTCTGTGGCTATAATAATGCTTTTTCTCATGCAGCATGACCTACAGCATTCTCTCTGCTTCTTAAGTTCTGCATCTGGGCCCGTGACGGTGCTTGGGCCTATAAGGGCTCAACCATCAGGCCGTGAAGCACAGGATTTCTTTGGAAGGTGAGAGAAGGAAAAACTGTTGGTCTGTCACTTCTTCTCTAGAGCATAGAACACTAAATCAAAAAGTTTTAAGCAAATTGCAAGTGTCTTAAATATGAGGATTGAATTTCACTCAAAGTCACCGAGTTTCCTCATTTAGCTTCAATTTCTTCTCTCTTCAAGCATATTAGCAGTAATTGAAAGAACTGGACCTCTTAATAAAATTGAAATGGCTATATGAGATTTAAAATGAGATGCGCAGATCCGTTTATCCAGTTAAAAGCTACCTACTGACAACTTTCCCATTCAGTGGTATATATGTGTGTGGTAATTGTTGTCACTATTGTCTTTATTTTGTTCATAGCCCATGTTTGAAAATTTGAAATTATAATATTTGACTTTTTCCTTGATATGAAAATCTCTCTCCTTTCTTTTAATGTTCAATTAGCTCTATACACGATCTTAAATTCTGCTTTCTTACCCCACATTGACACCCAGAGACTGGTTTTTATTTTGCACAGAAATAAATTTTAACTTAAAATAATTTCCACACCTACTTTGTTTAAAGAAGAGCCACGAAACATTAAATTTAATTTATGAAGCCCTCTATTTATGTTCCAGTCCTCTGCACATACATGCTGTGGTAATGCTGTGTCTCTATATGCCAATGACATTAGAGTTTCTGGCAAAATTCAATGTGTAATCAATTATCACCTGTCATGAATGACTTTTAAGATCCAGCCAGATATTTTAAAAATACCACTCAGCTCCACTGAGCAGGGAAATCTCCCTCTGAAAGTGGGATGGCCCTCATCCTTAAATCTCTTATTCAAAGGCGTTTGGACAACTTTCAGCTTAGTCAATATGAAATAGAAGCCAACAACTTACATCTTAAAAAACACAAAATTCTAGCTATTTCAAAACTGCTTCAAAAGTATGCTTGTTGCTTAGAAAAGAAATGATAACAAATCTTTAATCTTTTTTTTTTCCTCTGTAGGGGAGCAGGAATCTCACATGCACCAATTACAGGCCCACACCTCTTTTCCCCCTAGCTTTTATGCTTGTTTTGATTGCAGACCATGAACTGAGAGTCCTGGGACTCCAATAAGTACTGTACTTTCTTTTTCTTTTGTTTTTCTTAATTGATTTTCTCAGAGGAAATACAAATCAATCATTATCCTACCAGAGATATCACTAGTCTCCCAACATGCCAGCTTTTCTAGGCATAGACACATAATTTTGTCTTCTCAACTATAATCAGATGGCTTTGTGATCTTTCCTCCTAATTAATGACATATCGTGACCATCTCTTTATATTGCATTTAGTTGACTTCTTACTGTATCAAGAGAAGGAAGCTGTAAGGCAATGCCCCCAAACTGCACAGAGTTCCAAATACAATGAGATGATCCAGGGTGGTCCATGCAAATCAACATTTACTCACTCAGCTTCACACACTCATTCCTACATATTCAGCAAGTGCCCAGCCCAGCAAGGATCACACCTGGTTTGACTCCAGAGTGTAGAGTCAGAGGGCAGCCAGGGATAATGGATTGAAACTGATTATGTCGAGGCACAGAAAAGCACAGTCTGTCACTTGGGGACACCAGCATTTGCCTACTTGAAGAGAGGTCAAAGCATTACTGGTTTTAAACACAATCATTGTCTTAGCATCAGAAAGTTGAGAAACTACTTCAGATCATTTATTTCCATAATGCAGGCATGTTGAGATTAACAGGTTAGCAAATGACTAGTGGCTAATGCTAAGCTCATTGTCTTATCCACAGTAAGTGTGCAATTAGTGCCTTCAAGACATGATCTGCCTGAATATTGATACTGATAAACATGAAGCCATTTTTTCCCAGGTTCAAGCTGCAGGAAGTTCCCCAGTGAGGAACTCCCTGTCTGGCATTGCTACTCCAACTCTCTGAAAAGAACTGCCTCTGTGCGGGTTGATTCTGTTGCAATGTTGAGGCCTCACTATCCCCCAGATTCAGTATCTGCACTGCCTCTGGTTAGAACCTCTGGCCTGCCTTTAAGGAAACAGGCTTTCTTAGACCTCCAGGGGGCAGCCACATACCAACTGTTAGGAGGGACAGGGTCGGCTTGCTAGGAGGAAGAGGGTAGGATTTCTGCCCCTTGCTCAGGCAGACAGCAGCACCCAAAAAACAGTTGCTGACAAAGACACCTGCACAGCACCTGTCAGGACAGGCGTGAGGTGGGGCACAGAGGAGCCATCCTTATTGGTGGCTAAATAACCAAGGCCCATAGCTGTCTCAATTCTGACGCAATTAGAGATTTTCAGTGAGTTCTAGGGACACACAGGAACTTGTGCCTACAAAGGGACCCCTAGTGAGTGAGCTTGTCCTAGGACTCTGTTTCCCAGGGTTTGAGGGCATAAAAAGCATGCATATTCATTGTATACTCATGCCTAATAGTCATAGTTTTTTCGAGAGCAGATTCTAGAATATCTATAGGAGCCAGAGGTTGGTGAGGACTTAACCCTTGGTTTGGTCCATTTTTAGCTCTACAGATTTGCACTCCTTTCTTTAGGAAGATCAGAAATGATTCTCTATTGATAGATCACATTGTAAAGTGAATTAAATGACAGAAATATTTGTTAAGCATTCCCTGTGGGAGTCTGAACAACACTGAGTCTCTTTTGCTTTCAGTGAATTTATATTTTAGCAGGATATCCAAGAACATAAAATAATCATCTAAATCAATGAATTACTCCCCCTTTCGGGGAAGAAGGATTGGATGCCTAGGAGACTTGCATGATGGAGCTACACTCAAAGAGGCCTGTTTTAATGTTGCAGGAAAATCGAAGTTTTCCCCAGTTCCCAGATATAGGAGAAAAATACCAAGTGGAACATCAAAAAGGTGGATAGTAATCATTACAAAACCAGCTCTCTGTGGAAATAACACTGGGCTGTGCTGATGATTTAAGGTGAGGCAAAGGCTAAATTATCATCATTTACCATCATTTCCCTGAGATGTGCTTCCTAGCGGTATGCTGTCATTTATGAGTTCCCAGTCCTAGTGGGGCTGCTTGAGCCAGAGTCGTATGTATGTATGTTTCACATGCAAACACATACATGTGCACACACATGCACAACAAATTCCCAAGGGGTTCCCATTTGAGGAATTCAATTATAGGAAAGCACCTGGTTGATGTTACCTTTTAAAAAAACAAGGCATTCGTTATCACATATAGCAAGAAGTCTAGACAGGTCAGTTCTACCTCTCTTGGAAGATGTGATAGAAAAGCAGCTTAAATACTCATCTTAATAAATTCCAAGGTACTTCATGTTTATACTTCATGACTGCCCCTTCCCAGATGGAGGCAGATCCAACTCGTATTGGAGGGGTCCCCCGCTGGGGGACTCAGAAATGGGTTTCCAGGCCCAGCAAAGTGAGGTTTAAAGTTCCCATTATTATGTCCATTTCATTAAAAAAAATATATTTATTTATTTGAGAGAGAGAGCATGAAAGTGGTAGGGAGGGGGCAGGAGAAGGAGAAAGAAAATCCTTAAGCAAACTCCCTGCTGAGCGTGGAGCCCAACACAGGGCTCTATCTTAGGATCCTGAGATCATGACCTGAGCTGAAGTTGAGAGTTGGCTGCTTAACTGACTGAGCCACCCAGGAGCCCCTATCATGTCCATTTCTAAGCTGAAAGCTCATATATCTATGATCTTTCTTTAAAACATCACTTTAGTAATAATACTTAATACTTAGCATTTTGATACCCATGATATGAATTAATCCTCACAATTTACCCTGTTGCGATGATACCACTAACTCTATTTTCCAGAATAGTAAACTGGAGCTCAGAGTATTTAGATAGCTTGCCCTATGCCTGACGGGGGACAGGGACAAAACCTGACCTTGAGCACAGGTACTTTTTATAATAAATCTCGTGTTTCTTCTCCCACATCATCCTAAATGCCCATAGGTCTGTCTTGGGTATGATTTCCTGGTAAGCTTTCATAATATGTACTTAAACATCAGACAAAGGATGCCCATAAAATATGATTGATCAAACAAGGTACATTAAAATTATCCTCACCACAATATTGTCACCTTCTACACACACTCAGCTGACACTTCGGAGCGGCTGTCTATGCTCAGGAGGACTGCAGTTCCCTGTTCGTGCACCTAATACAGTGGTTCCATGAGGATTAAGATAGAACATTCCCTGTTTCCTCCCACTTCCTCTGCCATAGGTTCTCTGGCCCTTAATGGAAAGATTTCCTTTGTATCTCCAGCACCTGACTCAGCCACCCTCACCCCTTCTTCCGAGTTGGCACTGTTAATAGGAAAGCAGCTGGGTGGCAATCGCCACATCACCCTTAGCCTATCTGAACAGCCTGTCCCCATAGAAGGCTCCCATCTCCCACCTTAAACATAGCCACCCCAACCTGGGCATTAGAAAGTATCAGGGTTTATCCCTTCTCTCCCCACACCACTGTATCTCAGGCAGTCAGGAAGTCTCCCAGCTCATTCCTTGCCACCTGACTCTCCTCCCCCAAACTGGCCTGGAGGCACAGGTCCCTTCAATCCCTGGCGTGTTCACCTGTCCTCTGCTCCTCTCCCCTCTACTCTCTTATTTTAACCCAAACTTGGCTCTTCTCTGAGGACACTTTTCCATAGCTCTCTCAGCAGTGTGTATTTCCTTTCCTACAGCCAGGGTGCCTGAGATGGTCTCCTCACTCTTCATTCATAACACTTCACGGGCCATTCTGGACCATTCTCCTTTCCCCCCTTCTCCCCCATCCCCCATCCAGATCATTGGAAGTTCATGCTCTTGGCTCTGACTTCTACTACTGTTTCCTGTTGTAGTCAGCTACAGACCTCTAGGTCACTCCCTTTATGCCTTGAATATTTTAGCATCTTGCTGATGCCCCACTCCTGTAATAATTCACATTTTCAAATCCTTTGGGGCAATTAATGTCCTCAACAATCTGTTCTTTGACTCCTCCTACTCTTACCAAACCACTTATTCATTTTTTTTTAAGGTTTTACTTATTTGAGAGAGAGAGTGAGAGAGAGAGAGAGAGAGAGAGAGAGAGCATGAGTGGGGTGAGGGGCAGAGCAAGAAGCAGACTTCCTGCTGACAGGGAGCCCATTGCAGGGCCAGTGATCATGACCAGAGCTGAAGGTAGACATTTAACCAACTGAGCCACCCAGGTGCCCCTAACACTCATTCTTATAGTTCTATCCCAGCTTAGTCACTACCAGTAACTGCAGCTCCTCCAGATCTCAATTCTAGTATTTCTCCTTGTAACGGACACTTCCCATCTATTTAACTCATTGCAGCTGGTCTCCTGTCTCCCAACAGTCCCCAACTCCACAGGAAGCTACAAGCTATTGGTTATACTCCATTTTCACTGTCAGTCATCTTTTCTTATCTCCACTTTTCCTACTGCCTTGGATTCTGTGGCTCATCACTATAATCCTGGTCTATACACACACTGAACTCACTGGTTCCTCTCTCCCTCTCCAGTACTCATTCAGCAGAACCACAACTCTAATTAAACCAAAACTGTCTACTCCATATCATTCCCCAAAAGCTGAACATAGCTGAGAGAAAACCACGCAACCATATGAGCTGATGTCACTTTTAAGGCATGGACACAGGCTGCAGGTGGACCCCAGTGCTGCCCAGCAAGTCTATAGTCCACTTTCCTTTAACATGCACTCCACCCCTCTCCCCCATGACTGTGCCACCTCTTCTCCATTCTTCTGAAACCTCCAGGATCTCCTCCAATTTCCCTCTTAGCCATTGCCTGGCTGCTTATTTCATGAAGAAAACACAAAACCTAGGAAAATATGTACATTTGTTTCCATGTTTTGCTTTTTCGGTCCCATTATTACAGATATGCTAAAACCATCTACCTATGCACTTGAGCTCATCCCCTCTCTTCTATCCCAGGGCATCTCTTACGGGATGAACTGTGTCCCTCCAAAGTTCATATGTTGAACTCCTAACTCCCAGTACCTCAGAATGCAACTGTTTTTGGAAATAAGGTCTATTCTTTATTATGCTCAATTAGCCAGCATATAGTACATCATTAGTTTTCAACATAGTGTTCAATGCTTCATTAGTTGCATATAAGACCCAGTGCTCATCATCATATATGCCCTCCTTAATGCCTGTCACCTGGTCACCTCATCCTCCCACCCCTCCCCCTTCTGTAACCCTCAGTTTGATTCTCAGAGTCCAGAGTCTCTCATGGTTTATCTCCCTCTCTGATTTCTTCCCGTTCAGTTTTCCCAATCCTTCCGTTGTGGTCCTACACACTGGAAATAAGGTCTTTAAAGATGCAATTGGGATTAAATAATGTAGTACGGATGGGCTCTAATGCTGTATGACTGGTGTCCTTATAAGAGGAGAAGGTCAGGACACAGGGAGGCACACAGAGGAGGTCACAGGAAGACAGAAGACAGCCATCTACAAGCCAAGAAGAGAGGTCCTCAGCAGGAGTAACCCTGCTGACACCTGGATACGACCGAGTGGAGGCCGCCTTCTAGCCTGCAGAACACACAACACAGTTCTGTTGTTTTAGCCACTGAGGCTGTGGCACTTTGTTATGGCAGCCCCGGCAAACTAATACAGCTTCTTTCCTCAAACCTTTTACGTTTCTCCCATATCACCCAATTTTTCCTTTCAGCTGAACTATTGATGTAGCCATACAAACATGCTATTTACCTACTGTATTTCACTGTTAAAACAAAACAAAACTCTGCCTTGGCTTCAGAATGCCTTCTAGCTCTACTCCCTTTAAAGGAAAACTCCTCCTCAAAGCAGTGGTCTCTAGTTCCTGTCTCTATGTATTCTATTTACTCTCCTTTCAGAGCCTCTCAATCAACCCTAGTGAGGCCTTCAGCATCACCACTCCATCAAAACAACCTTTTCTTTTTCTTTCTTTTTCTCCTCTTTCTCCTCCTTCTGCCTCCTCCCCCTCCCCCTCTCCCTCTCCCTCCTCCCCCTCCTTCTCAGCTTCAGCTCATGACCTGAGCTGAAGGCAGATGCTTAACCGACTGAGCCACCCAGGTGCCCCCAAAACAAGCTTTTCTAAATTCAGCAGTGACCTCACAAAAGTGGGCTTTTCTCAATGCTCATCTTACTCTGTATATCTGATTTGGTTTCTTCCGAAAGACCTCTTGGCTTCTGGGCTTCCTCTTTTTGGTTTGGTTACTCTGATCTCTGTCTGGCCACTCCTTTTCTATTTTTTGCTTATTTCTCCTAATTTTGCTACCTCTTTTGATGGTGGGGTTTCCAGGGCTCAGTCCTTAGACTTCTTCTCTGACTATGCTCATTCTTAGGTAATCTCATTCTAGTGTCCTGGCATTGAAAACCATCTCCCAAATTCGTAGCTTTAATTTTGATTCTCCCCTTAACTCTAGACTTCTCTATTTGCCTGTCAATAAAGTTTTGAGCTTCACTTGCTCAAAACCCAGCTCTTAATTTTTGAAATGCCCTCCAACCTTGCTCCTCCTCTATTCTTCCTCATTTCATAAATCTTGTTCCAGTTTCTCAGGGCAAACCTTTGGAGTCAAGGTTATCCCTTCTCTTTCAAGCACAGCTCATGCCCAATTCAAAGCAGTCCCCTGACAGTTCTTCCTTCAATACAGCTAGAATTCAGTCACACCTCAGCACCTCCACGGCATCCCCTCGGGTCCAAGCCATCATCCTCTCACCCTTAGACTAGTGCAATAGCCTCCTAGCAGCTTGCTTCTTTTATCCTTAAATATCAATCCTGTAGCCAAAATGATACTTTTCAAACTTGTCAATCCATGTCTTCCCTGACGTCCACATATCCTTAACTAGCATCCCATCTCACTCAGAGAACATCTCGAATCTTTACCATAACCTAAAGGGGTGATGTGATCTGGCCCCCTGACACCTCTCTGACCTCTTTGTCTCCCATGCTTCCCCTGCTGAATCTGTCCTCTTGCCCAGGCCTCTCTCAGTTCCTACAACATGCCTTATGCACTCTTGCCTCAGGCCTTTGGCAAGTGCCACTCCCTCTCTCTCTCATGCTCCTTCAGGAATTATCTTCATTGTTCTTTCTCTCATGTTTTTCAGGTCTTTGTTCCTCAGCTGTCTCCTTAGAAAATATCTTCCCTGTCCTCTGTGTCTCCAATTGTTCCTCCCTCCTCTCTACCTTCTCCCCTGCCCTCGCACGGCCCCCAACTCTGCTCTGTCTTCACAGGGCCCATCATCCTCTTTTTATATTTGTATTTGTTCAATGGATGATAAGAAAACTACAGATATGTATACAAAGAACTTTGGTACGTTTCAGATGATTTTATTTAAAAAAAATTTTTCTTGCAATTTCATTTCCCTGAATGATGGTCAAGAATTTTGTTGCTGGGGTACCTGGGTGGCTCAGTGGGTTAAAGCCTCTGCCTTCAGCTCAGGTCATGATCTCAGGGTCCTGGGATCGAGCCCCGCATCAGGGTCTCTGCTCAGCGGGGAGCCTGCTTCCTCCTCTCTCTGTCTGCCTCTCTGCCTACTTGTGATCACTGTCTGTCAAATAAATAAATAAATTCTTAAAAAAAAAAAAGAATTTTGTTGCTTAGAAAAATGGCCTTTGATATAGTCCTCAACTTTGGTAAAAACATTATTTTGAAATATAAAGGGGACACAGCCCCTTCTTATTGAGGAAACTCCTACATACTTAACACCACCTTCAGGGGCAAGGAATCTAAATTAAAAAGGCTTATGTTCTCCCTTTTTTTTTTTTTTTTTTTTAAGGGAGAGAGAGAATCTTTTTTTTTTTTTTTTTAAGATTTTATTTATTTATTTGACAGAGAGAGAGATCACAAGTAGGCAGAGAGAGAGGGGGAAGCAGGCTCCCTGCTGAGCAGAGAGCCCGATGCGGGACTTGATCCCAGGACCCTGAGATCATGACCTGAGCCGAAGGCAGAGGCTTAACCAACTGAGACACCCAGGCGCCCTAAAAAGGCTTATGTTCTTAGAGAAATCAGGCTAAACCTAATGACATTCAGGAAACAACTGAAAATATTTAGACTTCTATTTAGTCTATTTAGTCTATAGTGAAAAGGGAATATATCAGATAATGTCCTCTAGACATTAACCTGCTGCTCAAAGTTTTCTATGCTACTTCTTAGTTATTTGTGGATTTATTTTACTATGAATCTATAATCTATGATTATAAGGAATGTCTGATGGATGGATGTTTGTTTTTATTAGATTATCAATTTTTAAAAAAGTGGAAACAGCAATAGAAATTGGTAGTAGTAATAAGAGGAAGTGACAGAGGTGAATGTAAGCATAGCCAAAACAAAATTAGTGGTGTGAACATCATTTTTTGCAGGCATGGTGAAATCTCTCTGCAAAGCAGACTTCCAAGAATATTTTATTTTATTTTATTTTTAAAAATATTTATTTGAGAGAGAGAAAGAGTGGGTGTGCACGTGCATGTACATGAGAGGGGGAGAGAATCTTCAAGCAGACTCCCTGATGAGTGCGGCTCGATCCCATGACCCATAAAATGGTGACCTGAGGTGAAAATAAGTCGGTTGCTTAACCAATTGGGTCACCCAGGGAGGCCCAAGAACATTTTAAATCAGGGAGTTGATAACACGATGAGGAAATTATTAAGTAAAGGAGGAAAATACTTGTTGAAGAAATTAGACATCATTTTCTAAGAGGCAACTCCCAAAAACTACTGTTAATGAAAATAATCAGTATAGATTTGTCAGCTTTAAAAAAGAAATGTGCATTCTGTATGTATTTCATAAATATTGGTGATGAAAAAACCCAGGGAGGGGTGTCTGGGTGGCTCAGCTGGTTAAGCTACCAACTCTTGGTTTCAACTCAGGTCATGGTTTCAGGGTCCTGGTGGGGCTCTGCTCAGCGGGGATACAGCTCGCGGACTTTCCCTTTCCCTTCCTCTCTTCTCCACCACCCCCTTACACTCTCCCTCTCTCTCTCTCAAATAAATAAATAAGTCCCCCCCCCCCCAAAAAAAGCCCAGGGAGTTAACCACCATCGGTCATTGTTACTGTCCTTTTATTGCAAAACCAAATTGAACTCTCTTCTAGTGAGCATTTATTTCCTAAAGTTGTACACACATATCCAAGCACATCAAATTATATATTAAATATGTGTGATTTTTTGGTATATCAATTATACTTCAATAAGGTTGTATTTAACATGAAAAAAATGTAGGGTTGCATGTTCTTTGTTGTTAAAAGATTTATGCCACTTTGAAAATTTGAAATTTGAAGCCATCTTTTCCTTGTGAATAACAAGCTTTTAATATTTTTATTATAATGCATAAATAATGTTTTCTCCATCACTTCACCAACAATACGAAGATATTTTCTATCTCTTCCTCTAAATGCTCTACTGGATCAAAGAAAATGACTAGTTTTACCTGGTTCCTCTGAGAACTGCAGGAACTGTAGTAGTCCCGAACTCCTCCTTGGATGTAGTAATAACACGAGAAACTTGGAAAAAAGAAATATATTCCTTAAAAATATACTCTCTTAGAAGTCTTCTGCATAACAAAGAATAATCATAAATAGCTATAATAATATAATAACAAATGGCTTACATCCATACATGAGTTCATAATTTATAAAGCTCATCATTAACTTTTTGTCAATTAATCCTATTAATTGTCAATTAATTTGTCAATTAATCCTATTAATAATTATGTAATGTGTGGCTTAGATACACTTTATAGATCACAATATTTAAGTTGAGCAAGCTGAAGCTACTTGTTAGAGATATGCAACCAAGCAGGACAGAGTTGAAGTCCATCCTTATTCTGTTTATCGGTAGAGTTGGTACCCCTTTAACTTCCCCATCAATAATAAAGTAATTTAAGGAGATAGAAGACGTAAACGTGAGCTGCCATCACTGTTTTCAGGGTAGGCAGGAAGTGGAGGGAGGAGAAAGCCTGTATTCCTGAGACCAGAAGCCCAGATGGGAACTCCAAATCCTGGGGTGGCAGCAACATATGTGAGAGTGTACGGAGTTGGGCAGAGAAGACATTTAAAGACAGGTATTTGCTCCCTGAAATGTCAGATTTTTAGACCTGACCTCAGAAGCAGTGGAAAACCTTTCCTCAAAGCCCGTCTTTCACCGAGTTTCTAGTCTCTGAAATCAACCACTGCAAGGCTCTTTCTACTTCTAGTTTGAGTGATTGCATAAATATTCGTTGAGAACTGCCACCTCCCCCTGACAAAGTCTCACAGATGAAGTGTAAAACTGAGACTCTGGCCATTTGTGCTTATTAAAGGCCCCATGGTACCTTTTACAGGAATTGGGTGATTAACATTCACAGTCTTGGCCTATTTCCAACCAGGGGAAAGGAACTGAGCTTCCATACTGCCTGTGTGCCCCTGTCGTTGCCACTGGGTGGATGGCAGCACACACACACACACAGTGTGGGGATGGGAGACCCTGGACGACTGGTCAGGGGAGACTTAGGAAAATCCCATTCTCACTGTGTTTTGACTTAGGACATCTGAGGACCACATGGATGCAGGAAAGCAAACTGACTCCTATCTTCAAAGGAGTGGAGAAGCAAGGCTTTCGGAGTAATTTCCTTCAATCAATTTCATCTTTACTTCCCTGGGCTGTTTTATGGAACCAACGCTTTTCTCCTCACTGTGAAAGAACTTGCCTGAGGCAAGGAGCAGATGCATTTTCCAGAACACCTGGTAGATACCCACTGACAGTGGTGGCTTAGCTCTAGGTTCTGAATGGTGGTTTTAGGGCTCAAATATCACTCCCATTTTGTGACTCAGGGTTAGGTGGCACAAAATAAGCAGCCTCATAATTCTAACGTATTACTGCAAGTGTGGGGGAGGGGAAAAGAAAGAGGAGCAGGAGAGAAATTTTGCCGAGTTTGGAACCCATTCAGATGTTACACGTTTTGAATATCAAACCTTCTGGTATTCTGGTTTGCATATCCTCTTAATGAGGTATATAAAATGGTTCAGTGGACATCAACTTGTACTTATTGAGTGACTTATGAGTTAAGTATAAATGAGTCAGAGACACTGATCCTTTCAAATGATCCAAGGTTCACAAACGGAAAAGAAAACAATACATAGAACATGGAAAGGACCTAGAATATTCCTAAAATAAAGCAATCCCTTGGCTGTAGTAAAGTAGAATGTTAACAGAAAACGCACATATAACCCTAAGGTTTCGACTTGGGAGAATAAGTGGTCACTGGAAGGGATTTTAATTTGGTGGATGGTAACAAGAAGGACTGATGGCGGTTAGTCATGGGATTAACTCCCTGGGCTTTTCCATCACTAATACTGATAAAGTACAGAGAGAATGTACATTTCTTCTTGAAAGATAAAGGAAAGTGACAAGCCTACATTGCATAAAGTCTTAAAACATGCTTGGGTCTGAGGCTACAGAAAGAAGACAGACACAAATATTTGGAAACTTACATGAAATAAAAGGGGGAGAACAGGTTTGAGGATTAAGCTGTTGCCACCCATGTTTCTTTGGCCTATTTATTTTAGGATGAGGCCTGGCTATTCTTGATTCTCTGAGGGGATTCTATTTCCTTTTATTTTCCAATCACAGGCACTGCTTAACACCACTTAAGCCAATAACTCTCTAGATCTTACCCCATGGGCCCCACTTCTGGCAAAGACCAACCAGGCCTCTCTTCTGCTAGTCCACAGATCACTTTAGCTATTTCAAAGGCCAGAAGAGGTTGTAAATGTGTGATAAGTCATTAATTTTTCAGGAATTGGTTGTCATTATGGAAGCAAAAAGCCCAAAACAAAACGGGCCCCTCGAAAGTTGATTTGGCCATGGAATGTGCATAGGAGAATTGGGATAGACATAGTCACAAGCTGGACAAAAAAATGATTATCACACTACTTCTTTCCTCATGTTCCTGTCTTCTGGCAAAAGGGCCAAGGAAAATGTTGGTTGGAAGACTGAAGGGACATCTCTCTTGTGTACCAGAGAATGACCATTTTCTATTAAAGTTCTACTTTTGGAGGCTTAATTAAATTATCAAACAGATAGTTATTGAGCAAGTAGCAGGCACTATGTTAAGAGTTAGGGATATAATGAATAGCAAAGACAAGACACAGGACACTAAATAAAGAGTCTCTTGAGATATGCATGGGCACTGGGCAGGTCAGAAACAATCTCAGACAAGGTCAGCAGAAAGTTGAAAGTAAGAAAACAGGATTTTACCCTGCTCTTTCCCGCAACAACAGCTGTGGCCTCTTGCAAAGCGATTAAGCCCGTGGGTAGGATTCCAGTCCCATCTCATCTCAGCAGGCTTGCAGTCTTGGAACGTTCTTGAAGGGAGACTTAATCGATTGCATTCCTTTGTTTTTGCCTTGGCATCTCAGATGGTGGCATTCCCAAGGCTGATTAGCTTGAAGTTCCTTCCCTGTGAAGCCAAAGCCACCATGTAATTTCCATTAGACCTGAAAATGATCCTGATTTAAAGCATAGATGGAGTCCCTAAGCCATTGTCTAATCATACTTAAGAATTATCTGACCTGGGCTATATGTTCTTCTTTTCCTTAGTAGTAAAATCATTCTTAAAAAGAAGTCACTCTTTGTAGGCAAACAGGCATGATGACAGCCTAGTTTCAAATTGAGTGTGCACTGAATATGGAACTATGATGCTGAATTGTGTGACTTTGGGTAAGCCACTAAGTTTCCTCCTTTCATTTTTTTCCTTTTGTGTTCTTCCAGTATCTTTGATGGGCCAGTCTTTGAAACTGGATCTAGAATAGGGTAGAGAGTAGATGGATACGAAGGGGAGGGGTCAACAGAGATAAAGAAAACCTGCCCCCTGCTCCGAGAAGAGCATAGTCTACTGAGGAAACAGACTTTTAAAGCCAATGATTAGAACACCACCAATGATTAGAACACCACCAAACAGGACTGTTATGGAGGGGTGTGGAGGGTGCTGTGGGAACACACAGGAAAGAGACTCACTGCTCCCGGGAGATTACGTAGGGGATTTGCTAAGGCATTCTAGAAGCAGTTAGCAATGAGTCGAATTTGGGGAATGAAGAATTCCGTGGGTAGAGAAGGGGAAAAGACACACCTAGTTGCTCAATCCTTAAAAAGGTATAATCTTTCATCCTACTTAGCTCTCAGACATATATTGAGAACAGATACATAAAACATGGTAGACTTGGGAGTCCATCTCCTCTGTGAATGCTGGAGCATACAAGCCCCACCAGAAAATGATGCCACATTAGTCTCAGAACTTCTGATGGCTTCTCCACCCCATGCCAGGGAATGCTTGTTAATCTTTTTTCCCTTGGCAAATGAAAGAAGAAGACCCGCTCACAGCTGGCCTCTTTATCCCATCCTGGCTCACACTGATGCCGGGACTGCACAGCGTGTAGCAATGATGGCTCTCAGAGCTGCTGTGGGAGAGACCAGTACAATGTCCAGGGAGTGAGCGTCCTCACCCTGGAGCAAGGCTGGGGTCTTCCTCGTGCCACCATTTCTGTGGGAGTCCTTTCCTACTCGGAGACATGAGCTCAGCTGCTCAGTTAGCTCTCAAAAGTCTTACAAGTAAGAGTCTCCTTATAGTCCCTGTGAGCTTATAGCCACCAACAGACTCATTGCCTCTGTATAGCAGGGCCTGCCCTGAAGTTCGAGGGCAAAAGAACAGGCAGACATGCCCAAAACCTCAGAGTTATAGGGATTTTGTGTCTAATGAAAAGGACAAACATCAGCTAATGCCAGCTCAGCCCTGCCTTAGTGTTCAAAGTTATTCAGAGGGCAGAATTTAGATTCTATGGCTCTTTGCAGCTAGATCTAATAGCCTGTGATCCTCCGACTTCAAATATATGTAAGACTCTCACTCTCAGACCAGGAGACTATGTTTATTATATGGGAGTGGGGAATTTAAAGAGTGATTTAATAGTACGTGTTTCTAAGAAAGTATTATATAATAAGATAGGTGTTACATTTACTGTGCTGCATTTGTGAATACTCTTGTCATCTTCAGAGATAGTAGCATCAATATCAACAACTTCATTGTATAAAAATAGAAAAAAGAGTCCTAAGTAGGTTAAGTACAATGTGCATTATTCAAAATGGTGTGATCCTCCTTCTCGCCCATTACAAAAACCACAGTGGCTTCAAGAATAAACATCAAAGAAAATACAGGAAGCAGCTGGGTAGGGAGATAGAGTTGGTTTATGAGGCAGGATGGCCAGGTGTTCTTCTCCCCCTTTTTGTTTTGTGACCTACAGCACATTGTCACTGTTTTTAGGGCCTCAATTTCTGGGTCTCTCAAATTAGGGCTAGCAATGCTAGTCACAGAGTCAATTTAAGAATAATGACAGGTGTGCATTAAAGACTTTCTTGAGGTAAGAGGTGCAAAAAGGTGGCCCCTGCTCACAGCCAAAGTGCTGGTGGGATCTACGTGTTTGGCCGTGGTGACATGTTTCCCTATGTGAGACCCGTGTGAGTGCATTCAGGGCTTAGTGCTTATGTAAGACCCTCAGCCTTCCATTGTGTTTTTAACCCAGATTCAGAACGACCTCCTTCTTTCCAACTCACGCTGCCTGAGGATCCTAAAACATAGGAACTGGGCTCAGCTTGGCTAAGTTATTCACCAGGACAGGCTTTCTGAACCTCCTTTTCCTTCCCTATCTCCCTTCAATTCACCTATTCATCCAAGAGATATTTATTGAGCACCTCCCACATGCTAGGTACTGTTCTGAGCAGGTAGTCCCTATTCCTTTGGAACGTATGGGAGCATGGGGAAGACAGGAAATAAATAAAACGGATGTTATATTTTCAGATAAAGATTTATGTGCAAAGGAGAAAATCAATGGGATTTTGGTTGAGAGAGAGACTAGGGAGCTGAACTACCCTACCTTCAGACTCTGGAGGCCTGGGTTGGGGTCCAGGAATCTCTGTTGTTAACCAAAAGCTCAGCAGATTCCACTACAGCTGGCCTCTGGAGGGTCCATCTAGCACCACTGCTCTAGGGAATGTTCTAAGTGTGTAACCCCCCAGGGTCGTGGTCTCCTTTGTGAGTGGTGGGAGAAGGGTGGGGTGTGTTTTAGGGCGAAGGTTAACTGCTCTGGGCAGATTCCCACCTGAAGCTCCCTCTTCCTGGCACCCATTCTCACTTCCAGCAGCTGCTTTCTCTGTAGGGATGGGCCTTGCCACCTGTTGGCTCTAGCCTCAAATTTGGAGGGTTAATGTGTTCTTATCTGAAATGACAGGAAGAGGAGGAGGGGGAAACGAAATTGTTAACATCGTTCTCCTTATCTCTCCTCTCCCAGATCCTTTTCTGACCCCTCCCTTCCCCGGATCCTTCCCCCACCCTCTCAAATCTGCTATGAGCAGCTGCTGGCCTCCTGGCCCATGGGCCTCCTAGCCAGCTGTCTGACGTCACACATCAATCTTCCATCTTTACTGCAAAGCTCTACTGATCACATTTCACATTTCCAGGACTCTGGCCATAAAGCCCCTTTCTCTGCTGTAATTAGTAATTAGAGAAAAAATGTTAGCTAACAGACACTCAATCCACATCTGTCAAGTGAGGAAATTCCCATTCAAGAGGAGGCCTGACTGCTCTATCCAGGTGATAGAACAATTGTGGTCTGCTCTTCTGCGATAAGTGGTTCTAATGGAATGTGAGAGTTTTGTTTTCAAGTGTCAGTTTGGCTGTACACATGTCCCTCTGTATCTGTATAAGCTAATTCATAATTTAAAAAATCACTCCTTCCTTTCTCTCATCTTCTCTCCCACACTGCTGCTAATATTAATTCAATGGGATCATCAACAAAAGAAGTTCCTCTTGCTGAAGTATACTTCATGGGCTGTCCCTGGTACCTTCCTGTGATTACCTTCTGAGAAGGCTGCTATAGCTGCCAGCTGGCTGATGAAGCATCACAACTGTGAAGATGGGAGGGAGGAAATGGCCCACGCAACACCTGCAGATTTGCCTAAGTGGGGACATTTGTAGTTGAGGGCAGTCTTTGCTTATTGTTTCTGTCACTTATAAAGGGTCTCATGAAATATTCTTCAAACCCATGCTTTGTAGAGATTTAGTTATTATTTAGCTAAACACGGGCCAGTGGCACAGTATGGATACCCCAAACAAGCACACAAATAAAGCTCCTCAAATCCAATGTGTCTCTAGAGAGGTGATAGTTTGCTGTTTTTAGTGTGGGTTGAATCATAGCAGGCGGCTGATTACTCCCAAGACCCAAACTTAATGAGAACATAGAAACCCCAAGGTGTTTCAGAGGCCAACCATCAAGAAGGTAAAAGAATTTTTGACATTGTCATTTGAAGAGCAGTTGAATAATTGGAAGATTCAGAGAAAAGAGGCTTTGGAGAGAATTTGAGTTGTTTTCAAATAAAGAGTTTACATGCTATAAGAGGCTGGACTCATTTTGTAGAACCCAGAGGTCCATGTGGGATGACAATTACTGGGGCAGGGGGGTGTAGCTTGACTACCTCCTGAGAAGGCCGCTTGCACACAGGGTTGCGATGCATTGTGATCACTGTCCTCATGGAAGTTTAAAAATCCAAGACCCAAGAGAACAGGCAGGAGGGAAAATGAATAATTCTGACCGAAGTAGAGGGGTTTCTGAAGGAGAAGGTGGTTTCCTCTCAGACTGCCCTGTAGGATGAGGAAGGGATACTTATTTACAGGGGAAACATAAATGGGGAAGAGGTATTCATTAGAGAAGGGCAGACCAGGGAGAGGGATCTGAGGGAAAGGTGCCAGAAGAAAGAATACATTATTTGCTCACGGACAAGAAGACACAAAAGTGATGCCACATTTTAGAGATTATCCAGTTAGGGGCTAAATAACCAAGAGGCCCAGAGGTTTCATATTTGCTTCTATTGCTTGAGACAACACTTTAACCAACTATTCTCTTTCTTGAACTATTTGAGTCTTTTTTTTTTTTAAGATTTTATTTATTTATTTGACAAAGAGAGATATCACAAGTAGGCAGAGAGGCAGGCAAAGGGGGAGGGGGAAGCAGGCTCCCTGCTGAGCAGAGAGCCCGATGAGGGGCTCGATCCCAGGACCCTGAGATCATGACCTGAGCCGAAGGCAGAGGCTCAACCCACTGAGCCACCCAGGTGCCCCTATTTGAGTCTTTTCATTTGCAAAATGGAGGAGGGATGGAGTAGGTTTCTAAGACCACCTTCTTATCCCATGACAGATAAACTACAATTCTCAATGCTCTATGTTTCTACCATAGCCTGATACCAGCCAGCACATTCTGTGAAATTATAAAAACTTCACCTCAAATCAACCACCTTTAACTATCCATTATTGGTTTTGCACTTTCCTGACCTCCTCATTTTTCTTTCTCATTCCTTACTTTCCAAGGGAGAGATTTGAACTCAGAATTCCAAGTGTGGCCTTCCCTAGGGGTGCAGAGATCATCCATCTTCTATTCACTGGCATGATGATTATGTCTCCAGCTAATTCTGTTGCCACAAAACATTGCAAGCTCATATGTTTTTGGTTACTTGCTCCCAAATGCATTACTTTGCATTTTTCCAAGTTGAATCTTGTTTCATTCTTTTCCACCCATACTTCTATAATCTCTTAATATCATTCATGTGTTTAATGCTTGCCCACACCGGGATCTGCTTCTCCTAGCCTGGTACCATTTGCATGCTCCATTAATCTTTTTTAAAGAACACTGTATCTAGTACTTCTCCCCGTGTCTCTTTGCCTATTACCTCACAGCCCAATGTCTGATCTTAAGGATGGCACTCAGATCCTACTGCTTAGTAAGAAACATCACTTTGTGAATGCATTTAAACATTCCAAATGCTGCTTATCTAAATAATTGCTTAGTTCTTGTGGAATTTAACATACTGCAGTTGGATGCAGTCATGAAGGTAATATTATCGAATACTCCCATTTTACAGAAGAAGAAAACAGGCCCAGAGAAGTTAAGTGTACAGTTTGTCAGGGTGGGGTATGGCAGAAACCAACACTTAAGGTTCCCAACTTCCAGACCAGGAGTGGAGAGGGTACCTAAGAACCTTACTAACCTGGGGGTGGTGTAGGAAAGACCAGGAGAGGGGAGAAGTGAAAAGGGGATAATAATGTTATAGACTTCCTTGCTCTGAGCAGAGCTGCACAACTCTGGTGCCAATTAAATTGTCATGCCTTAAGAGTCTAATTTACCTAAGATGCATTTACCACACACATCCTATACCCTTTCTCTTTCCACAAGCCTCTAAGAGGTCTGCGAGGAGGCAGGGTTCACCTATCCTCAATAACTAAGGAGCAATGTTCTAATGAAAAATACTATTCGAAATCCCTTTCTTCCTTTCCTCACTTGGTCTTATGGTATTTATTATTAGCTAGATTCCTGGGAGTCTTCTCTAGTCTTCATCAGCCTTCAGAAAGATAAGTGGTTGATTCCATACAGTTTTTCATGCTCCGTAACATGGTTTATTATTTTCTGTTAATCTTGGTGATTCAGGATTTCCAAGAATATCTGCTAAAATAATTCACAGTTCATTGTACATTGTACCATGGCTTCCTAATTGACCAATCATTCACCCGAGTTCTGTAAGAGGTCTAAAAGTTTAGTTCATTATTTTCTGTTGCCTGGTCATTATTCACCGAGTTATTTAGAGGAGTTTTTTTCCCAGTGTCTTCTCGCATCATAGGGATCATCAACAAAAAATCTCTATTCTTTTTAGACTGTTATGCTATCATTAAGTCATTCTGGCTTTTTTTCTGCCAAGTTTTTCCTCCAAGTCTTGACCGAGGTTGGGCCTACATGACACCAAAACATCCAAATGAGAAAGAAAAATTCAGTTGAACCACTCATATGCTTCTCCACCAAATCCAGATGTTTGGCAAGTATGGACAATACTCTGGATAATGAATGATTCCCCCTACAGTCCACATTTTCATCTTACTGCTTTAATTAATAAAGACACAGCTTAGTTGTATGCACTCTATAAAGAATGGTAGTTTCTGGTAGATTCAACCCCTGTGTGAAAAGAACCTCTGACTCACTAGCTTGACCAAGGTTAGGGTGCAGTCATTTGTCCTAGGTGGATGTGATGGGTTTGCTACCATGAAGAATTGTGGGTTAGGAAGTGGGTATCATTCCCAGCATAAATAAATCCAGATGCAAAAAGTTCAAGGGAATAAGAATCAGGAACTGGAATCTTCCTTGGCTACAGAATTGTGGTAAATATTTCAAAATATCCACACTACCCAATTCATTCAGTTTGCATAATTTGCCTAACTCGCCCCTTAATATAATTAAATGAAAAACACATATTTTGCACTAATTGTCATTCTGAAAGTTTTGAAATACTACACACATGGCGTCTCGTACACTCTCTCAATGTTCCAGTGAGGAGTTTTTGTTATTTGAACTTATCAAATAACTAGAGTGAGGTGGGCAGTTTCACATGAAAGGCAGAAAACATTTTAGAGTAGACTTGAGTCTAGAATTATAGATTTGAGGGACTTGACAGGTCTTTTAAGGAAAATCCTCATCCCGATCCCCATTTAACACATTTGTTGAGTGGTTATCCAAGTAGCTCTGGAGAGAGGGAATGACCTTATTCTTTTTTACATTAACCTCAGAATCTACCTCTCTGTGGTTTTCACTTGCCAAACCCTGACTTCCTCCTTGCCCCCACAGAACAAGTCAGGCTGTCTTTTGGTATTTGAAATAATTTGTCCCATCCCACTTGTCCTGACATTTCAGCCAAGACTTCTCTTCTCTAGCCACTTCTTCCTTCCTGTCATAAGGTCTGAGGTTCTTCCCCAGATGTGTTCCAGTTTGTTTCTCTTAAAGCACTAGATTCAAGGAAGGCCGCGCTTCCTTGAGTCTTCCCTCCCCCAGCTTCTGCTTCTACCTGGGGGAGGCCAGATTGAGATGGCTTCTACCCCAGACTCTGCTTCACCTCTGAGTCATCCTCACTTCAGAGGCCCGATTTTCTGACAATGAATAGAAACTTGACTCATGCCTCCTCCTAACACAGCAAACTGCTTCTCCCAGCGGCAGCAACTACCACCCACCTTCTCCTGGCAGGGTTCCAGGACAAGGTGAGGGCTCTGAAACTTTTACACACCGCTAAATGGGTCAGGGACTCTGACAGGTACCCTGGACCACCTAACGATGGAAAGTCTGACCTAGCAGGCGGAATCAATAGCAGCGATTCTGCTGCTAAGGGCGGAGGTGAGGAGCAAAAGAACATGCTCCTTCTTTGTGTCAGGGGATTGCCCCTTTTCTCACCTGGGCTCTGCTGAGGCTCCCACACATCTGTAGTCTCTTTACAGCTTCTGGCAGCCATTCCTGAGGCCCCAGAGTTAAGTCCCCTGGCAAGAACAACTGAATTTTCCTCCTACCTTTTGTCTTTCTCCAGGTACAACGTAATATTGCCTGGTCCGGAATTTTAACTTCTTTGAAACGTGGTTTGTACCACCAGCACCTTGGGTTTATAAAAGAAGGGTAAAATTTCTGCCTTGTATTGTGACTATAAAAACCCTTAACCTAATTTTCCAGCTGAGCCAATTTCAAATTAAATAACTTCATGTCAGGAACATCTGGACAAGCCTCGAATAGATTCTGTGATAAATCAGCAGCTGCTGTGGGCTAAAGGTCACTCTAATTCCAGATTCTCTGCCTAGAAAATGCCGAGGCAATAAATAAAATTACCACACAGATTCTGTAAAAGCCACAAGGGGTTCACACAGGAGAGAGAGCGGAGGAGAGCAGGATGGCCTTGGGTGGTGAAGTTGGCAAGCCCCGTGAAGTTGCTGTTAGGTTGAATGAGTTGATGATGGTGCAAACCAGAGGTGATGGGTCTGTCTCTGTGCCCTCTCACTGCACAATCTGGTAAGTCACTGCATCTCCAGAGTAGACCCCATTGTACAGGTAAGGATTGTTGTACAATTGTAAAGGTTGTACAGGTAAAGACTTGACAGGCGAGGTGGAGGGGAAGAGGGTAAACATCACAGACTACCTGGCAAAGCTTCATAAAATCCTATTTTGTCTCTGCCTGTCCCCAAGAATTCCGTTATGGGCCTTTACCACATCATCTTTCTTGTCTCTCTGGTTCTCCTGCTCAAGGCCAGACTTTCCATCTTCCTTTCCTCTGGATACTGACCACCCACCCCCACTAGCCCAGGGCTCCTCTCCATCTTTTTTTTTTTTTTTTTTTTTTAAGATTTTATTATTTGTTTGAGGCCGGGAGGAGCAGAAGGGGAGGGAGAGAATCTCAAGTGACTCCATGCTGCGCATGAGCTCAACCTGACGCTTGACTCAGGGCTCCATGCTGGCTCCATCTCGTGACCCTGAGATCATGACCTGAGCAGAAACCAAGAGTCAGACGTTTAACCATCTGAGTCCCCCAGGCATGGTACTGGTACAAAAACAGACACAAAGACCAGTGGAACAGAGTAGAGAGCCCAGATATGGACCCTCAATTCAATGGTCAAATAACCTTCAACAAAGCAGGAAAAAATATCCAGTGGAAAAAAAGACAGTCTCTTCAATAAAGGTGCTAGGAAAATTAGACAGTTATGTATAGAAGAATGAAACTCGACTGTGTTCTTACACCATACACAAAGATAACTCGAAATGGATAAAAGACCTCAATTTGAGGGAGGGATCTATCAGAATCCTAGAGGAGAACATAGGCAGTAACCTCTTCAACATTGGCCACAACAACTTCTTTCAAGACATGTCTCCAAAGGCAAAGGAAACAAAAGCTAAAATGAACTTTTGGGACTTCATTAAGACCAAAAGCTAATGCACAGCAAAGGAAGCAGTCAACAAAACAAAGAGGCAACCCACGGAATGGGAGAAGATATTCACAAATGACACTACAGACAAAGGGCTGATATCCAAGATCTATAAAGAACTCCTTAGGGGCGCCTGGGTGGCTCAGTGGGTTAAAGACTCTGCCTTCGGCTCAGGTCATGATCTCAGGGTCCTGGGATCGAGCCCCGCATCGGGTTCTCTGCTCAGCAGGGAGCCCGCTTCCCCCTCTCTCTCTGCCTGCCTCTCTGCCTACTTGTGATCTCTCTCTCTGTCAAATAAATAAATAAAATCTTTAAAAAAAAAAAGAACTCCTTAAACTCAACACACACAAGACAGGTGTGTGTTCTTTATTTTTTTTAACTGATGCATAATTTCCTGGCAAATCAATGACCAGCCTATACTCAGACATCCCCTCTTTCTAAAGCAGCTCCTTGACAGCTTGAATTATGTTTAAAAGTACCCCTTACACTAACCTAGACCTACTTCCTGCCACTCATGGTTCTAGTCCTACTGTTTAAAATAATTTATTTCTTAGATTATGCAACCTACCTTTTGCATAGGTGCTAGTACATACTAAACACACAAATAATGATATTTTCCCCCCACATGGTGGTCTCCACTCTCATAATCATTAAGGAGAACTATCATTTCTCTGTGGGAAGGTAATTCATAAAGTAATTTCCTTTTAATAAGAGCCTTTCCTAATTCTGGATCCTACCATTTGGAGACTACTGAATGTGGCTCAAAGGATAACAGCCATTGCCAGTTTATTTCTACTACACCAACATGGTACTCCTTCCCCTCTATGTGACAAGAATGTACCTCTGTCTGGAAAAAAGGCCAGAGTACTTTGTTGAGGTAGTAGTTTTGGGTTCCCAGGATAACTTTAAGAGACTCAGCACTAACCAGAGTGATGGCTGCCCTGACTATAGGAGATTAAGAATTAGCTATTATTAAGACTTGCCCCCTCATCTGCTCAAGTTGTGCATTTGGATTTCACTGCCTTCCTGGCTCCAGTGATATTAACCAAGCTTTCGACCAAGCTTCCCTCCTCTTTTGGTATCAGAGGGACAATGACCATGGACTCGCTAGGTTTTAGTATATTCTGCTATAGTCTGGTTCCTTGAAACACTTTCCCTGGATGACACTGAGTAGCAGCTATTCAATTTCAAATAGAAATATTTGTTGGATATATTTGTTGTAAGGAGCAGAAGGAAATCACTGGTCTCTACAGAAGTTCTTTCTCATGGGGATGTTCTGCCCATCATCAGATTTATGTCAGGCTCAGATTCTGCCGCTGTGTTTCAATGTTCTTAAAGACATTTAACAACTGTATCTGTATCAGTGCATCGTGAAGGACACTTTTCCATAGAATGTGCAGAATAACATTTCTTAGGGCAGAGGGAGAGAGAAGCCCCACTTGAAGAGTTGGTTTATTCTTATCTTACAGACACTGTGATTCCTGTAATTGAATATCTTTCCCTCTCTTTTTTTCTTTTTCCTTTTTTTTTCTAGTTTCTAGGAAGCTTAGAGTCTGATTTGCAGTAAACCTGTAATACACATACAGGGCCTTATGGCTTTCATGTTCTAGATCAATCATTTTCTACATTAATCATTAATTATCTTAATTGTTCTATGTCTCTTCTTCCTTTGCATTAATTTTTTTCACTTTAAAAAAAATCTTTGTGCTATGTCTTTTTTTTTTTTGTAATCTTTCTAAAGTTCTTTTTGTAAAGGGCAGAGTTAAAGTAAATAATAATCCTTTGCTGTAACAGGTGTTCCCACTAGGCTCATCACAACACCAGCCACTGTCTGCAGAGAATCCAAGAAATCCAAGGGCCTAGAAATGCAGGACTTCCCTTACTAAGGGAACAAAGAAATAAGACCAAAGCACTTAAGCAGACTGTAGCTAACAAGTGGTACTAATGTCCTGAAGCCCACCCTGAAAGAAGCCTGAGAAATGTGGATAGACTTCCCAGGGACACAACTACTTAAGATGAACTTCGTCATCAGTAAGACAAGTCTCACCCTTGTATGAGTGTTTTCATTCTGTGGATGTAGCTAGAAGTTCAGCTGGTCCCAACTGGTACAGCTGTCTGCAGCTGGGGACTTTAGTACCCCATAAGCCAGCAGCTGGGGAGGGAGAGGCCCTGTAGTGTGACTGTCTCTGCTCAGAAATACCATCAGTTTTATACACCTCTTTGGCAGAGGAAGGTCCCCACACACTGTGGGTTCATTCATTCATTCATTGGCTTCCCACCATGAATCAGGAGTTGTGATAGAAGTCTAAGGAATACAAACATGGGTGAGGCACAGACTTCAAGGAAAGGTCAACAAAATAAGCTTGGTATATAAATAGCCCTAATATAAGGTGAAAGTGTTAAGCGCCAAAAGGAAGCACAGGTCAACTGGTATGGGAGTTGAGAAGAGGGAAGAGTTTCTTTTAGCTAAAAGATCAGGGAGTTCAAGAGTTTGAACTGTAACCTGAAATCCACACTGCAGGCAGAGAGAACTGTAAGAGCAAAGATACAGAAGTGGTTAAGTGCAGGATATGTTGGGAGAACAATAACTGGCTCAGGCTGGCTCAGGGGAAGTTGAGTGAAGGTAAGAAGGAGTGGGAGATGAGGCTGAAGTGTCATTAATAGTGAGATTGTAGGGGCATCTGGGTGGCTCAGTCGGTTAAGCATCCGTCTTTGGCTCAGGTCATGATCCCAGGGTCCTAGGATTGAGCCCCGCATGGAGCTCCCTGTTCAACAGTGAGTCTGTTTCTCCTTCTGCCTCTGTAATCTCTCTGGTTCTCACTCTCTCTCAAATAAATAAATAAAATCTTAAAAAAAATAGTGAGATTGTAGTTTATGGGAATTGACCCCCTAACAATGGTTAGACACCAGAGATGGAAAGTCTAACAGGGGAACTGCCATAATAGTCTCAGCAAGAGATAACACCAGGAGAAAAATGTTAGGCATTTCAGAAGTAGTGTGGACAAAATAAGCCACTGTCAGAAAGACAGATGTTCTCAGTCTCTGCTTTATGCTACCTCCTCCCCATCTCTTCCACAATGATATACTCTTTCACACAAAGTCATAAGAAATCCCATTGCTTGCAATCACCAATGAAGCTAGCTGTTTCCAGCCTGCCAAACTTTCTTCCTCGGGAGGGACGGTTATGCCCAAAGTATACTGGAAAGTCAAGGCAATTTGCAGGGAATATGTTGGAAAAGAAAATCTAAGGAGTTTAGACCCATTTTTATTACTTTTTGATTTAAGTAGTTAATTACTTCAATTATTTACTTCTTTATAGGGCGAGGCTGAGTGCTTGAAAGCAAGCTCTCCATCATCACTGACCCAAATGTAACAGCAGTCCTGAGATGAATGAGACTTTGGACTCCTGTAAAAGGTCTGCTACCATTGAGCTTGAGAAGGGGCTGATCCTTTTCTTTCCAAGAGTTAATAGCCAAGTTGATTCTGGACTCCTCTCTTGATTACATCACTGTTCTCTAGGACCTGGGACACTTGGGTGTAACTGGAGCTTCAGATCCTCAGAAAAGCAATTCAAATCTGAGTGGGATTCCACAGCAACTGTGATTTCCTCCTGACTAGTGTTGAACCAGATTTCCAAGCTTTTGCCAGCCCCACCCACAGCCTCATTTCCAGCCATGCCTCCACCTTGTTGCCTCATCATTCAGAATAACTTCCCCAAGTATCTGCTGTCTTCTGCGTCTGTGCATTCACGCATGTCATTCTCCCTGTGTGGAAGGCACCTTCCTGCCCTTCCCAACTTGCTGAGTCCTCCTTGCCCTTCGAGTTCAGCTCATTTGTTCCCTACTTGAGTAGCCATCTTGATCTCCTATCCCATTTATGCCTATCCTCTCTGATCCCAAGTCACCCAGGTTTATCTCTAATGTAGCACTTCATTCAATCCTTAAATTGACACCAGGTACTAGGCTGGGTCCTGCATTCATCAAAAGTAATAGGACAAAGATTCTGCCAGTGATATATATATATATATATATATATATATATATATATATAGAGAGAGAGAGAGAGAGAGAGAGAGAGAGAGAACAACCTGCTAATAAATGGTGACAGGTCTCAACAGTGAGCAGCACTCTAATTGTTGGATTTTTTTTTTTTTTCCTGATTCTCCTGCTATGCTGTGAGTTCCTTGAAGGCAAGGAATTAGTTCAATAATCTCTTATTTATCAGGGGCTTAATAAATATTGAAAGAACAAATGGAAGTTGACTATTAATGAGGAAGACTCTAGTCATTTCAGGACTCAACCACTCTAGACATCAGGTCTTGAAATTACAGTAAGGTGAGCAGTTGTCTGACTCATTTAGCATCATACTGGAGTTACTGGAGATCATAAGAGGCTTTAAAAGGAATCTGACTACTTACCTGGGTTGCACAGAACAGTCCCAATCGACATCTATTATTCTGGCATCCTGTCTGGATTAATACTTACTCCAGATTTTTTTTTTCAATGACATTTAGTTATTTTATTAAAGTAAGCTAGGATGAGTTTGGTAGACCTCCACTTCTTATTCCTAGATTTTTCCACGTCTTTTCTTCCTGCGTCTGGTCTCATTTAGTAATATGTGAGCAACATTGTTAAAAAACAGAGGTCTCACCTTACTACATATTAAAATCTAAAAGACACTAGCCATGACCTATCTCTCTTTTCCTGAGCATCCTTTGTACAATGTAACTAACACTCCCTTTCCTTAGGACAGCATACAAGGTGTTTGCTGATAGATCCCAGCGCCCTTTGCCATGACTTAAGAGATGCTCAAGACTACTAGAAAATGACGGAAAGTCATCTTGAATGAGGTCAGTAAAAACATGGGAAATAATGAGTACATGAACCTGAAATATGTGCAAGAAATATAGGCCTGACAGTCTTGTCATACAGTAGAGAGAGCTGTCTGAGTTCTCTTGTTATAGTGGTTTTGTTATTTACAGTAGTCTACAACTACTGTTATTTACGGTAGTCTACAATTTGCAGAAGTCTACAACTATTTTATTGTTTGGCAATACTTTCTTATTTTGTACTAAACCCATCAATAGCACTTAAGTTAAAAAATGGAAGTGCAAGTTTAATGAAATATTAAAACTGAATTTGTTTCTCAAGACAAATGATGATAAAATAGAACTTGCAAAACAGTTTATAAACATTTACTCTCCACCATGGGGGATGGCAACCCATGAGAACCATAAAACACAAATCTGCTTAAGAAGCACCAGCATCTACCTTCAAAGTCTGTTGTTATTTTAAGACTGTACCCAAAGATGACAATTTAACGTCGATTTACAAGTGAAATTTATAGTACTGTGGTAGAGAGCTAAGTGAGATCAATATAGACATTATAATCTGTACATGCAACTAAATCAGACCCAAACAAAGTGCAGTCAGCCAACAGAGCAGTGAGAATAATACAGTCACCCCCACCCCAGTTCTATGTGTGGGATTTCCACTTTTCCCTTAGCGTTTCTTTTTTAAAATTTTTTACTTAAATTCAATTAGCCAATATATAATACACCTTTAGTTTCAGATGTAGAGTTCAGAAATTCATCAGTTGCTTGTAATACCCAGTGCCCATCAATACATCATGTGCCCTCCTTAATGCCAGTCACACAAGTATCCCATCTACCCACCCACCTCCCCTCCAGCAACCCTCAGTTTGTTTCCTATAGTTAAGAGTCTCTCATCCTTAGCTTTTCTTGCATAGTAAATGTGTCTCCCAGACATTTCGGTCAAGCAAGGGTGCTGTGATATTGTGGTTTATATTAAGAAATATATATTTGATCTTTGTCCCTTCTCCAGACCAAGAACTCCTAAAATCCTGGAATTCCCTGTGATGAGAGCAATAAAGTGTCTTTTGTTATGTTAACAAGTAACCCTCGGAGAGCACCTAAGAATGGGAGCTGGTTGCCCCTGGAGCCAACTCTTGTGATTATAGGGGTGGAAATTTCAGTCCTACCCTCTGACTTCCTGGGGAGTGGAAAGGATCTAGATAGAGACAGAGTTCAATCACCAAGAGCCAGTAGATTTAATCAATCATGTTTCTGTAAACATGAAAACTGCATGTAACCTCCTTACGTGTTTACCTTATTGTAAACATGGACCTCCATGAAAACTGCAAAGGCCAGGGTTTGGAAGAGTGTCAGGACTGGTGAATATGTAGGGGTACTGGGAGAGTGGGGCCCAGAGAGAACACAGAAGCCCATGCCCCTTCCCTCATATCTTGTTGTATGTATATTTTCCATCTTCCTGAGTTATATCCCTTTTATAAGAAACCCAAGAATCTTTTGAGTAAAAAGTGTCTCTGAGTTCTGTGACTCACTCTAGTAAATTAATCAAACATAAGTAGTGGGTCTTTGGAACCTCCACTTTGTAACTGGTGGGTCAGAAGCAAAAATGATAAATCCGGCGGTGCAGTCTTATAGAACTGAGCCCTTAACCTGTGGAATCTGTTGCTACCTCCAGGCAGACAGTGTGACAATTACTTCAATTGTAGGATACCCTGCTGGTGTTGGAGGATTGGCTGGTTAGGGTAAAACTTTCACACATCAAAAGCAGTACTGGAACTATAAGTGCCAATATAAAAAAATATCTTAACTATTAGTAAGAATTTAAAAGATAAATAACAGTTATTTAATAATAAAAGGATAAATATTTAGTGATAAATAATAAGTAATTCACTATGTTTCTTCACTTGTAACACAGGAATATTAATAGGCATCTATCTCATTAACATTTTTATGAGGCTTTAATGAGTTAAGCATTGAGAAGGGTCCCTAAAACCTGGTAAGCAGTCAGGTCTGTATTTGTTCATCTGATTGCTGTTACAATAATCATTATTGTTATTTAGCATATGTTTACTGAAATATCTGTGCCAAGTCCTAAGGTCTTTGTGCCAACAGATTTTTGGCTGATGATTAAGATACCATGAAGAGACAGTCTTTCCCATTGGATATTCTTTCCTGCTTTGTTGAAGATTAGTTGACCACAGAGTTGTGGTTCATTTCTAGATTTTCTATTCCATTCCATTCATCTACGTGTCTATTTTTGGGCCAGTACCATGCTGTTTTGTTTACTACAGCTTTGTACTGTAACTTGAAGTATGGAATTGTGATGCCTCCAGCTTTGTTTTTCATTTTTAAGGTTGCTTTTGTTATTTAGAGTCATTTGTGGTTCCATACAAATTTTAGGATTGTTTGTTCTACCTCTGTGAAAAATGCTGGTGGTATTTTGATAGGGATTGCATTAAATGTAGATTGCTTCGGGTAGTATATACCTTTTAACAATATTTGTTCTTCCAATCCATGAGCATGGGATGTCTTTCTATTTCTTTGTGTCATCTTCAATTTCTTTCACCAGTGTTTTGTGGTTTTCAGAGTATAGGTCTTTTACCTCTTTGGTTAGGTTTATTCTAGGAATCTTACTGTTTTTGGTGTAATTGTAAATGGGACTGTTGTCTTAATTTCTCTTTCTGCTGCTTCATTATTCGTGTATAGAGATGCAACAGATTTCTGGATGTTGATTTTGTATCCTGGGACTTTACTGAATTCCTTTATCAGTTCTAGCAGTTTTTTGGTAGAGTCTTTTGGGTTTTCTATATAGAGTATCATTTCATCTGCCAGAAAGACTATCCAATGGGAAAAAGACAAGTGTCTCCAACAAATGGTGTTGGAAAACTAGACAGTAACATGCAGAAGAATGAAACTCAGCCACTTTCTTACACCATACACAAAAATAAATTCAAAATTGATTAAAGACCTAAATGTGAGTCCTGATACCATAAAAATCCTAGAAGAGAACACAGGCAGTGACTTCTTTGACATCAACTGTAGCAACACCTTTCTAGATATGTCTCCGAAGGGAAATAAGCAAAAATAAACTATTGGGACTACATCAAAATAAAAAAGTGGGTATTAAGGAGGGAAGGTATTGCATGGAGCATTGGGTGTTTTACATAAACAATGAATCTTGGAACAATACATCAAAAACTAATAATGTGTTATCTGGTGACTAAGATAACACAATAAAAAATTTTAAAAAAAGATTCTGCACAATGAAGGAAACAATGAACAAAACTAAAAGGCAACCTTTGGAATGGGAGAAGATATTTGCAAATGACATATCTGATAAAGGGAGAGTATCCAAAATACATAAAGAACTTCTAAAACTCACCGAAAAAATGAATAATCCAATTTAAAAATGGGCAGAAGACATAAATAGACATTTTTCCAAAGAAGACATGCAGATGGATAACTGGCACATGAAAAAATGCTCAACATCACCTATCATCAGGAAATGCAAACCAAAACTACAAAGAGATATCTCCTCACACCTGTCAGAACAGCTTAAATCAACACAAGAAACAAGTGTTGGCAAGGATGTAGAAAAAGGATAACGCTCTTGCATTACTGGTGGGAATGCAAATTGGTGCAGCCACTCTGGAAAATAGTAGGGAGGTTCCTCAAGAAACTAAAAATAGAACTACCCTATAATCCAGCTATTGCAGTACCAGGTATTTTCCCAAAGAATACAAAAATGTTAATTCAAAGGAAAACATGCACCCCGATATTTTAGCAGTATTATCTATAATAGCCAAATTTTGAAAATAGCCCAAGTGTCTGTGAATTTATAAGGAACATATGGTTGTAAATGTATATGAATGTGCATATGTATATTTATACACACACAATGGAATATTACCCAGCCATAAAAAATAATGAAATCTTGCCATTTGGTACAACATGGATGGAACTGGACAGTATTATGCTAAGCAAAGTAAGTCAGTCAGAAAAAGACAAATACCATACGATTTTACTCATATGTGGAATTTAAGAAACAAAACAAATGAACAAAGGGAAAGAAAACAGAGAGAAAAGCAAACCAAGAAACAGACTTTTAACTATAGAGAACAAACTAATGGTTACCAGAGGGGAGGTGAATAGGGGGATGGGTCAAATACGTGATGAGGATTTAGTAATGCACCTGTGATGAGCATGGGATATTGTATGAAGTGTTGAATCACTATATTGTACACCTGAAACTAATATTACAGTGTAAGTTAACAAACTGGAATTAGAAAAAAAAACTTAAAAAAAAGGATACTATGAACAAAAGGAAAACTTATAAAGAAATAACTATAATATCCTCTGGCTATGTGGAAGGGCCAGCCACATTTTCACCTTTCACAGTTTACATAAACCTGGGTTGAGCAGTGGGGATGGAAAAGTTCTGGGCCCTGCAAATGCTGCAGAACTAGGTACTTTTCCTGGCTCAGCCACATACTAACCTAAATCTACTCATCCAATAAAACGGAGATAATAGTACCCACTTCGCAAGATGATTATGAGGGGATTATATCAGACCATAGTTGTAAAGAGGTCAACAGAGTGCCCAGAAAATATGGATGCAAAGACATTTAAAATACTTTTGAACCCATGATGTCCACTTGTCTCCCACCTAGACAAAACGAGTGTGGTCATTTCTGACAAGGTCAGGCTGTTGGCAGGAATAGCTGAGAGAATAGTAAGACAGAGGTTTAGCTCTTGATGGGCTCATGGTGGAGGCCATTTGAGGCAGATTTCTCCAGTTGCTGTAGCACCATGGGTTAAGGAGGAAGGAAAATATTGATGTTTTATTGAATTACTCCTATAGGTCAGATCATGTATCACTGCTGTGATCTAAACAATGAGGCGGCGCAGGAGGAATGCACAGCTGAGACTGATGAGATAAGACTTCCCCAGCCCTGACTTCTCCAAGACCCAGTAAATTGCTTCCTTTATTTAATTACAAATTAATTGAAAACACTCTCATGCTGATAAAACAATCCTAGTCCTCGATTTGTTGATAATAGCCTAATCCTCCTGTAATAGTCCCATAGACACCATCACATGATTATGTCATCAATTTTACACTTGCAGGGTCTGGATAAACATGGCTGCCTGAGGTTCAAGAAGAGGATAAACAGAGAGAGGAGTGCTTTATGAAGGCCAATTTATAGTTAAATTTGGTGTCTGATGGTTCTAGGTCAGTTTGAAGCTCTGCCAGTCAGTAGGTAGGAGGCATTTTAGTGCCCTTGGAGCTCTTGAAGATTAATAAATACATGAAAATGGCTACCATTGTGCTTGTCACAAAGCGCAAGATTCATTAATATTATTGTGTTCTTTTTTTCCTCTCTTCCTCTATGCAGTTAGGGGAGTTCATGATTTGTTTATCTGTTCAGAAGGTCATCTTAGTCCTGGGAGGTCAGAAAGTATGATACCCTCTCCAGCATCCAGATCCCCAGATCTGGTCTTCTGTATCCACCAGAGTAATTTGCAACCCATAGTCACTCCTTCCTGCCTGGTATATGCTTGCTTATGCCTGATCACCAGACCATCACACCTTTCCAGAGTAGGGAAAGGATCCCATCTTGTGAGGTGGGTACCAACACTACTGGCTAGCAAAGCTCATGTACTGGGGAGACTGGTCATTCCTGGGTAAGTCAGCTAGAAAAATGATACTGCAATTAAGGACAGGTACACATAACAGAAAGTGAAGCAACATCCTACAGCACAGAACTCATTTTAAATAAGAGCTAGTAAGAATGAGTTAAGGTTAAATTTCAAAGGACTCTGAAGGCCAGGCCATTTACTAGGACAAGATATATGGTCCTTTTAAAAATTAAACTCATCACTCCATTAAAATTATCAGGATAGGGTTTTACCAGGAAAAGTAATTTATTTTCATGCTCTTTCACATAAAGCAGAAAGTGAGATGCTCTATCTTTATTATTTCAGTGGCTGAATCTTTGAAAACAGGACAGAAGAAAATCAGACATTGGTTTTACCTGTATTAAGAGAGGATAGACTGGCTTCTCACAGTTTTCATCTTCAAGAAGGAGAAAAGGGATGGAATGTGAACATGTGCATAAAGCAGAGAGAGACATTTCTACGAGCCTGGTCCAGGAAACACAAAGGATTCATGGTTTCACAGTTCTCAGACCACTTTCCACTTTCCTACAATCCCCCACAACCCCCAACCTCTGGAAGAAGGCCAGAGCAAGGAAGGCCAGGGAGCAAGGAAGTTCTTTTTCAAGATACAATCACAATCTTTATTAAATGTTCATGCCATTTTTTATTAATTATTTTTATTAACATATAATGTAATATTTGCCCCAGAGGTACAGGTCTGTGAATCGTCAGTCTTATACATTTCACAGCACTCACCATAGCACATACCCTCCCTAATGTCCATAACCCAACCAACCTCTCCCTACACACCTTCCCGCCAGCAACCCTCAGTCTTGTTCATGCCATTTTTGTAGGAGTCTTTTTTTTTTTTTTTTTCAGAGAGAGAGAGAACTAGGATGGGGGAGGGTCAGAGGGGGAAGGAGACAGAATCTTAAGGAGATTCCATGTCCAGTTGCTATCTATGTGGGCTAGATCTTAACAACCCTCAGATTGTGACCTGACTTGAAATCAAGAGTTGGACACTAAACTGACTTAGCTACCCAGGTGTTCTTACTTTTGATATTGTCTGAAAGAAACCAAGCTCAGTTTAATGGCTATGGTTTGGGAAGATGGACAGTATTTAAGTAAAACCTCAGTCAAGATAAAAAAAAAGATCTTAAATCAGGAATGAAGGGAATTATGGAAAGTGCATCCCATGAGGTCAGCAAGAATTACTTGCTCTCTCCTCTGCAGCATGTGGCTTATACCCCCTCACTGTGCTTTCACATCCATGCCTAACTTTCCTCTAGGCATGAGACTTTTGAGGGCTGGTTATGGGTCATATTCATAGTGAAGTTCCTTCACCCACTGAATGTCTGACACAGCAGAAAATCAGTAACAATTTGCTTTATGAAATAAACTACAGAGAGGGGGAAAAATGGGAAAAGAAACAAAAGACCAAAATTTCTTTCAATCATAAAAATGTTTCCTCCAATTTAATCAGAAAGTAAAGGCTGATTTTGCATGTATTATAAGAAAAGATATAATGTTATTGGATCTGAAAGTAGATAAGTCAGCATCACCTCATACAACTATTTAAGCTACACAAAGACATCACTGGAATCAGAGCCACAATAACTTGCACCATAGTGCAAACAATGGTTTCACCAAGGTGAAGATAAAGTAAACTTCTGAAACTCAAAGCACCTTTAGGCCGGGCCTATCACCCTGACTGAATGACTAATTTGCTCTGTTGAATCAGATCATCTGATTGTCGAGACCAAGATTAAATACTGCTGGCAGATTCCAGCAATCCAGATGTCTGCTAGATCCCATCTTGCTAAAACCAGAGAAAGCATCAGATACATTTTTGATTTTTCTTGCTGATAATTTCAAATGTTTTCATGTATAGGAATGAATGATGGGACTCAGTCCAAAATTTCGTTCTAACCAGGCAAAAATAATGGGTTTATATCAAACAGAATGTGTTCAGCCATAGCTTCTTAATGTCTGTGTATTGTTTAAGGAAGAACATTAGCTCACATGCATGGAAGAGCAATGATAGAGCAGATCTGAGTTCGTTCACCCAGGGGCTCAATGGTGACCTTCAGAATTCTGGGCTTTCTCTTCTGCTGAACTATTTATCAGCCATGTCAATTTCACCTTAAGTCAAGTTTCTTCCATGCCAATGGGATGCTGGCTGGTAACAGTTGGGTCTACTTTCCTTTTTGCATCTGATGGCAGAAAGACCTCCACTGGCTTTCTCTCTCTCTCTCTCTCTCCTTCTCTCTTTTTTAAAGATTTTATTTATTTATTTGACAGAGAGATCACAAGTAGGCAGAGAGGCAGGCAGAGAGAGAGGGGGAAGCAGGCTCCCTGCTGAGCAGAGAGCCTGATGCAGGGCTTGATTCCAGGACCCTGAGATCATGACCTGAGCCGAAGGCAGAGGCTTAACCCACTGAGCCACCCAGGCACCCCTCCACTGGCTTTCTCTTAAAATAGAAGAAAAAAAAAAAATTCACCATACCTTCAGTTAAATCCCCCCTCACATCTTATTGGCTAGAATTCGGTAATATGTTAATTTCTGAATCCATCATTGGCAAGAAGGGTGGGATTGCCCTAAGACCTATAAGGTACATCTTTGAAGCTGAGGGTAGGAACTGCCTCTTCTGAGTCTTATGAGCACCATGGGAGAGAGGAAAGACCTCAACCTAGGGATATGATTTTTAGGAATAAAGAAAAGACAGTGGGGAAAATGAATGCTGAGATGGCAAACAAGAGGCATAAAAGGCAGAGCTGTACCCAATACACATTCTGACAGAATGCCAAATGATCAGGAGTTAAAATGAATATCCAGCTAAAATCAAGGCTTGAGTCAATTGTTGCCATTATGAAACTGACTTTTGGGATAAGGATAAATTGAAAAAATTAAAAAAAATTATTATAAAATTTTTAAAAAGAAAGCAAAAAAAATCATTATAAAAATTATTATTCATAACATTGTTGGTTCATACCCACAAGATGAAGGGAATATTACATTTATTAGAAAGATAAGTGCAGAAGGATTGCCTCTCATTCTTCAAGTAGTGGAATGGAAGCAGAAGGAGTCTCCAAATTCTTGGAGTAGATGAGAGAAAATTCAAAGCAACAAGATGATGGATGGTATAACCATTTCATGCACAGATCAGGGCTTCACTAAGGTATCAAATACCAAATTGTCAGATACTTCCTACTGATTACACTGAAAAGCACCATTGACCATTCTTTTATATACACTTTTGATAGCACAGGAGATGACACTGTCTGGAAAAATGTGGACAAAAAAATGATTCAGAAGAATTTGGTTCAAAGTCATGGGTGACAATTTATTTTGCTTATATTTTCCTTTTCACATACATAAGTGTGATTGTGATAAAACGATGTGTAAATTTCTCTAAAATTGATTTTAATAAGTATAAATAAACATTCTAAATGGTAAGAAAAAATGTTAGTAGTTAAATTTAAAAGTCTGACATTATAATATAAGAAAAATCCATTCTTGGATGTGTTAGATTACTCCCATTTGTGACACTATATAGATACCTGCTATTAACTAAGGTCAGTGGAAAAACAAAAAAATTTTTGGCAAGCTGTTGTTAGAAAGATTTTCTATCTTTTTAATAGTAACTAAGATTAAAATTTATTTTTTTCATTATCTTCTGAACTTGGGAGATTTGGCCAATGATTATGACATAGTTTTTTTTTTTTTGCATTAATGGATAGTTGAAATACAATGTTATATTAGTCTTAGGTGTACAACATAGTTTGTCAACAAATATAGCTCCCATCTGTCACCATACATTATTGCAATATTATTGGTTACATTCCCCATGCTTTACTTTTCATCCCAGAGACTTATTTTATGACTAGAAGTTTGTGCCTCTTAATCCTCCTCACTTATTTTGCCCATCCACCTGCCCCTCTCCCCTAGGACAACAAATGGTTTGTTCTCTGTATTTATGAGTCTATTTCTGGTTTTGTTTGCTTATGTTTTTTTATTTGTGTACATGTTTTGTTTTTTAGATTTCACATATAAGTGAAATCACAAGTGTTATTTGTCTTTGACTCATTTCACTTAGTGTGATACCCTCTAGGGTCATCCATGTTGTTACAAAAGATAAGATTTCATTCTTTTTTATGGGTGCGTAATATTCCATTATCTCTCTCTATATATACCACATCTTCTTTATCCATTCATCTATCAATGGGCACTAAGGTTGCTTCCATATCTTGGCTATTATAAATAATGCTGCAGTGACTATAGAGAGGCATATCTTTTCAAATTAACATTTTTGTTTTCTTTGGGTGAATATCCAGCAATGGAATTACTGGATCATATGGTATTTCTACTTTTAATTTTTTGAGAACACTCCATGTTGTTTTCCATAATGCCTGCACTAATTTACATTCTTACTAACAGGGCATAAGGGTTCCCTCTCCTCCATAGCCTTGCCAACACTTATTACTTCTTGTCTTGTTGATACTATCTATTCTGACTGGAGTGAGATGATATTTCGTTGTGGTTTTGATTTGCATTTCCCTGATGATTAGTGATGTTGAGCATCATATCATGTGTCTGCTGGCCATCTGCATGTCTTCTTTAGGAAAATGTCTAGAGGTCCTTCACCCATTTCTAATAGGATTATGGTTATTATTATTATTTTGGTTATTATTATTATTTGCTATTGAGTTTTATGAATTCTTTATGTATTTCAGATATTAACCCCTTATTGGATATATGATTTGCAAATATTTTCTTCCATTCAGTAGGATACGTTTTGTTTTGTTGATGGTTTCCTTCCTTGTTTGTAAGTTTTTTAGATATTCTTTTGAAGCAATCCCCAGCTGAAGTTTTGTGTACTGTTTGAAGATACATTCTGAATATTTTCAGAAGTAGACTTAATTTTTTCTTCTCAGTTATAATTTTATTTCTACTTCTTTTGCAATCACTATTTTTTCCAATTGCTTGAGATATTTTTCTTTTGGTCTATTAATAGAGCAGTGGAGCTGTGTAATTGGATTTCAATATAACTAAACTGATTCTGTCTTTTTCATCTATACCTGCTTTCTTTGCCTGCACACAAGTGTCAAAATCATAGCAATGGAGCACTGGGTGTGTGCATAAACAATGAATTCTGGAACACTGAAAAGAAATTTAAAAATTTTAAAAAAGAGAAAAAAATCATAGCAATAGTTGAGTGATAGGAGACTCTGTACCATGTGATTCACGAAATACTGAACCTTCAACCTTGACCACTTTGCAACAGGCTCCAGCAAACTACTTTAAGCAACTGTTGTACTGGCTAAGTTCTGCTATATAAATATTATCATTTACAAATTACAAAGCTCAGGCTTTTGTTGTTGTTGTTGTAAAAACACTTAACTTACACTAGCTGGCCCATTTTATTTCAACATTTTTTTTTTTATATTGCAAAGTACTTATCAAATGAAGTGGCTGGTAACAGAGGCCGACTGTCCTTCTGGGTCAGTCTGTGGTTCTGTTAGGCTATGCTATGATAAAATTTCTTTCTGAACGCCTTGTTGAAGGGTAAGAATAAAACATCTTATACTTGTGACTACTAAATTGCTTCACTCCATTGTCAATGATAATTGCATGATATTTTCCCAATCTACAACTATTTCCTCAATTAGATTCACTATATTGTTAGATGTATGAGACCCCGAGATTTCTTGGCAGAAGAATAAAGCAATAGCATAGCTTAGCTCATCTTTAATCTACCATTCCGTCAAAAGTTAAATAAGACCTGCATTTGCTTTTACAAACTGTCTATAGCAGTGTGGACAGTTACTATTAAAAGTGCTACTACTTTATCGTGTAGTTAGATTTTTGTTTGACTAATATGTCAGATTTTCCTGAACATTAGTGACATATTAAATAACAAACATATATCATCTTATCCCTAAACATCATTTAAAATACTATACTATGTGTTGATTTGCTTCACCATTTCTGCATTAAATTGTAACCATTCCCAGGATTGAGAGAGTACTTTCATTATGATGAGGAATAGTCTTTCTGTCTTAAGCAAGCTGAGGCTTCATATCTGGGAAAGATCCAAGACAAAATATAGGATCTGGGGCTGTAAATATCTATGATTCTACTACTGCCACACATGATCAAGAACAGATTACAAGACACTTTTACCACCTTGGGAGACTGGAAGTGATTGCATGAAAATATATAAGACCAAGTGATATTTACATTTTAGGCAGAAATGAGACTGGGACATAGGATCTCTATACTACTTCATGCAAAATGATAGTACCACAGGCTCTGATAGGCTGTTGGGCCTTTTTTATGGACCCCAAGTCAAGAGATACCCCAAGTCAAGAGAGACTCATCCTTAGATGAGACAGATTTCACATCTTGTATCCCTAGGTTCAATTTATTCTTCTCTGTAATTCTTTTGCAACCATACTCAAAATTTATTACCCGATTTAGGTAACTAGAATTCCCAAAACCCTACCCAGACTGTTTCCAATTAATTTACTTCTTTAAAGTACACTTGAATTCTACATTCTTTTCATTTTTTTCAACCAGTTTTGGTCATAATTCCTAAGACATTTTAATGTCTTTACATTTAGATATGGCCAAAACTCTAGTATCATTCCACTGAATCATGAGGTCATGTACTTCAGCTCTCCAGTCATAACTTTAAAGACAGAGACCTTAAAAATCAAGAAAGCATAATTTCAAAAGCAAGAGAATGTTGCCAAAAAAAAAAAAAACAACTGATATTTTCTCTTCTCCTTCGGCCAATTCACAGTCTACCTTCTATAAGGGACACAAGATTCTTACTGTACATTATGTAAAAACAATACTCCTTTTTAGTAATCTGTTTCCCTCGATAAAGGAAGGACATTGATGTCAGGCAGGCTGCTCTTTGTCAATCTGCCAAAAGACAATTCTCTGAAAACCAATTTGCCAAATGACTAATTCACAGAATTGCTAATTAACTAGATTTACTTGTCTTTACAAAAAAACTATTTATCATGTGTATCATAATTCATAACAGCTTTTGAAGATTTCTGTGAAAATGTTTTTATTGATTTTTATTTTGCATTTAAAACAGCTTGCAGGGACTGTTCAATTAGTTCCCTTTCCTGTCCCTGATGCTGTAGCCAGAGGGAGCTAGGGTATATTAAGGGGTTCTTTGCCATGAAAATGGCTGGGAATAGAGCTTGCACACAGCTCAGACTGGACTGGCAATCCTAGAGAAAAAGATACCTGAGGGAGAGATTATAGAGTAGGGAAAGAAGATGACAGAGGAATTAGTGTTGAATGTACCTTTAAATATATTCTTTTTCCCCAATTTTTCAGCTTTATCGAGGTACAACTAACATAATAAGATGCACGTATTAAAATGTTCTTTTTTAAAAACTTTGGTATATGTATAAAACCCCTGAAAACATCACTGCAATCTAGAGCATGAATACAGCCATCACTCTCACAGTTTCCAATGTTACCTCTTTCTCTTTCTATGTGAAGCCATTTGAAGAAGACTTTTGTCCTACAGATCACTGATATTCTATTCATTTGTTTAATCTTTTTTTTCTCTCTGCATTTCATTCTGGATAGAATGAGTAGAATATACCAGCTGCGGCAATCACAGGGTTAAATAATGAGATACATAGATGAGCCCGAGATAATTCCAAACTTTTCAGTCTGGAAGAATGAGAAAATGGTGGTAGTGTTAAAAGAAATTAGAAGTTGGAGCGCCTGGCTGGCCCAGTCAGTTTAAGCATCTGCCTTCGACTCAGGTCGTGATCCCAGGGTCCCAGGATCCAGCCCTGCATCTCCTCAGCTTCTCCTTCTTCCCCTAACCCCTCATTCAGGCCTGTGTTCTCTGTCTTTCTCTCTCTCTCTCTGAAATAAATAAATACAACCTTCAAAAAATAAAAAGAAAGAAGCCAAAAGAAGGAGGTCCAGATGATGACCTAACTTCTAAATGACAAGATTCTTCTCAGAAAGGCTGAATCAGGGAAGTAGCCTGGCAAATACAGCTTGGGACACCATCAACTCAACGGTGTCAAGTTCTACTTTAGCATCCTGTTACACTTGTCAAACAGCTACCACAATGTTTGGCATGAGGTAAGTGCTCAATAAATGTTCATTTCCTTTTCTCTAAGAAATATACTGCAAAACATAATTACAGATATATAATTAAATTAGTCAAATGTTTTGAGATTTTCCAGATGGAAATGCCAAAGAAGGTGTAAAGCACCATTCTTAAAGAAATTTTCATCCTCTCTCTTCATTCTGGGCAGCTGGCAGTCCTCTTGCATGGGGTGCCAACACATTCTGGTATGCTTTTCTCTGGGACCAATTCTGATGACAAATACAATGTGACATTATTCAGAGTATAAAATTCCTCTTTTGTCAGGCAATATGCATATCAAACTGATCATCTTGGCTCCTCTGTGCCTTTTAAAATTTTAGAAGTACAGCAGATAAGCTGAAATTTTAGTATGTATCATTGATGTTACTTAACTGGAAAAATAACTTATCACACCTATGGTACACCATGATTTAGTTGTCCCCAGATGAGTACATAACATTATTTTACAAACCCTCTGTGATGGGCGATCACAGAGTAATAAATGGTTGGATGGACGATCCAAGTTTACTGGTAAGATGGCTAATACATAGTTTAAAGTCTGGTTATCTCATTCACCTGATGTTCAAATTTCATGGGTCGGCCAGGGCATGGTTTGATCTTTTTTAAACATCAATCTATTAGTTTTCCAGGCATTCAAGAGCAACTGAAACTTACAGGCCTCTGCTTCTATCACAGCTTTCGATGTCACTCCAAAGCTCTCCTTGCCTCCACACCAAACAGGAGGCACTAAAGAAAATACTAAATAATGGTCAACTAACTACACTTTCTGTACACACGGGCTACTTCTCCACATAGACTGATGGAATTTCTACAGAACTCCAATCTTTACCAATTTTAACAAGCCTTCAGTGTCAGAGTCATAATTTATATGTGCATATAAACCTGGAAGCTTATTAATGGAGAGATTGCATTTTCTTCTCCACCTTATCTTCTGTCATTATTCCTATAAATTCAATCTCCATGATGAAGATGCTTTACTACCTTGGATTAAATGGTTGGATATGGAATAACAGGATCCAGGACCGTATACATGTTTTAATGCTTTTGAAATATACTGACCAATTACCCTCCAGGATGGTTAATACTTAAGCTCTACTTCCACTAGTAGGGTATAAGGGTGTCTAATTCCTCAGGTTTTTATTAATACTGGTAAATTCTGCCGATTCTTGATTTTGGGAGTTCTCATGTACTCTTACATTTGTGCTTTGTTCCTTCTGCTGTGATGGGTCAGGAACTGACATTAGCCGTTGCTTTCCATACCCAAGACTTTATTTTTGATTCATGTATTAAGGTCTGGCATCAAATTCAGATTTTACTTTTGTTTGGGACCACCAGTCTAACCCTGGTCTCATGTAGTCATTTCTATCTCAGCTCTGCACACTATTGTAGCAGACGTGTACCTCATGGCCAAGACAGGTTAGAAATGAGATGGTGGGGAGATTACCATATAGGATGATGCCCTGAGGAACAAGACAGAGATATTGTCTTCCAACCCACTTCCCAGTCCTGAGTTTATATTTTGGATTAACCGCAGAGATGAATGAAAGCTAAGATAAGATCCAGAGCTCCTTAAACTTCCCTAAGGCCAAACGTGCCCCAAGAGCTTAGAGAAGGACTGAACCTATCTGAAATAGGAAGAAGGAGCAATTGGTTCTATCTGTGGAGATGAAGGGAAGAATTAGGAAAGTCCAAATTCCCCAGGTTTCTTCCAAGGGAAGAATTAGGAAAGTCCAAATTCCCCAGGTTTCTTCCTTGCCCTCTCTTCTCTCTCTAAAATCTCAGCTTCACTTACCTTATCCATCGTTATCATTTTTTAATATCAGCATGTACAAATTACACTTAAGTGTATATCCCTAGAACTGATCTTCTCTAAATCCCAACTGGTATAACAATCTCCTGATGAGTATTCTCATCAGGATAGATAGACAGGTATAGATAATATGAATATAGCTATCAGGATATATTCTCATCACTGTGGGTACATAGATATCTCATATATCTCAAAGCTTTCAATTCAACATACATACAAATAAAATTTTCTATTTATTTCCTTTGTTTTCTTCCACAGTGTAAAAAATGAAGGATGTACAGAGATCCATCAGTACAAATCTTGCCCACAAGAATCTCACAGGTTGGTGAGGATGACAGACAACGACAGAAAGACTCCGGTACAGTGTGGCAAATGCTCTGATGGGGTAGGACCGTGAGACTGCATTGGAAGAAGTGCTTGTGATGAACTCTGCATGAGCAGATTAGGATGGCCTCATAGAGGGGCTGACATGGAGTTAGGCCCTTGTTTCCAAGAGGTTTAGGAGTTTGTTGTCCGCAAGAAGAATGAGTAACCGGACATATGGAATATAAGGGAAATCTTTAGAGAAAACAAACTGGAAGTTGAAGGTGAATTACTCCAACTCCTATCCAGGAATGACACAGGGTTGAAGTGAAAGCCACAATTTTGTATGTGTGTGTGTGTGCGTGTGCAAGTGTGTGTGTGTTGGGGGATATCTTAGTCCTTTTCTCTAGTGACAATACTATCAACAAAAATTATAGCAATCACAATAGTAGTGTTGCCTAACATCTCACAGCATTTACCATGTGGCAGGAGCTGTTTTAAGTGCCTTTTATAGGTAAGCTCTATTCATAGGTACAATAGATGGTTGTGGGATGGGGTCCAGATGGTGTTTCCTTCATTTAGGCATGGGCTTGCCTGGCTTGAACCTCCCGCTTGCTGGTGTGAAGAAGGAACCACCCATGCTTTGTGATCTACTTGCCCAGATGTGAGACACAAGAGGAGAGGTTAGGGGCGAGACTTGAAAGATGTCAGCAGTCAAACATCACAAGATGGAGGCATACTCTTTATTAAAATTCACCCCTGATGTTTGACTGGTGACTGAAATGTGCCACTTTTTATTTAACCGAACTTAAATTTGTTTAAGTAAGTAAGCCATTATTGCACTGTAGGAGGTCTGTGGCCTGAAGCCAACAAATGATGCGAAAGTTCTACTGAACATATTATTCAAGAACCCCACACTGTAAATGCTAAGAAATGAAATGAATGCTTGCTCATGCCCAGTCATGTCTAGAATGGATAAGGAACATCCCGATGAGATCTAGGGTTATGGTTGGCAACTGTCACTCAGCTGTATATAGCATGAGACTTTCTTAAGAACACCTAGCAATTTTCCTCAGAACTGTTCTTCTGTCAAACACATTGTGGGCAAGATCATTATAACAAATCTTCACAGCAATCTTCAAAAAGATTCTTTGCACAGCATCTGGCTTTTCGTAGGCATGTGATAATTACATAAGGAAGAAAATCCCGAGATTCAAGTTAATAGTTAGTGGCAGACATTTGCTTAGGATACAGAAAACATCACTAATAATACTCAATACTAACTACATGTAACCAATTTGAATAAGTTGGTAAATGTGACCTTAAGGCCTCTTTCTGCCTCTCTCCTTCTTCCTCCCACCCAGAGAATCCTACCAGGCCTTGAAATTCTCTTACAGTTCAGTTTCTTTTTCTGTTAGTGTGGGTGCTGGAGACAGTTTCAACCTGACATCAGTGACATGAAGTAAAGCAGACTTGGCTTTGTTTCACTTTACATATTCTTCTTAAACAGTGTGCAGTTGTAAGCCTTTTCCAGAGAAGAACCATGCTTTATATCATTGTATCCCCTTTTCCTAACACTTTGCTTTACGCTCAGAGGGCGCTCAATAATGTGAGAAGATTACAGCCATTGAAACTCACTCTTGGGCATTGAGCCTGTCCATCAGACTGCCCCAGCAGATGAACCCAGGGCTCTTTGCCCTTGAGCTGGTGGCCTTGGGCCAGGAAGGTTGTACTGTGCTGCTGTCAAGTTTTCCACTGTGTCCTCAGTTGGGCCCCACATAGCTGGTATTGCTGTCCTCACACTATTTTTAGTCATAGATCAGTTATCCCTGACACGCAGTGGTGGGGATTAACAAAATGCACCCATATGCATCTCTGAAGGCTGAACATGTGTGTCCCCGGTCCAAAGTAGTCTTGGGTAGTTCTGGGTAGGATTAGCAGGCTTATTTATTTTTTTTTAATTGTCTGCCTCTACTGCTCCTGACAGAGAGAAAGAAATTGAGGCCAGAAACACTCCTAATGTGTTTAAGGAATTTGCTAAGAGGCTATTCTAAACCATACATCAGACCTTGTGTTTTGCCTCATTCAGTACCTTGCAGCCTCCGTGGTAGGTGGGTGGGGCTTTCCTTCTGCTGATGTGAAGGGGGCTATTGAACCCCATTCTGATTTTGTGAGAACACAGAGTAATAGGTCAAGCTGTGGGGATGTCCCCACCAATCTCCCACGTGGTGAAGGTTCTACATGCCTGGGGCAAGGAATTTCATCATGGCCAATGCCAGCTGGGAAGGCTGTACATGACAGGGTGAACACCATCGTAATCACATCATGTTCTGAAACTTCAGCCCTGAATACTCTGATCTTTATCCTCTTCTGACCTGAGAGGAATGCCAGGAATGGTCTTTAAATGACCCCGTTGTTTTCAAACTCTAGTACAGTGTTTGACTTGGACTTCCCTAGTGGCAGCAAATCACACCAGCTGACTCGAGCTTGCTTCACTTATTTATTTAATTATTTTAATTGTTTGGATCTCTTCATTTCATCAAATGACCCTGGGTTCTTGTAACAGGGAGGTAAACTTAGGACATTCGAGACTTGATGGGAGTTTTTGTCCAATCAGTTGTCTTCCTTGAGAAATCCTTTCCTCCTTGGTGCTTACACACCTGTATTTATTTCACAGTTCTCTTGTTCTCTGCAGAGACTCCGTGGTCAGCTTAGAAACACTGGGCTGGGGGACAGAAGCTTGACATTACTGTCTCAGATCTAGCAAGTTAACACCAACATTATTTTAGAGTCCTTATTCAGAAGGTGAGAATCTCTTGGCAGATCTCAAAAACTGGCCTGCCATATTCCTATCTATGCAACACCTTCTTTGCTGTGGTTATCTAGGGTCCCAGCAGAAAGATAACCAGAACATTGGTTTTAAGTCTACTTAAGAATTTTTCTTTTATCATCCTTTCCACTACTACATTCTTGTCTCCTTTCTTAACTGTCCCTGTTATGATTTCAAGGCTCTAGGGAAATAGTTCTCATCATAATGTAAACAACAACTACAACAAAAAAATAAAAATTAAAAAAAAAGAAAGACAGGAATAACAACAACAAAAAAACCCCACCAAAATTTCTTTTTATTTGCTAATTAGAAAGCAATTATTTATTGATTACCTAGCTCATGAATAGCAATAACGAGCTTGCCTGCCTCCCTTTCAAGAAAATTCTCTAAATGTAAGTTTTCCTACTTAGATTTATCTGTAGATGAGACCTTGTGCCATACTTGGGATAAATTCTGGCTGGGAATGAAGGGGGCACTAGAACTTGTTTTAGCAGTTTTCTCTTTCACCACTAAATAAGGAAAAGGTGTTCCTAACATCTAGTGTAGAAGCTTCTGTTGAGTGACTGCCCCCAAGTAAGTCAGGGAGGGCACTTCCTAGACAGTTTCTCAATTCAGTCTTAGCCTGGCCATATGCTGCCCTTGTCTTCCAGGTACCCAGGGTCTAACAACCTGATAGGAGGCTTTTGGCCATGGCCATGGAAAAGGTTGGGGTATTTTCCTTAGTTTCCTGCTACCTGCTATCAGAACTCTCTAACAGCACCTGTCTGCTCACATACTGACCCCTCCCATGTCTCCCCTGCTTGTAAGCCTTGTGGAGCTCCTATCTCTCCTCTTCCTTCTGGTCTCCTCACTTCCTGAGAGGTGGTCTCCCATTTGTATGTCCCTGGATTAACAGATCCTTAGTCTCACACATCAACAGACCCACCATTATCTGGTCTTCATGACCTATCAAATTCCCAGTTATATCATACCACAGTAGCTGTGGGGTTTATAAAAAGGTTAAGACAAGCTTCTTTATCTGAAGGTGCTTTGACCTAGCTGGAGAGGTAAGACAATCCTATATGAAGATTGCACTGGACAACCGAATACGAAATTTGGATTTTTGCTTTTAATAGGAGTTTAAAGAATCAAGATTTGGGTGAGGTCTAGTGGTGGAAACATATTCATGGAGTTGCACAGAAAGCAGGATGGAACCTAAAGAATGGAAAAGTGGAGAGTAGAGGGAAAGGTATCCCAGAAGAGAAGAATAGCACAAGTTGGGGTACAGAGAGGTAGGAAGAAGAATGATATGTTCAACATACATAAAGAGCTTGACTTTAGAATTTGGGGTGAGTATGGCAGTCACTGGCAAAAGATCTTAGTGTTTTCACTTGGAAATTGAGATGAAAGATGCTTCCTTTGCTTTTCTCATCAGACTCTCCAAGCAGAAAGAAATGCTGCACAATGACAGTCTTCTTTCCAGTACTTGTATTTGTTTTCTGTGAACAGACATTGAGGGAAAACATTGCTTTTAAGGGATGATCTGTGAAAGCTGGGAGCAAGTGAAAGTGAAAACTCTGGCCAGAGACAAGCCCCTCAAGGACTATGGGGAGGTCCTCATGTGCTTTATTTCCTCTTTTACCTTTTCTTGGCTTAAAGTGATCATTTTGTTAAATGTATTAGAGGGGGAATAAAGGAAGGCAACCTAGATATTCAGCAGTGAGAAACACAGAGTAGACTTTGATCCTTCATGGGATGCAATATTATATTTCCATAAAAATAAAAAAATACCAAAAATGTTAAAGATGCCAGATGCTTCCTACATTAAATAAAACAAATGTAGGACTCAAATTTATAAATGCACTGTGATTTCAGCTTTGTGAATATTTATATAGACAGATAAGCAGCAGCATAGATGAAAAGCAACTGAGCCTGGCACATTCCTTTTGGAGGGAATCAGAAATTGGGAGGGCAGATCTCAGAAACAGAGTGTACCTATGCATGGGCTCTAGAGACCTCAGCTGACAGGAGGAAACAGGCAGAGACTGTCTTCGTGGCTCAGGGACTCAGGTGGATTAACAATGCCTGGAGTTGGGGATCTGTTGCTGTATCCTTGGCTAGGTGTGATAAGAGAAGCTACCAGTTTTAAAGACACAGGTTGACAAAATGGAGAAGAACAAAGTGTTTGAATTACTACTAATAAGGAGCATGCAGAGCTGACTTGCTTTCTGAAATGTCACTGTACAGAGAAATTTCCCCAACACTCTCAGCTGTGTATGCCTGAACTGGAGATAGCCCTTGGGTTCTGGACAGCCGGCAAGTTCCATAAATCAATGCTAAGTCAAGTAATCAGATGTCTCCATGGTGTTTGCACGATACTGTCCCAGGAATCCAGGGCTCTCATTGACTTCGTGTCCAGCCCAGGATTTCCCTCTAGGCTGCAAGGGGTTTGCTTTGCCAGGGAACGTGGTGTTCTCTCTGCTCCTCCCTTGTGAGTATCAGAGATATCATCACTGTCTTGTCTTTTATTGAGTGCCTACTACATGTGAGGTGCTTTACAGATATTATTTTTAATCTTCTCAACAATCCTTTCAGATAGGCATTATTATCCCAATTTTATAGATGATGGAATTGAGACACAGTGCGATCCAATAACTGGCCCAGAGGCATAAAATTAGTAAGCTTGAAACTGGATGTCTGCCTCTCTCCTGCCTGTGATTGACACCTTTCAAACTTCTCATTTGCCATTGTGTGTATGTGCAAGCACGTGTGCACATGTGAGAGAGAGAGTGGGTTTGAGTGTTTCTTAATTGTACCTACTTCCTGGCACTGGTTTACTTCTCAAATGTCTCTCTCCAACAATATCTAAAAATATTATCCCTTAGTTCTTATCTTTGTCAAAAGTTAGTCTTAGCCACAAGTGGAAATTAAATTGAAAAAAAATAATTTTTTGAGGCTAAGATTTTGGGTAGAATTTAAAGTGACATGTCTAGTCTCAGGATGGCAGAAAAGCTCCTATGTAAGTTAGGAGCAATTTAAGATTAATGCTAAAGATACAACAAACAAACAAACTTCAAACATTCCTCACTTCATGTCTGGGGGAGGCCACGCTCAGACACCGATTCATGTGCCTCTCTGACACAGAGGCCAGCACTTGGTGTCAGCATACCAGGCCCTGAAGAAGTTGTTGATTTTGTTTTTGCCTAGGCCAGATCACTGTATATCCAGTAAGACTGTATCCTTCTTCCGGTAAATATAGATTGAAAGCCAGGCACCATTCTAGGGAGCAGCAGTAAATAATGACTATGACAAGCATGGTGTCTGCTATCTCTGGGGGAAGGAGACAGACAGGAACTAAGACATAGTGTGGTTAGTGCTCTGGTGGGGGAAAGCAGGGGTGCTCAAGGGTACAGTGAAGTCTTCCCGAACCAAAACACATCAAAGCTGAGACTTGACAGATGAGGTAACATTAGCCAGGTGGGAGTGGAGAGTGTGAAAAGCAAGAGGGATGGTCCATAAAAGGCCCGAGAGGGAGGCATGCTACTCAACGCTCAGGCTGTCTCATTCCATCGGTCCAACTTGGACATAAGTGCAGCAAAGGATCTACTGGGTTTGTTTTTAACTTTTTAAATTAAGAAGTAACAGAATTCAAGGAATACCAGAATTCTTATGGCTTCTAAGAATTTCACATAAACACTGAGATAAAAAGAAATTCCACCAAGGAATCATAAATCTCCGTTGGAATAGCTACTTGGGGAGGAACGGAACACCAGTTTTCTGAAAGGGGCTTGGGGGCCACTGAGAGATCGCATGGTGAGGTTTTATTCTGTAACACATTAAGCTACTTTTTTTGCTGCAGAAACACCAGAGCACTCATAGCATGTTAGGCTGAGTCTAATTCAGGCCTGTGACTATGACCTCTGTCACAAGAGAGGACTAGAAAAATAGTCCCGGCCTGACCTTGGTGATAGGAGCAGCAAAGTTTCGGGCATGGAATCAGATTTAGCTCATGACAGCTCATTTTAGCTACTTAACATTATCAAGAAATTCCAGTTCGGGATAAACAGTCTTCAAAGACAGCACCTGAGGATTTAGGCACACTAAATGTTTGAGCCTTAGTCTAATTCCCGGGCCAGTGTCAGGATGTAGTGGCCCAACCTTAGGTTTTCTCAAGATTTCAAACACGCAGCCTGTTGCTATGGGTCTAATTATATAAGAAACCCAATATTAACGTAAGGCTCAAGGTTAATTGGCAAAGCTTCAGAAACAATGGTATTAAGAACTCTTTCCTAATAAGCAAGTTCACCCTTTCATGAATTTCTTTTTTGAATTTTTCTTGAATTTTTCTTTTTTTCATGAATTTTCTTTTTCCTTCCTCTTTCTCTTTCTACCTTCTCCTTTTTAATAATAACATATGAAGATGCACTCCTAAGTTAAAAGCTTCGTATTGGCCACACATTATAATGAGAGCTAGGGTACATTCTATTACTTAATTCACATAACTACTCTGGGCAGTAGATATTATTTCACTGGTTTTGGAGGTGAGAAAAATGGGGTTTAGAGGATAATGAATATGTTCATTACAAATGGACAGATAGTCACAAAACTGCAAAGTGTCCGAACTGGGACTTGAACTTTTTGTCTGGATTTGAATCTGCGCTATTAATATCTGTGGCTCAGCAGCTAAAATACACATGCTGGGCACATTGTCTGCCTGCAGTCCCATGTGTCTTCCCACCAGAAGACAGGGACCAGCTCCCTGGTTCTTCTGTTTGCTGATCGTACTGAGCACAGCACGCACATGTGTTGGGACATCAATACATAAGGGAAGGCCCGGTCTAAATTTATCCTCGCCACGCAAACTGCAGGATTTTTACATCACTTTTTAGCTCGTCTTAGAAGGACAGGTCTCACTCCAGTGTGAGGCCCGAGTCTCCACAAGAGAGCCCGCCCCAGTCACTGGGACAATGGGAAGCAAGGGGAAGGAAAGCCATAAATTAGGCCAGGGGAGGGAGGCAGAGGAAAACAGATACAGACTGCTGACAAGATTAATATGCAGTTGACGGGGAGTGCTTTCACACCAAAGCGCCAAGAAATAAACACAATTCAGAAACTCATCCCTGCCTTACCAGAGGAGGCAGATTCTCGAGCCAAAGAAAGGGAGCGAATGAGCAAGAGAAAGGAAAAGAGAGGCCTGCGTGTGCACTGGGCCTTGTCTGCCAGGAATTCCTCTAGCGGGGTCAGATTACTGAGGGATGATGACATGAGCAGCAAGCCCTGGAGTCAGAAGTTTTCCGACCAAAACCAGGGAAAGGAGAAGCAGACCAGGCATGACAGGGGAGATGGGCTCCAGGACAGCAAGTGGAAGCTGAAGATCAGTGCCTTCCCCGGGCATGGGCTGTTCTTTGCAGCCAGCTAAGGCGAACATCATCTTCTGACACGACTCAGCAAACCTGTCTTGCTCTTGGCCGGGTTCCGCATAGGCTCTCTTACTCCCTGGCGTAATGAATGGGACCTCAGCAGGCTTCCCCGGGATGCGAGAAACCCATTCTTCTATTTTGTATTGGGTTGAACCACATGAAATTGCCATTTGTGAAGGTCAAAAGCAGTTGAATATTGATAATTTCCCACGGCTCGAGATAATAGTAATGACAGAGATAGTTTTCAAATCCAGGAATTGATTTTAAAATTAAGGCTTTTAACCACTATGCTCTACGGATTGGTCAAGTAATTCTCCTTGCTTGAGCGTAAAAAACAGACATTGAGCTTGGCCTTAAAGAATTTTCCTGATCTAATCCTTGTTTAGCTGGCTAGCTTCCCTTCACTGCAAGACTGAACTTCTGCCTGTTCAGCTGTGACGTCATGTTATTGATCTTTTACATATACCCTTTCAACTCTTTCTGAATCCCTTTTCTCCCCGACATATCATTCCATCCTTGGGGCCTTCCTACACACACACACACACACACACACACACACACACGAACACACTCTATGGCAGACTCACTATTCCAAATTAGATAACTATCTCATCTCATGGATGCCCCGTTTCAGAAAAGCCTCTTGACTTTGGCTAACATTCTGCTACAGAGCTCAGTGATGCATAGACTGGAAGGCAAGATCACCAGTGAGAAAATTCAAGAACATTCAAACATACCCTAAGGAACTATTTCAGCTCCTGGTTTTCCACACGCTATAGTATGTTTCTCATTTTTGCCTTCCTTTTCTCCTGGGTAGCCTGCTTTTCACTGGTAGAATTTTCCAGAAGTACCTCTAATATAAACAAAGCCTTATTGGAGGCACTTATCAGCACCAGTTACAGGTTCCAATGCTGGTTATAGATGTCGAAGCTGTTAGTGCTGGTGATTGGGAGCAGTTCAAATTATAAGCTTATAAGCTTTAGTTAGATGGATTTATGTAATATTTTCCCCCTAAAGAGAAAGTTATGGAAGAAAATGGCTTCTTAGCCCTGAATCTTTTCCAAGTATTAAATTTGCCCCCTCCTTTTTCTACTACAAAGCAGGTTGAGATGGGTCTGTGCTGAGTGGACAGAAGATTTTGCAAACGACATGTGCTATACAAAAATTCACTGAAACTGGGCAGATATGCTGGGTGTTATCTCTCAGGGACACTGGAACTGCCACTTGTGAACTAAAAGCCTCCCAACCACGAGATTTTATGATTCTATAGTTATAATTTCTATAACCCTCCCCATTTTTGTTATTAGCTTGGTATATAATGTATGATATACCTATATACATAGAATATTTATATATTTTAAAATGATTTTTCCAAGTTTTTATTTAAATTCTAGTTAGTTGACATACAGTGTAATATTAGTAAAATTAAAACTATTTTAATCACATTATATTATGAATGAATTTCCATGTCAATCTATTTTTCCATAATTTTGTTTTTAATGAATTTATAGGATTCCAGTATATTTCATAATTTAAACCAAACCCTGATTTTTCACAGAAGGAGGTTATTAAACAACATTGGTGAATATCCCTACCTAAATTTCTTTTTTTTTTTTTTTAAAGATTTTATTTATTTATTTGACAGACAGATCACAAGCAGGCAGAGAGGCAGGCGGAAAGAGAAGGGAGGAAGCAGGCTCCCCGCCGAGCAGAGAGCACGACTCGGGGCTCGATCCCAGGACGCCGGGATCATGACCCGAGACCAAGGCAGTGGCTTTAACCCACTGAGCCACCCAGGCGCCCCCCTACCTAAATTTCTGTCAATAGCCTTACTCATCTTATATAGATAAATTGTGAAGTCAAAGGGTATCACATTTTTCAGGATTTTAAAATTTTTTTTTTCTTTTTTTATTTGACAGAGATCATAAGTAGGCAGACAGGCAGAAGGGGCGGGAGGAAGGGGAAGCAGGCTCCCTGCTGAGCAGAGAGCCCGATGTGGGGCTTGATCCCAGGACCCTGAGATCACGACCTGAGCCTAAGGCAGAGCTTAACCCAATGAGCCACCCAGGCACCCCACATTTTTCAGGATTTTGATGAATATTGAGAGACTGCCTTCCAGAAAGGCTGTATAATTTAAATCACACCAGCAGTCATGCTATGACTTTGAAAGCCCTCTCTTGACCATAACTTACTTACTTACTTTCTTTTTTCTTTTTTAAGATATTGAGATAGAGAGAGAGAGAGCATGAGCCAGGATGGGAGAGGGGATGATAGGGAGAAGGAGTAGCAGGCTCCCTGAGGAGCAGGGACCTTGATGCAGGGCTGAATCCCAGGACCCTGGGATCATGACCTGAGCCCAAGGTAGATGCTTAATGCACTGAGCCACCCAGGTGCCCCAACCACAACCTTCTGGTAATGGAAATCTGCCACATAAGAAATCCAAGGAGATTGGGGCTGTCTATGTCAGAGCCTCCTACGACGCTCTTCCTACAGTGGAAGAGAATTAAAGAAAGGCAGAAGGCATACTGATTAAATGCACGGACTTAGGCATTAGAATCTGGCTCACACTGTGACTCCACTGTCTGTTAGTTTAACAACTTTGAGCGACTTACTTAACCTCTTCTAACTGGTCTCCTCATCTGTAAAATGACAGAATCTACCTTTTGTTTTGTTCATAAAGGTAATTTAGAGAGGCCTTAACATCGTGTCAGACACATAGTAACTGTTTTTTGTGTTTTTTTTTAACCATTACCTGATATTTGTACTGTGCTAATATAGTCATTTACTCCACATCATAACTATTTTTCCTAACTATGAATGGAAGCATGAGGTGAGGCAAGAAGAGAGAATGTGACATGAAGCACTTTGGCTGTTCCAGAGAAGAGATTTTAGGGTGAGGAAATATGTCTTTATCTTGTTGGGCAGCCTCCACCCTTGGAATTAGCTTTCCTTCTAGAATTTGCAGCAATTGGGGAAGGCTCTCCACCTGTCAGTGTCCCTTGAGGTTTCACTGGTCTTGTGGCTCTCTCCTTGTTGCCTCTGCTTACGCCGAAGGAGGCTCTGCTGACCTTGACGGTCCAGGACATAGTGTTGATCCCAGGAAAGACAGTAATAGTTTTGTTGACAGATACTTTTCAACAGCTGTATGGTATCTGGGAGGCTGAGAAGAGAGGTGGGAGGAGAATGACTTAGGGTTAACTCATTCTTCTCCCCAACAGTATTCTCTTTGAAGGAAACCCTTGTATTGATGCCACTTTCACTTCCTTAGAGAGCTGTTTGTTCATTTTAACAGACCTGCTTCATCTTTTACCTACAAAATCAATTTAACATTTAAGATTCAGAAACACACTAGACAAAATTTAAAAGCATTTCAAGGCATTGCACTTGGGAAGATAACAGAGCAAGGGCCCATGTTGAGAACGAGACAGTCCTCAGATACCCTGCGATTCTGTCATCTTGTGCCTTCAAAGGCACACTGGATCTGCAAAAAGGAAGTACGGGTCCTTAAATTGGAAGAGGCAATCTAATTTATTTTGTTAAAGTTCATTCCAGTTTTTATAGTACATTATACTCGCATGTGGCTTATATAGTTATGTTCCTGTTTATAAATCATAATGTATGTGGTATCATAACCAAAGCCTCTTTTAAAAAATTATTTAAGTGTTTTAAATGCATGACATTTTGAGCACTAATCCAGTGGGACCTTTTATAATGCTGGTGTTGAGGGATAAGACTAACAAGCGCTTGCAAGGTGATGCTGGTGTCAGACTTTGCCTTTTGGCTTTGTTACATTTTAAGGGCAAATATATCTACAATATCTGAATCAGGGTAAAAAAATGACATATAATAACGAGTGTGTTTCATAGCATAAATTCATCAGCGAGAACACAACTATATTCATGTTTTTTCTATATACATTCGCTTAGGACTTACTGAAACGCACAAGTGAAGCATTCTAGGGAATGTTAAGCACTATTAGGATCCTGTTAAGATCTCTGCCCTGGAGAAACTACTCCCCAGAGATGGGACCCAATTTACTTAGTACCAGCTGTAACACAAGGCAGAATGTGATGACTCTCAAATAATATACAAGCAATGGAAGGTCTTAGGGAACCAAGGTACTAAAGAGAAAATACTATGATAGTCTGGGCTTTGTTGTTAGATTTAGGTCTGGTGCCATGCCCTGTCTTTATTGGCTAGGTAAACTTACATGCTGTATTTAACCCCTCTGAGCTTTATTTGCCTTATCTGAAGAATGGGCACACCTAACTCAGGGTTGTTTGTGAAACTGCATGTGTAAAACATTTGGCAGAGTGTATATCACAGAGGGTTCTTAATAAGTGACAGCTAACAATGGTAGGTTAAATTAGAGGGGGATGATAGGCATTTGGCTTTGGAGAGAAGTGTGAGTGGAGTTGGACTAGATGTGGGGAGAGGGAACTCCAGGTGCCAAAGATGGCTTTATTAATGACGTGGAATGGAACGAGAGTGGGCCAAGAACCTTCGGGAAGTGAGACTGAGACTGAGGGGCTGGGATATAGGGGATACAGTGTGAAAAGGAAAACTCCCCCAACTGCTTCATCACTGTAAGATAGAAAGATGGTTAGTCTGGGGAGAGCAAAGCACCTCGACTGTCATGTTTAAAAGGGGGTTTATTTGGTTGGCAGTGGGGAGACATCGCTGTTTTAGGGGACACTCTGATGACACGGAAACTGGATTGTAGGGGAAGGGAAGAAATTAAAGGCAGGTAATTTCAATAACCCAGGCAGAAGGTATGCTCAGGGCTCCTTCTACCAATCCCAGCAGAATAAGGTGTACCATCTTGGTTTGAAAGAGCCTTTTTCAAAGTTAACTGTTACGTTAGAAGTCTTGTGCAATTTGCTCTCTATTCTGATGCGATCAGTGGTCGCCTCTGGGTGACGCTAATTTCCCCCTTATTCCCTTCACTTATCCACCCACAGGGGACTGCCTGTTTATGTTCCTGCTTTACTCCTTTGCTGTCCGTCCTGAGAGAACACCACCAAGAAGCAAACTCGAGGCCACTGGTTCCTGAACCTGGCTTACCTCTGGTAGCTTGTGAGAAATACAGAAGCCTGCCAGCTTCTGACTGCAACTGTCTGAGGTGAACCCAGGAAACCTCTTTTTTGAAAGTTCCCCAGATGAGCCTATGATCAGCCAGGTTGGTGAACCACTGCGCTGGATTTAAACTTGCTGAACAAGCCTGTATCTGATTCATTTCTGAGTCTACGAGGGCCTGTCACAGTATCGCGCCCGAAATAGGTGTCTCGTGAATATTCAGCACACAGAACTAAAGTGTTACAACAAGTGCAGAGAGAGACTCCAAACTTCGGGAAAATAATGGCTGCAGAAGGGCTAGCTGGGAACCCAGGTCAGGCCTTGCAAAGAAACACTCTGCTTGCTTTTCCGCTGGTGGGGGGCAGGGCTTGAAGCCTGGAACAGAACTTTCCTTGATTGATTGCCCTGTAACTTGAAGCCTGCCTTTGACCTGAGGGTCAGAGCATCAGGTCTACCAACTTGCAAATTATTAAAATGTTGTTCAGGAGAAAGCAGGCATTATTATCAGGGAACTGTATTGTTTTCAGCTAGAGGCTTAGGACCTGATTTTATTAGTAATCAAAGAAATGCAAATGAAAACAAAGATCCTTTTGAGTTAGTAGAAACTTTTCCAAGTGTGAAAAACTAAGGTTCTTCCCGTTGTGGAGAAATGGCAATGACGCATGCAACCATGTCAGAGAGAAGTTTAGTATTTTATAGTAACATCTCTAAGTAGTCCATTTCATCTGACTCATGATTTCATGCCCATGCAAATTATTCCAAATATTAAAAAAGAAAACTGCACGAGATGTTTACTGCAGTGTCATTTATAAATTTGAAGCAACTGTAAGTCCTCCAATAAAGGAATAGGGGAATAAACAAATTGGTGAAATTTTAGATAGCCATTAAAAAGTAATGTGAGGCTTGGTACCCTTATGGGAAAAAGTTTATAGCATAAATGAAATAAGTTAAATGAAAAAAAATTATACATTAAAATTACAACTACAGAACTGATAAACATATTTGTAAGAGACTGGAAAGATGTATGTAAAAATAATTTTAGGGTTCAGAGGGTGGTATTATGACTGGTTTCTTTCCTTGTTTTCCTAAATTTTGCAGGTTTAGTTTGTGGTACTTTTCTTCTTTTAAAATGAAAACATCGACCTATTCACAAACACACACTACAGTTGGGGATTGGATCACAGCCACCAATGAGCTAGTAGTAAAATTTAGGCAAGAATCCAGGTATAGCAGTGAAGTGTAACCCCCGTCCCCTTCCTCCACCCTGCAGAGACCACCACAGTATTTTATGAACAATGGCATTTCATTTTGTTATATAAACTCCTCCAGGGTTTAAAAACAAAAGGAGACAAAACAAAACAAAAATTCCCCTGACAACCCTATTTCTCTTCCCCACCTTCTTCTACAGATCTTATTTTGGGAGAAATTTGTTGTTGTTGTTGTTTTTTTGAAAAGCCTCTTTCCCTGCCTTCTTTGAAAATGACTCAGATCTAGATCTTGGTGGGCTTTTCAAAGACATCTAGGAGAAAGGAGCTTATGGGGCAAGCGTGTGATGTTAAATAAGGTCATGCTTGCTGTTGGTGGTGATCTCCCCCACATGACACGGTCCTATTTTTAACCGAGACAATTGGTGAATGACTCAGGAAGACCTCTGAAGCCAAATGGCAGCTTGAAGGATAGAACTTGCTATTAACTGAAGAGAAAGTAACTAATGCTGTCAGCTAAAACTGCCCATTTTCTGCTTTCAGGACATTTGGCGATCAAATAATGCTACAATAAACCCAGTTTGCAAAGCCTCACCCTAGGGCACACATAGGTATGTTGCTGATTGAATACTTTCTTCCTTCTTTGTTCAGAAAATAATTTTGTGGGAAAAGAATTTTTGAAAATGCTGACCAATAAATACTCCTTTTGGATGTTCACAAGATAAATTTGTGCAACAGAGACTGCTTTCAAATAGATTTCACCAGATTGTTCATTTTTGTGAAGGTGGAAATGAGTCGGGGTAGAGGAACAAACAGTATAGAATGCTTCAAGGAACATACCAGGAGAAATGCTGATGTCGTCTAATACCCTCATTTTACAGATGAGAAAAATGGAGACCTCAGGCATTCTAATAACTTGCCTCAGAGCCCCTGGCTGTTGAATGCAAGAACTGACACGAGAATTCTCTTGCGTTCCCCATGCCACCAGATTGTCCCTCACAGTTACACAGAATCTACAACAGATATGCAGATTCATTTTGTGACTGCTATTGTTGTGTTTAATTTTCTAGTTGAAATCATTAGTCTGGAGTTCTCAAAAGACTTACATGCCACAGATATATCCATTAGTCTTTGCCTGGGAGGCAATTTAGATAAAGGAGTCATTTTATTATTATTCAGGTCCCATGGCTGATACATATTAGAACTGGGACTTGAGACGAGCTTTTACTGCCACACTAAGCTCTCTTCCTGAGCTGATCTCAAAAGCAGTGAACCCCTTTGTGGGAATTAAGTGAATTTCAGGCTGGCCCTGGTCAGCAGAGATTTGTCTGTCCTAACCAAACCTAGGTGAGGTGATCCTAAAACGTGAGAAGGGACTGAGACCTTACTTCCTTCTGTAGTGATAGTAACCAAGAGGTGTGAGCACTGAAAAGCACTTCACCTTGTCGCAAAGTCTGCTTTAAACACCTGAGGTGTAGCTGGACCCCACTGAGCCCGGGGCAGGGTCCTTTGTCTAGAAAACTGTCGTCCCCCAGCTGCATTAAATCCACACTGTGTGTCCTTTCCTTCAAAATCCCAGTCCATGCGGCAGACCCTCACAGGTCTGAGGGTGTAGTTGAAAATAAGCAACATGTCAATTTCACATTGCCTTTGCTTTGGTAAGAGACAACCTCAAGGGCAAACTCAATGGCACAGTGTTTCCATGAGGGCTCTGGGTTAGGGGCTTTGAAAGGTCACGTGTCTGACTTTCAGAGAGGAAAAAAAAGCTGAAAAGCAGGTCAAGAACTCTAGCTGCTTCTAGGCAGTCAGCTGTAGGCGCTGGGCTGCTTGGGGGTGGGGAGCGCTCTTAATTTAGGTCTAGAGTCATCATTATGTATTAAGTGCCTGTAGACTTTCGTCTAAATTTTAATAAGCTACCTATATGTTTGGCTGAGTTGATTGAATCCACCTGAATAATTTCCTGCCTATTTCAGCAGCATTAATCATATGCACTGTTTCCTGACACTTTTACTAATGTGGTATAAGACATGGACAAAAGCTGTAGTTTCATTCTTTTTGCTGTGCCTAAAATACCCAACATCTACTCATATGGAATGATTGGCACTGGAAATAGATAAGAGTGTATATATTTATATTTTAAATGGCCAGGGTATGTAGGTGAACTCTACTATGAAGCATGCTTTTTAAAAAAAAGGATTAATTAAATAATCTAATCAAATGAGAACACTCAAAATATGCCTCGGTCCTCATAAAAACATGATGAGGAAACAGATAAAGCTCTAAGGGACTGAATAACTTTTCTCAAGGTCACATAAATAATAACAATGACTTCAGAACTCAAATCCAGGTCTACACCAGGTTGTATAAGAGTAAAACTCTCCTGGGCTTTTTTTCTCTTTCAGTGAAGACCCTACAGACACTATAGAAATGCTCAGGGCCTCAAATAGTTGCTCCAAATATCAAGTATTGTATTATAGATGTATTCATGTATATATCTCTATATATAATATGTACTGTATTTTTTTGAATTTGTAGAATCAAAGTGCCCATTGCTGGTTTCATTAATAGAACTTTGTATTACACAGCATGTTCAGCATGGATAAAATTCTGAATTGCTCACCCCAGAATGAAGGCACAATACTAATTCAGAATTTGATAGCCTTTAAAAGTCACTGTGAGACCCTTGCCTTCATCTGTAAGGTTAGGATAACGATATTTGATCCTATTTGTGACGTCCATAGTGAGGGATGTTATGAAAGTACTTTGGGCTCGCATGAAAACAAAACAAACCTGTTGTGGTAAAAAGCATCCCATGACTTTGTCAAGGGACCAGTTTGCAAATTTCCCAACCTGGTAAACTTCTTAGGAGTCATGAAAAATTCATATAAAAATAAGAATTAACCTTTGAATATGCCTATAGAAATACTTCATATGGGAAAACGTCTTAGTGGTTTTATTGTGCTGAATAAAGCCAAAGAAGGATTATTTTTACATAAAATCTCTCACCTAACTAGGACCACCTGGTGTACAATTGTGTCCCACAACCCAGGGATGTTCCAAATTCCCTCCCAGAACACAAGTCACACTGCTGAGGTTAATTCCCTTCTAATTAGAAGGCACAGTCAGTTCTCCTTTCATACTCTGGGGGGCTGCATGCTGCAATCTTAAGACACCAGCCCAGCCACTGCTTGGCAACTGGCTTTCCACTATCTTTCTTTTCTTTCTCTGGCTTGTAAAGTGATTATTTAAATATCTTACCAATGTGTTGAGCTTCTCAAGGAGCAGTCTCTACACATGTTGACAACTAATGTGTGTAGCTGGTGAAAAGACTTCAATTTTACTGAAGGACTTCTACTAGCTACTGTGAATTTCTCGGTATAAAGTGCCACAGGCATTATTAACAATGACAAATTAGACATTTGTCTGAGGCTTCTCTTAATAATTAAAAGGAAATACTCAATTAAAAACTTCTTAAAGCAGTTTTTAAAAAATCTCTTAAAGTGTCCTTCATACATCTGATGAAAATTATGTACACTTTATCAGGAAGAAAAGTACGTACACATATTTTCAGGTGGTCCTTAGAATTTTGAAAGCACATCAATCCATTAACCACTGAGAATTCCTCTCTTACAATGCCTACTTGTACATACAGCAACAACACTCATTTATAATATTATTATTGATAACAAACACTTACACATATTAAACTTGGCATTGTGGCAAAGAGTCAACCTAAAAGATCTAAGTGTTTATATTAAAAAAAAGGGCAAACTGACTTCTGGATTGAGATGGATTTGCATAAATACGCAGAAAGGAGTCTCCTACATATTTCTTGTGTGTGGGGGGGTGGGTATATGTACGGTTGTGGGTGTACGTGTATGCTTGTGTGGAGGTGGGTATATGCAGATTTATCAAGTGTTAACATTTTGCTGTATTTACTCTCTCTTCATACATATATATGTATATACATATACACACAAATGTGTGTGTATTCATATACATATGAATATTTACACTTCTATATAATCATTTTCATACCCAAGAAATATAACATATTAAATTTTTCCAAGTGTCTCAGAAGGGCATTATAAATATTTTCTAAAATCCAGAATCCAATTAGCATATTGCATTTAGTCATACATCTCTTTAAGTTCCTTTAATCTAGAAAAGTTCCCTGATAGCTTTTATTTGGTATTTTTGAAGAGTCCAGAGAAACTGTCTTGTAGAATGTTCCACAATCGCCTTATGATTAGATTCAGGTTAAATCTTTTTTGGCAAGAAGGCTCCATAAGTGATGTGGGAACTCACTTTTACGCACAGCCCTTGCTGTTTTTGGAACACTCACAATGAACATACTATCAAGTTCCTTACCCTTTAGGCACTCTTGAGTTAAGACAACATTAATCACACATTAGATATCATACACATACAAACTACCCACTTAAAAAGATCAGATTTTTTAAATGCATCTATTTTTAAGGCTGGCCACAGATCCCATGAGGGTATTTTGGAAGGTGGTACGAATCCATTATTTTACTGGCTTTAGCATTGGAAGGTATTTATTAAGGGGGGGGGGGATTCAGCAAGAGGATTAAAGTGTCTGCAGCCTGTGGACTTTGGTGATAGCAAACCTGCAATCTGTAGTGGGTCAGTGTGAGCAAAGAAACTGGTCAAAGGGAAAAAAGTCAAGGAAGCCAGAGAGTAGCTGCGAGAGGTAGCGTGGACCAGGCTATGTTGACAGAAGGCTTTCAAACTCAAAGCTCTAGCTGCAATGTTTAGTAAACCTTTTTGTACTTGACTAGGGTTCGCCCTTGGCAAATTATATCTTTTTGTTTCTAAGAAATAAAAAAAGGCGGAGAGGGCTTGGGAAGCCTTTTGGATAGAAAATAGCACCGAGAGAAACAATATTTTGATGAGTTAGTGCTAAATGAATTAGAAACATGTGGACTGAATTTCCCTTGAAATACAAATGGATTGAATAATTAATGGAAAAAGCACTTGGCAAAATGTACTTGAGGTTTTTATTGAACCCCAACCAAAACATTTGAAAATATTTTGAAATATGTGAAAAGTACAATATACATCTGGATTTGCCCAACCCTAGTAAGGATACAGGAAATATTATTTTTATTTAACATTTATATGATAGCTGCAGTGTGCCTCAATCCTGAGGTATTTCTTACAACGGCCCTGTGGTCTAGGTTGTAATTATTATTTTCATTCGGGGAAAGAAACTTACCAGCACTCATATAGTGAGCTTCAAGTAGAAGATTCTATTGGTCTGTATTCTTCTGAGGTTTTTAGTAGGAACCTTAGACCAGCAGACCCAAAACTTGGGACCAATTCCTGGCTTTAATTCTTATTGGACCAATATCACTGTATATCTTCTTATAGATTTCATCGGTATGTAGTTTCTCCCTTTTCCCTACTAATATATTTTTACTTACACACCATTATGCAAGATGTTACTATCACTACATCGGCTTTCTTTGGTGACCACTTTCCAAATATATTGGTGGTAGGCAGAATAATGGTCTCCCAAAAATGTCCACATCCTGATCTCTGAAACCTGCGAATATGTTATATTAGGCAAAAGGAAGTTAAAGTAGCAGATGGAACGGAGATTGCTAATTAAATGACCTTAAAAAAATCAGATTATCCTGGGTAATGTAATCACAGTGATGCTTAAGAGTAGAAGAGGGAGGTCGAGAAAGCCAGAGAGAGAGCGATAATGACAGCAGAAAGGTCTGAATGATGTGATAGGAGGAGGACTCAACCCTGCCTGGCTGTCTTTGAAGACTGGGAGGAAAGGTCACGGCCCAAGAAATGTGGGCAGCTTTTAGAAGCCAAAAAAGTTGAGAGGCCTCCAGAAAGGAATGCTGCCCCTGCTTACACCTTGACTTAACTCCGTAAAACCCGCACTGGACGTCTCATAGAACTGTTAGATAATACATTTGTTTTCCTTTAAGCCATTAAGTTTGTGGTAATTTGTTCTAACAGCAATAGAAAACAAACATACATCTCACAACATCCTTTATTCTGAACTCTTCTGTGCATCTTAATTATATCTCTTGCAAACAGCCTTTAGCTAATTTCTTAAAATTAATTTCATAACTATTGTCTTTTTGTGCTGTGTAATATATAAATATATATAATATATAATACATATATTTCTTGTGACTCATGGTCTACTTGAACTATTACTGCCATATTATGTTATTTTTATTCTTTTTATTTCTTCCCTGCCTTGTGTTGTTCAATCACATTTTTAAAATGACTCTTCTTCCTCTACTGGGTTTTGAAGTTATGCAATTTATATCATTTTGGTAATAACCTTACATTAAAAAATAAACTATTTTTTTATTGAAGTGTAACATGCATATGGAAAAGTGCACATGTTCTAATTATACAGCTATAGGAATTACAATAAAATGAATACAGCCAAATGACAGCTAACTACCATCCAGGTCAAAGACTAGAAGAGTACTTGTACCCCAGAAGCCCCCTGGTGCTCTTCGCAATCACTAACCCTTCCTCCTCAAAGGTAACCACTATCATGACTTCTAACAAACAACAAACTAGTTTTCTTAATTTTGCACTTTTAGCACTTCCTAAAAAATGGTATCATAGAGTAGGTATATATTCTTCCTTGTGAGAATAATCTATGCTGTGAATTGCTGTATATTAATCATTTCCACCAGCATATAGCATCATATGTACATCCACAGAGATGTGCAAGAATGTTCACAGCAATATTCTTCATAACAGCTCTAAATTGGACACAGCTTAAATATCTAGCAACAGTAAAATGGGTGCATATATTTCGGTACCTTCATGCCTTTACATTTTTAACATGCATAATTGAAGTTAACCAGTATCTTCATGTACTCCTAAACAATAGAAGGACTTCAGGACAGCTTAACTTTTCCATATTATCATTGCCTAAAATTTTACCTCCAAATTGATCTAAACCCGATCCCTATTGGTCATTACCTTTTCTTTAAAACAACAACAACAACAAATACTTTGATTTAACAACATGCTTACTAATTTCTTTGCTTACTTGCAGATCCAGTTTTTCTAACCTTTCTCTCCTTCCATGTTAAATTTTCATCTTGCTTAAGTCCATCTTTCTAAAATTCTTTTAGCAGGGATATGGAGTAGCAAGTGCAGTCTTTAAGGATGCTTTAGTTGCTGATAGAATTCTCAGTAGCCTTATTCTCTCTTAGTTTTTTAAAGATAATTTATTCCACTGTAAACCTGCACCTGCCGTTGTTGATGAGCTTTCCTCTGTAAGTAACCTGTTGTTTCCGATTTAAGGATTTTAATGGTCTGTATTTTCCCTATACAACTTGCCTAGATTTAGATTTATCTTTATCCTGCTCAAAACTCAGTGTGATTCTTCAATCTACAGAATCACACCTTTCTTCAATTGTGGAAAATCATACACATGCTCTTTTCCGAAGTTCTCTCTTTATTCTCTTTCTTCTTTCCTCTGTAGCTAAAAGAAAAAAAATAAAATGTCAATGTTTTCTTTTTTGTCTCTTACTTTTCTTTTTTATCTTCCATCCTATCAATCTTTCCTTGATGATTCTTGGTGTGATTCCATTAGATTTAATTTCCAATTTCTTCAATTCTGCCTTCAGTTGTATCTAGTTGTTATTTAAGTCATGTACTTGGCTTTTCACATCAGTGACAATATTTCCTGTTTCTATAACTCTGCTTACTTATTTCACAAATCTATCTTTTCTTTTTTTTCTTTTTTAAATGTCCTGTTTCTACTTTATGTTACATTCATTCCTTTATATCTGGAAACATTTTATTTTTTTAATATTTTTAAAAGATTTTATTTATTTATTTGACAGACAGAGATCACAAGTAGGCAGGGAGAGAGAGAGGAGGAAGCAGGCTTCCTGCTGAGCAGAAAGCCTGATGCGGGGCTGGATCCCAGGACCCTGGGATCATGACCTGAGCCGAAGGCAGAGGCTTTAACCCACTGAGCCACCCAGATGATCCTATCTGGAAACATTTTAGACACACTTAAAAGTTTCATTCAGATTGTTGTGCTATTATCTCTAGTCTTTGGTGTGCAGATTTCCCTTCTTATAGTGTCTTCAGTCTCTCCTTAATGTTAGGTCATCAATCATGAGATCTGTAATTGGACTTTAACATCATTTTCACACAAAATTCTTTCTGTTGGAGTTCTGTGTATCTGAGGATGTGGAAGTAATCCTATTATTCCATAAGAGTCCTGTGATTTCCCTGGACTCACTCCAGTTATGAAGGTAATGTCTCAGTTTTGGGTAAGTAGCCCTATGAGTCTGTGAACCTCATAACCACATACTATATAAGGCTGGGTTTCCAGTTCTCACGTATTTTCTACTTATAGTTCCAAGTGGATTCTAAACTTCCTTGCTTCTCACCCCTCTCTGGACCAGATTCCTGGACTCTACTCCACTGTGGGTGTTTCCCTGTGTATTTTCCTCTGAGCTTCACAGTATATCTCAGATGGAAGAAAATTTAAAAATTCCGTCATCATTTCTGGTCACCTGGAGATTTTTAATTCTTGATCGTGGCTTTATATTTAATTATCCTTGCTGTGTTTGGGGGGGGGGTAGAGAATTTCATGGGTTTGATGTAAGAGAGATTTTTCGTATCATCTTTGGCTCATAAATCTGGGCAAATCACTAAGTCTCTCTGGATATCATATTCTTCAAAGTTAAAATAGAGTGGATTCATTGTCTTAGAGCAATTTTCAAAGCCTTATGGTTTTCAAGTAACTAGGTGTTTTTCTAGCATTGTTAAAGATCTATTTTTTAAGAGATTGTATGTGTTATGATCTTTCAAATTAAAGTAAAGCTTATGTACAATGGCATACCATCAGTTGGAAACAGATTAAACAATCACTATCCTAGTATGTGATAATATAGGCATAGATTATTAAAGCTAAAGTGGACCTATGGGATCATCTAGTCTAATCATCTAAGGAAGTGAAGATCCAGAGGGTAGTGGCTTACTGGTCATATTGCAAATTGGCCAGGACAGGTCTAGAACTCTCTTCTGACTCACAAGATAGTACTCCATCTATTAGCCACAGAGATGGTAACTAAAATTTTTAACAAGAACTTTGAGATTCCACAAGTTCCCAAATTACCTTTGTTTTAACAAATAATAAAAATTAAATTTTTCAGTTTAGTTTTGCTATTTAGAGTATTTTGTTATATTGCAATTTCTTGAAAATCAGTGGCCCATAAGATGGATAAGGCAATTTCTTTTTCACTAGTACATCTGATTAACTGAAACACTTTTGTGTTCTAATTCCAGAAATCGGGGCATTTAATGTCAAAATTTTTATTTGGGGAAGTGACACTAAATGCTATTAGTAGATAAGAGATGTTGGTTTGGGATTTTATTGATTTTGATAAGCTATTTCAGAAATTTCACCATCATTATCAGCCGCATATCTTGATTATTGAGAGTAGCTTAAGGATTTCTCCTGTTAACAGAGGTCTTTTCTTTCAAGGGGGTTGTGAATGTAAAGAATGAAAAAAACTCTCTCTCTTTGCAGATGACATGATACTTTATATGGAAAACCCAAAAGACTCCATCTCTAAACTACTAGAACTCATACAGCAATTCAGTAATGTGGCAGGATACAAAATCAATGCACAGTAATCAATTCCTTTCCTATACATAACAATGAAAACATAGAAAGGGAAATTAGAGAATTGATTCGATTTACTATAGCACCAAGCATCATAAGGTACCTAGGAATAAACCTGACCAAAGAGGTAAAAGAACCTGTACTCGAGGAACTACAGAACTCTCATGAAAGAAACTGCAGAAGACACAAAAAGATGGAAGAGCATTCCCTGCTCATGGATCTGAAGAATAAACATTGTTAAAATGTCTATACTGCCTAGAGCAATCTATACTTTCAACGCCATCCCGATCAAAATTCCACCGGCACTTTTCAAAGAGCTGAAACAAACATCCTAAAATTTGTATGGAACCAGAAGAGACCCTGAATTGCTAAGGAAATGTTGAGAAAGAAAAAAAAAAAAAAAAACTGGGGGCATCACGTTGCCTGCTGTCAAGCTTTACTACAAAGCTGTGCTCAGCAAGACAGAATGGTACTGGCACAAAACAGACACATAGACCAGTAGAACAGAGTAGAGAGTCCAGATATGGGCCCACAACTCTATGGTCAAATAATCATTGACAAAGAAGGAAAAAATATACATTGGAAAAAAGACTGTGTCTTCAATAAATGGTGCTGGGAAAATTGGACAGCTATGTATAGAAGAATGAAACGCGACCATTCTCTTACACCATACACAAAGAAAAACTCAAAATGGATAAAAGACCTCAAAGTGAGGCAGGAATCTATCAAAATCCTAGAGAACACAGCAGTAACCTCTTTGACATTGGCCACAGCAATTTATTTCAAGATATGTCTCTAAAGGCAAAGGAAACAAAAGCAAAAATGAACTTTTGGGACTTCATCAAGATCAAAAGCTTCCGCACAGCAAAGGAAACAGTCAACAGAACAAAGAAGCAACCCACGGAATGGGAGAAGATATTTGCAAACAGCACTACAGACAAAGGGCTGATATCCAAGGTCTATAAAGAACTCCTCAAACTCAACACCCACAAAACAGATAATTACGTCAAAAAATGGGCAGAAGGCATGAACAGACCATTCTCCAAAGAAGACATACAAATGGGTAACGGACACATGAAAAAATGTTCATCATCATTAGCCATCAGGGAGATTCAAATCAAAACCACATTGAGATACCACCTTACACCAGTTAAAATGGCCAAAATTAACAGGACAGTAAACAACAAGTGTTGGAGAGGATGTGGAGAAAGGGGAACCCTCTTACACTGTTGGTGGGAATGCAAGTTGGTGCAGCCACTTTGGAAAACAGTGTGGAGATTCCTTAAGAAATTAAAAATAGAGCTTCCTTATGACCCTGCAATTGCACTACTGGGTATTTACCCCAAAGATACAGATGTAGTGAAGAGAAGGGCCTTATGTACCCCAATGTTCATAGCAGCAATGGCCACGGTCGCCAAACTGTGGAAAGAACCAAGACACCCTTCAATGGACGAATGGATAAAGAAGATATGGTCCATATACACATTAGAGTATTATGCTTACATCAGAAAGGATGAATACCCAACTTTTATATCAACATGGATGGGACTGGAGGAGATTATGTTGAGTGAAATAAGTGAAGCAGAGAGAGTCAAGTATCATATGGTTTTACTTACTTTTGGAGCATAAGGAATAACACGGAGGACATTAGGAGATGGAGAGGAGAAGTGAGTTGGGGAAACCAGAGGGGGACACAAACCATGAGAGACTGTGGACTCTAAGAAAAAAACTGAGGGTCAGGAGGGGAGGCGGGTGGGAGAGTTGTGTGAGGCTGGTGGTAGGTACTATGCAGGGTGCATATTGCATGGAGCACTGGGTGTGGTGCATAAACAATGAATTTTGGAACAACGAAAAGAAATAAAATAAAATGGAAAAAAGGGGGAAAGAAAAATAAATGAGTTGTGGTCACTTTTTTTAAAGATTTTATTTATTTATTTGACAGACAGAGATCACAAGTAGGCAGAGAGGCAGGCAGAGAGAGAGGGGGAAACAGGCTCCCCGCTGAGTGGAGAGCCCGATGTGGGGCTCGATCCCAGGACCCTGACACTATGACCTGAGCTGAAGGCAGAGGCTTTAACCCACTGAGCCACCCAGGCACCCCAGTTATGGTCACTTTTTAAAATTGAGGTGAATTTACAGGATAATAAACTTAGAGAAAGCCAATTCTCCTCCTTTCTTCTCCTGGCAAGTTCACAGAAAATGCAGAAAAGAGAAAGTTCAGGAATATAATTATGTGCTATAAATAAAGGGAGGAATACTTTGGTAGGTATGAAGTATGAGATTATTCAGCTTCGTAGAGTAACAGTTTTGATGGGAAAATGAGAACAAAGACTGGATGGTATAATGCTTTGCTACATGGAAAGAAACAGACAAGCAGACAGGCAATAGGAGACTTGGAATAATAGAAGAAAAGCCTGGGAGTACAAATGGAGAAAAAAATGGATTCAAATGAATGTCTAAATCATTCAAGATGGATGATTCTCCCTTTCCTCCTTGATTATTTATAAAGAATTTAAAATCTCTTTAATCCACTCCAGTTTCCATATTGGAATCTTTTTTCTTATTGCCCAAGAATCTCTGGTATCTTAATTATCTTTCACATCCTTTAGTGTTTGGTGGATAAAGTAAACAAAAGAAAAAAGTCATCACAGAAATGAAACTTGCCCTTGTTTAAATTGTATGAAAGCAATGCGGTCTCTTATCTTGATCACCATGAAAACATATTTGTAAAATTACCCTATTTCTCTGTCTCTTCCTCTTACTTGTCCCTTCATTGTCAAAACCTTTAAGAATGAAAACATTCATAGACTAGGCTAGCTATTCTCTTGAAGCAGCAAGCTGGCTTTGGAAAACTTTTTTTTTTTTTTTTTCTTCTGGAAGAGAAGCAAGGTTCAAAGCTCAATGCTCACCTTGTGAAAATTATTCTCTGAGGGTTCTGGACCTTGGAGTCACTGGAAATCCACATGACTAGGTTGTGTGTGTATTTGAGTGTGTATGTGTGTTATTTAAAGAGATTCCTAATTGTAGGAATTTAAACCACAGAACACCAGGAAGCACTGACCACCACAGCTTATCCTTTCTTTCCAAAGCCTGTCTGCCAATGAATCAGAATTTCTCCTTTTCAGTCTGAAAGAGTAAATAATATGTGTCTGTCCCCACTCCCAGCCAATCTGGCAGTCATCTTAATTGTCAGAGGGCCATGGTTTACTGCTAGGGAGTCTACTGGGATACTTATGGGAGGTTTGCCAACCACTAGATCACACTTTTCAGATGCTGTGTCTGGCAAGACAGGTGGTACTCTTCAGCTACACCTGGACCTCTGTAGGTACAGAAGCAGCTCAGATGTGCTGCTAGGAATGCTCTTGCAAAGGTTAACACTGGACACTGTCATTCCAGCCAGAAGTACTCACTTCCAAGCTGCAGTTGTTGGCAAGGGACAACAGTAAAAAAGTAAACACAGCAATGGCAACATATTTGTGCCAAGCATCTGGGTGAGAGACAAACTGAAGCAGAAATACTTCTGTTTGAATTATGAGTCTATCTGTTACCATTAATGTAGAGAATTTGTTAATTTCCTTGTACCATGCAGTCTGGAACACCACCCTCCACCTGTTGGACTAAGGATAGATAGATACATTTATAGATAGATTTCTATTAATATAGAATGTGTTCCCACTTATCAGATGTGTGATAACCTTGAACAAGTTACTTAAATTAACCTACTTCTTTTTTTTAGTTTTCTCTTCTGTAAATGGGAATAGTAATAGTATATACTTTACAGTGTTGTTTCTCTTTGGTCCAAGCTAGGAAAGAACTGATATGCATAAGCTATTTAGAAGAGTATCCAGAACGTAGTAAGCACTTAATAAATGTTATCTTTGTTATGTTCTTCTTATTATTTTAAATTCACTGACAAATCCAGCTTTCATAGCATTCTGAGTTCAAAGAGCCATGTTTTAAACCAACTGTGTAACCTTAGTAGTGCTATGCTTACTGGATTGTGTTTACTGAAGATAACAACTTTTTTTCACAGTTTGATCAGGAAAACATTATTATCTGCCAGAACTAAGGATTGAGATACCCCAAAAATGAAAGTTAATTTTTTTGTCATTCCTGAACTATACTCCATACTTTCTGAAATTATACCACTTATGTGCTGCTTGACCCCTTCAAAGCACTTACATTCTCGGTCAGTCTGATTTTTTTTTTCCCCTTCCCCATTCAAAGAAAGTTTGGAATTCTATCAGCAGAGATTTTGGTTATATATTACCCAAATATGGGTTAAATAGATATTTTCTTTTGAAATGCAAATATTCTTGCAATTAGTAACACAAAAAATTAGGAAACATCATGTGAATGAACTTACCAGATCTATTTTTTGACTAGAAAAGAGTTGTTAAAAAATGTGACGTGTGTGTGTGTGTGTGTGTGTGTGTGTGTAAGAGAGACAGAGAGAGAAAGAAACAGAGAAAGACAGAGAGATACGTTATGGGAGAGGAGTAGAGTGAGCAGACGAAGAGAGAAGGGGGACAGAATTAGGGACAGGAGTTGCAATAAAGCAAAAAGGCACAGAACAAAGAATGAAGGGAGGAGGTTGGGGAGATGGGTGAGTCTGGTGATGGATGTGAAGGAGGGCACATATTTCATGGAGCACTGGGTATTATATGTAAACAATGAATCTTGGAATTACATCAAAAACAAATGACGTACTGTATAGTGATTAACATAACATAATAAAAAAAACAAAAAATAAAAAGAATGAAGGGCACCACATCAACAGTACCAGCCTCCTGGTTCCAAGGAATGGCAAATCATTTTCAACAGTGACTCCCCAAGAGTGGAAAGCTGGGAGATTTTTCTTTATTGGAAACTGATTGATCAAGGATATTCTGGGGCCCACTGTCCTTACTAGACTTGAGAGAACTACAAAGGTAGTCCTAGCACAAGGTGCAGATTCTAGGGCAGAGGTGTGCTTCCCTGGGTTCTATCCTTGCCATTTTTTCCTCCTCTTGAGCAGGGATGTGTAGTACACTCTACAATGAACAAGAGCTCTAAGGACTAGAGTGTGAGCCAGACTGCCACTCTCAGTTTATATTCCCATATGCTGATTATGGAAGTGTTTATTTTTGTACAGTCTTGCTAACATTAGATATCATCAATTTAGCCTGTTTTTATTAACTTTTGGGGGGAATTTGATACCTTATAATTTTAAACAGCATTTCTTGGGTTCATTGTGAGAGTGAACATTTTTCAGATATTTATATGTCATTTTTATTTCTTCTTTTTTGACCTGTCAATTCATATGCTTAACCCATCTTCATACTGGTATGTCAGTGCTATTTTTATGTCCAAATCTGACTTTGTTATCCTTTATGGTTTCCTGCATCTTAGAGGTAAATTTCCATTCCCACCAAAAACTCTGTCAGAAAAATTACCCAACAACTGGAAATAGGTCTCTGATTATAGGATGCACCTTCAGGGCTGTGCTGGCTGACTTTATATTAATTATCTATTTTACAACTCTTCAGGAGCAAAGGTTACCATAAAATTTTTGGCCCAGTAGAGATGCAAATAATTACTCTCCAATAGGACACGTAACTAAAGGGTTTATAGACCTGTTGGCATTAACCAGTTTTGTATCTAATCTATCAAATTATTACACTTCTAACATACACTCAGATTCTCAAATAGGCTTAAGAAGAGTTTGAAGATCTTACCAGTTCCCTCATTAATTAATGAGTTAAAATAAAATCTTTGACCTATATTCATTTTATATTTGCCTGAGAGTCATGGTTTTACATTTTCAAAAATTATATTTTAACATTATTGGCTTTGAAAATTCCTTTCCAACTCTGCTACCATTCACTGCTTTAACTGAATACAAAAGGGTTTTGAAGCTTATAATCCTAGAATTAGGAAAGACAGATGTTGACCCTTGCCATACTCTCCTAAACTCCTCCAAGTTTAAGGTTAAAATTTGAAAACTTCAATCAAAAGAATCCAGCTCATGTCCCTTCTTTTTACTGAAAGTACTGAGTTCCTTCCCATGAAGTCTGCCAGGACTCACAAACCTAACGTTTTCTGTTTCCAGGTGGCTGCGGTGGAGTTTTTACAGCCCCACTTTCCATCTCACTCAGCTTAATTTTAATGGCTGCCTCTTTCCGGGGGTCTTAGTGAACCGTTCCAGGAAGGTTTATAACCTACATTAAATAATAATCATTAAAAAAGAAAGATAAAGAAAATAAATTCCTTCTGTTTACACATCCAAACCAAAGGTCGTTGTGAACAGGATTCTTGGCTGACTTGAGAAAGACGTTACCCTCATCATTTCTCGCCTGGATTTCTGCAAATGCCTCCTACGTGCCCTCTCTACCTCACATTCTACTCCTTCCTACCCTTCAGAACCACCAGCAGATACATGTGCCATATACCATTAATTTGATTCCATGTAGAAGTAAACATAATCATTTCATTCCCCTAATTAAAATTGTTCAGGGGCTCCTCTCACTGCTGTGGGGATAAAATCAAAGCCCTTCTGAATGACTAACATGGCCCTTCAGCTCTGATCTCTGTAACTTTCCAGAGTATGTGTGGCATCTGCACATATTGCTTTCTTTCTAGCTGTTCTGACTTATACCTGGCCCTTGGATGTCTGGTGTGCTCTGACACTTCTATGCCATAGAGTATGCTAACTTCTGTCTAGGATACCTCTCTCCAGTTAATTGGACCTGCCTCCCAAAAATTAGCTCTAGTTTTATCTTCTCTTGCGCGCATGTCCTGATATCCTCTCCCAGGCTGAGTTAAGCACTTTCTTGAGCTCCTCTGAATAGCTCCATTGTAGCACTTTATATACAGTTTTATAATCATTGCTTTTATTCTGTGTCATTCTCAGGAAACGAGGTTTTACCCCTTTTTTGTATCCCTAGGATTTATCCCCACTCCATTATTTTAGGGAATGCTCAATAAAAGTTAAATCAATGACCTCATGTTATGATTTACACCTTTTAGCAACAAAGAACTTCCTTAAGACTATATGGGAAATTTTAAACATCTTTAACATGCCCTAAATTACTATCAAACTGAGATATATTTTTTTAAATGTGAAGGAATTTCAATCACCTCCTGTCATTAAAAACCTATTGTATGAATATTGACTGAACCTCTCAGTGTGTGTGGTGCTTCAGGTGAAGTCGTAGGAAAGAGGTACAGATTATTTAACAAATCTCCTTGCACAAAGTACTTCAGGGAAGAGTGAGTATTTTGGGTTGCTCTTAAATCTAATATATATCTAGACATTTACCAAAAATTCAGTATTTACTTGTTGTTCGATTGACTGGTTGAAATACATAGTGCTGCCAAGAAACTCCCAATATAATTCATTAAGTGGTGACAAGTTAGTGATACAACAGGGAAATTTGGGGATTATGTCATAGCAGTGTAGCATGGTAATTTGGGAAGCATCACATTGGTGGTCATCTTGTCCATAACCTCTGCATTTGAGAGAATGGACCAATTTCCTTGCCTCATTTATACAACAGCATTCACTGCTAAAGTTTTAAACCGCCCCTCTACCCACCCCCCTTTTTTCGATTTTTTTTTTTCTACCTGACACTATAGCTTTGGCATTTAATTATGCAACAATGATTCACACTGCCAGCTTTACTCTCTCAAACTACAGACTATATTTCCAAATACAGAACATTTAGACTTAGATGTTCAGCAAGTACCTGTACACCACATGCCCAGACACAAGCTCATTGTCTGATCCTTCTCCATCCCCTCTCTAGGTTATTGGCCGCTAGGCTCTTTATCATTTACTAATTCGTGATGGTGAATAAATTACTTAAACTCTCCAGACCTTGGTTTTTCTGACTGGTAAAACTGTATAATATTAAATTTCTACCACCTAAAAGTTGTTGAAAGGATTAAATTTGTTACTATATGGAAAGCATGTAGAATGGTTCCTAGCACATTCTGCCTCTCAAGGAGTATTTGCTAGAATTATTTTTCTCATTCACTGTCACTACTTTGAAGTATCTCACTGTCACCCTCTCCTTTACCTTCATATCTATGGTCATTAATCCTTGAATATTGTCCTTTGAATCAATTTCCTCTGCCATATTAGTTCTACCAGAGTCCATTCAGGGAAATAGACACCTCTTCACCTGTATCTAACAGAGAGGCTACAATTCAGGATACTGATTTAAGTAGGTAATGAAAGAGCTGAGAGGACATTTTGCAAAAGCGGGAGACCACTATTACTCTTAGGCCTATAAGGACAATGGGTCAGCCCTAGTGTCTTTCCTTCTCTCAGTCTCCAGTTTTTCTTTAGTGTCTCTTCTAGGCCAAACATATGGAAGCTAGTCAGCACCTGAGAATAGGAAAGGAAGTTAACTCCTTGTAGTATAAAGCAGAGCAGAAGAAAGAACTGTTACTTGAGCCCCATTAGCAGACTCTCTGTTTCTGTCCTGCCCTTGCTCAGGCTGTTTTTACCTCATGCCTAGACTGTTTTTACAGCCTCCGCATTGGCCTTCCTGCCACCAGCTTCTTTTGCTGTCCCATATCTCCTCCAGAGTTCTCTTACAAGACAATTCCATGCATGTCATTCTGACTTTAAAACCTTGATGTGAAAAAACCACAGCGAATATCATTCTCAATGGGGAAAAGCTGATAGCCTTCCCCTTGAGATCAGGAACACGACAAGGATGTCCACTCTTGCCACTGTTGTTCAACGTAGTACTAGAAGTCCTAAAAACAATCAGACAACAAAAACAAATAAAAGGTATTCAAATTGGCAAAGAAGAAGTCAAACTCTCTCCCTTCACAGATGACATGATACTTTGCATGGAAAACCCAAAAGACTCCTCCCCCAAACTAATAGAACTCATATAGCAATTCAGTAATATGGCAGGATACAAAATCAATGCACAGTAATCAGTTCCTTTCTTATACACTAACAATGAAAATATAGAAAGGGAAATTAGAGAATTGGTTCCATTTACTATAGCACCAAGAACCATAAGATACCTGGGAATAAACCTAACCAAAGAGGTAAAGGAACCTGTACTCGAGGAACTACAGAACTCTCATGAAAGAAACTGCAGAAGACACAAAAAGATGGAAGAGCATTCCCTGCTCATGGATCTGAAGAATAAACATTGTTAAAATGTCTATACTGCCTAGAGTAATCTATACTTTCAACGCCATCCCGATCAAAATTCCACCGGCACTTTTCAAAGAGCTGAAACAAACATCCTAAAATTTGTATGGAACCAGAAGAGACCCTGAATTGCTAAGGAAATGTTGAGAAAGAAAAACAAAACTGGGGGCATCACGTTGCCTGCTGTCAAGCTTTACTACAAAGCTGTGCTCAGCAAGACAGAATGGTACTGGCACAAAACAGACACATAGACCAGTAGAACAGAGTAGAGAGTCCAGATATGGGCCCACAACTCTATGGTCAAATAATCATTGACAAAGAAGGAAAAAATATACATTGGAAAAAAGACTGTGTCTTCAATAAATGGTGCTGGGAAAATTGGACAGCTATGTATAGAAGAATGAAACGTGACCATTCTCTTACACCATACACAAAGAAAAACTCAAAATGGATAAAAGACCTCAAAGTGAGGCAGGAATCTATCAAAATCCTAGAGAACACAGCAGTAACCTCTTTGACATTGGCCACAGCAATTTATTTCAAGATATGTCTCTAAAGGCAAAGGAAACAAAAGCAAAAATGAACTTTTGGGACTTCATCAAGATCAAAAGCTTCCGCACAGCAAAGGAAACAGTCAACAACTGGCAACCCACGGAATGGGAGAAGATATCCCCAAATGACAGTACAGACAAAGGGCAAAGGAAACAGTCAACAACTGGTAACCCATGGAATGGGAGAAGGTATTCCCAAATGACAATACAGACAAAGGGCTGATATCCAAGATCTATAAAGAACTCCTCAAACTCAACACACACAAAACAGATAGTCATGTCAAAAAATGGGCAGAAGACATGAACAGACCATTCTCCAAAGAAGACATAAAAATGGGTAATGGACACATGAAAAAATGTTCATCATCATTAGCCATCAGGGAGATTCAAATCAAAACTACACTGAGATACCACCTTATACCAGTTAGAATGGCCAAAATCAATAAGACAGTAAACAGGTGTGGGAGAGGATGTTGAGAAAGGGGAACCCTCTTACACTCTTGGTGGGAATGTAAGTTGGTGCAGCCAATTTGGAGAACAGTGTGGAGATTCCTTAAGAAATTAAAAATAGAGCTTCCTTATGACCCTGCAACTGCACTACTGAGTATTTACCCCAAAGATACAGATGTAGTGAAGAGAAGGGCCTTATGTACCCCAATGGTCATAGCAGCAATGGCCACAGTTGCCAAACTGTGGAAAGAACCAAGATGCACTTCAACGGAAGAATGGATAAAGAAGATACAGTCCAGGGGCACCTGGGTGGCTCAGTGGGTTAAGCCTCTGCCTTCAGCTCAGGTCATGATCTCAGGGTCCTGGGATCGAGCCCCGCATTGGGCTCTCTGCTCAGCAGGCAGTTTGCTTCCCCTTCTCTCTCTCTTAAAAAAAAAAAAAAAAAAAAAAAAAAAAGATATGGTCCATATATGCAATGGAGTATTATGCCTCCATCAGAAAGGATGAATACCCAACTTTTGTATCAATATGGACGGGACTGGAAGAGATTATGCTGAGTGAAATAAGTCAAGCAGAGAGAGTCAATTATCATATGGTTTTGCTTACTTGTGGAGCATAAGGAATAACAGAGGACATTGGGAGATGGAGAGGAGAAGTGAGTTGGGGGAAAATGGAGGTGGGGGGAACCATGAGAGACTGTGGACTCAGAAACAAACTGAGGGTTTTGGATGGGAGGGCGGTGAGGGGTTGGGCGAGCCTGGTGGTGGGTATTAACGAGGGCACGTATTGCATGGAGCACTGGGTGTGGTGCATAAACAATGAATCTAGGAACACTGAAAAAAATTGCAAAACAAAACAAAAACCTTGATATGCTCTACATTTCCAATGGGATATAGTCTAGCTTCTATAGCATGGCCCTACCAGATCCTTCATTCTCAGAATCCTTGGTCAAAAGTGGTTGAACAAAAGTTGTTTCTTATGATATAACATAAAATCTCTCCTGCTGTACATACCATCACTTCTATGCCATAGGGAACTAAAATTTTAGACCAATCTTTTTCATGCTCCTTAATCTGCTTGGAAAACCTATATTTTCTTTCAAGAAATATCACCCTTGAAGCTTTTCCAGTGACTTTTGGAGTCAGTTATCCCTTCCCTTGATGCTCCTTCTGCATCACTCCCTCACTTTGTTCTAGAACCTTTGCTGTCATATCAAATGTCTGCTTCCCTGCGTATTCTGTTTCCTCCATGCACATTCTTCCTGAGCACACCAAACAGAACTTTGTCACTCTCTATCAATGTTAAATGCATTATTAACATTTCATATATTCCCTGAGCTAGGATTTGCCTGACTGAATGATTTTCTATGGGTACCAAGTGGGGTCCTGTGAAAAACTGCTATGTGAACAACAGCATCCTTTCTGTTTCATCAGACCACATGGATTGGTACACTGATTTATTTCACCAGATCTTCTGCACAACCTAGTTGGCACACTGTGAATGGAGATTAAAATAGAAAATTACTTTGTGTCCATCATTTAAGATTGGAGTTTTCTCTTTTGTATCTTTTCCAATTTTTTTCCTGACATATAGATTTTCAAGATACACCTGGCCATGGAATCATGACCACCACACACTAGGGTATCCTGAGCCTTTGGCTGATGAATCTAAAGTATTTTTGGTGTAATGTTTTCCAAGGAGTAGAAAATTTCTTTGATATGGTAAATGCAACCTAAAACAGTTCCACTTCTTTGGCTTATATCATTTTCCCAGAGCTGTCTGAAGCAAGAAAGTTCATGCTGTTACATCATTTGACAAGCTGCCTTTTCATTTTCAAAAGGGGAATTGTCATCTGCCTCAAAGGAATAAGGAGTATGTTTAATAATTTTGTTCTAGTTTACTGTCCCTAGTTTGGATGCAATTCCCAAAGCTGGTAGCATGGCTTTGTGTAATTTTTTCATTTATTTTAAGTTGTGAATCATCTCCACAGATCTACAGAGTTCCTTGTGCCTTCAAAGTTGGAGTTGTCATTTGAAAGTGAGTTAAAACTAGATTGTCTCACAAAGAATAACTTACCTAAGCCTCTTAATAAACAGATGCATGGAAGTTTTGGGCACAAAAGGGAAAATCCTACCTTTGGAACCAAGTCTAAAAGCAGTTCTCACTTTGCTCCTATTGCTGACCTGCGACCATATGTTTGTAATACTATGTAGTGATTGCTACAAAGGAAGCACAATAAAGGACAACGTAAGAGCAGTTTGACTAGGTGTGGTGGAGTTGGGGATGGAAGATACAGGATACATATCAAATAAGACAATTAAGATCTAAGATAAGAAGACTTGCATTATACAAAGAATCTGGGAATTGATACCATCTTTCATTTGGAACATTAAGGCTAATGAGGTGATTTTACCAGGGATATGTCTGGTTTGGCTGCTTCCTTCGTTTGCCCTGCCTGGAAATACCCCAACTAGAAAATGGAAATGGATACTGGTAGCAGTGATCCCACTTTTAAAAGTACACACTTAGATTATGAAGACCCTAAAGGAAATAATTAGCACCAGTCACTCACTTGTCTTCTTTTCCATTGTAATAGAGTCACTTTTTATACATGTTTCTATCCCCAGTAATTTAAATGATTTTCAGGGCAGGAACAGCATGTTATTAGCTTCTGCACTAAGTGTCTGGCTCAATGCTTGACACATGGTGGCACTCAAAAAAATGTTTACGGAATAAATTACTGGATGTATGGGAACATATAAAAATCATACACACGGGGTGAATTCTAAGAAAATTTCTTCCATGTTCTAATTTCTGGCATGAAAAATGAGTGAATGAAGAGAAAGTAAGTTTCTTGGATTCTTCCTTGAGAACTGACCATGACCTAAGCTATTTCTTGCAGACAAAATAGAAGTAAAGAATGTCTAAATTGTGTAAAGTGCACATTTAGCTAAGAATGGGGGGTACAAAGAGCTCAAGACTTCAAGATACAGCATTCAAGAGAAACTGGTTTGACAGCAATGAACAGATCCAGAGGACAAAAACAAAAATGCTAGGCACAAAGCTGACCACATACAGATAAACAGGAGAAGTTCAGGAGTTGAAAAAGGTCAGATTCCCACTGAGGTCAACCATTCGCACACAGCCTGGCAACAGGTACTCTGAGAGGCCATACGAGATCAGACAGAAATGTGAAAACTGACCATTATCAACTCATTATCAATTAGGCATCTATCTACACAAGTGCCTTTCGGTGCCCTTCGTTTCAAGACACACATAGAAAATGACAATGAAAGTATCGGCACACCTATAATGCATAACCAGAAATGGTTGGAAGCTCTGTTCTACTCAGTTACTCCATGTGGTTTGATTCTCTGGAGTCCTGTCTACGGCCATACCACCCCGAACATGCCTGATCTCATCTGATCCTTTGGAGTCCTGCATGTATTACCCAAGTTAAGCCGCCAAGTTTAGGGAAAATAATTTGTTTGAACATGTATTTCTCTGAAATATTATTTGTGGAAGAAATTGTATAAATATGATTAATGATGACAGAACAAATTCTAATCACTATTAAATGCAACCATCCATTTAAAATATGGAGTGTGGCTTGATTGATACCGGAATAAGCCTACATGGACTGAGATTTTACCCATGATTTTCTGTTAATCTCTAAGCTTATCACAATCATAAGTTTGCATTTATTAAACTTTCATGGCATGGAAGTTCTATCCTTGGGATTAACTGAGAACACACTGAGAAAGCCACAGCCCCACTGTCTGAGTACTTTCTAAATGATGTATACACAGTCAAGTAGAAAAAAAAAGCACTTCTTTTTAATTAGAAATATTGTACTATAATAATTGAAGCCATCTTACAAGTCTCAACATTTGATATGAAATATTCAGTCATTTGCTTAATCCTTTTTCAATATAAATACATTTTAGGGGCACCTGGGTGGCTCAGTGGGTTAAAGCCTCTGCCTTCAGCTCGGGTCATGATCCCAGTGTCCTGGGATCGAGCCCCGCATCGGGCTCTCTACTCAGCAGGGAGCCTGCTTCCTCCTCTCTCTCTGTCTGCCTCCTCCTCTCTCTCTGCCTGCCTCTCTGCCTACTTGTGATCTCTGTAAAATAAATAAATTTAAAAAAATACATTTTAACATTTATTGAGTCCTTTAAATATGTAAACCAGAATGCTAAGAGAATTGTTAAGAGTATTTCTATCAGTTAAATTGATACCCTCATTCTGCAACTAAAAGTAATAAAATTTCCCAAAGTCACATAGCCAGGAAGTGGCAGAGCCTAGACACAAATTCATATTTCTCTAGTTCCAATGACCATGTTTTTTCCTAGGCCACACTGAATTTTCTCTTCCAATAAATTAAAATTTTAATTTGATTAATTCAGGTAACACCCAACAGATGGTGGGGGCTAGCTAATTTGGGTACAAAGATGAAAAAAGATATGGACCCTGTCAGTTTTCATGGAGTCTGAACCTTGTATAATTGGAGGGCCTCCTTAAGAGAAAAGCAATAGATAAAGAAATGGCGTTCATCTTAAAGGGTAACTATTTTGATGGAGATATATAAAATGTATGATGGCAAGTTCAGAGAAGGAAGCCCTTGGAGGAGTCCAGAGGGTTTCACACAAAAGCTGATCATGAAGACTGACTGCAGCTTGGTGAGATGTAGAATGGTAGGAGGCCATTCTGGCAGAGGAAGCAACATACCAAGCCTTAAGAGATGTGACAGAGACAGAGGCATTTCTGGAGGACTACAGGTAATTCACTATGCATGAGGCTGAAAATGTGTATCTGAAAAAGGTGGTGGACCAATGAAAAACCAGGCCAAGCAAGGATGCAGCAGAGGCTAGATAAGGGGAAGATGATACTGTATTAGGAGTTTACATATGGTCTTTTAGGCATTGAGTGTTTAGATGTATTATTTTAGGAATCCTGGTGTGATCAAATGTTTTTGATCAAGGCATCACGTTTTTATTTTAAGGTTTTCTGTTAGTCTTGTCAAGGATGGAAAAGAGTGGGATAGGCTGGAGCAAAAGTGATAGGAGAGGAATGATGACTGACTCAAGGATAGAAAAGAGAACTGAAAAAAGTTTCATATAAGAACAGCAGAAAAAAGGAGACTATCAATAATAATCTAAGTGCCCACCCTAATGAATGAACTATAGATAATGTATTAATCATACATTCAGAGCTATATAAACGAGCATTTTTTAAAGAGAAAAATAACATAAATATAAAATGTGGTTTTTGTATAAGTTACCATGCAAATTCACAAGACATTTAAAGGGAAATGCCAAGAAAAAAAGAAAGAAAGAAAGAAAGAAAGAAAGAAAAAAAGAAAGAAGGAAGGAAGGAAAAGAAAGTTCAGAAGAGAATAAATATAATTTGGGGGGTCTAATTAGCTAAGAAGGTAAGGGAGAGAATGGATCTAGGCTGAGTCTCACATTTCTTTCTTGGGTAGATACCTGGATGCCAGAGTCATAGCAGAGGAAAAGAGATTTGGGGGGAAAGAAGATATAATCAGTCCTGACTGCTAAATATGAGGACCTGGAGGACATCCAGATACAGAAGTCTAGTTGGATATGTGATTCCAGAGATCAAGGGAAAGATTTGTCCTGGAGGTTTAGATTTGGTAACATCAGCCTGCCTTTGGTATTTGAAAGAGCATGAATGCCCATGCCAGGCAGACTCTTGTCTGTGGAGTGTGAACAGAAGAAGGGTAGAGGGTAGAACCTTAGGAGAAATACATATTAGAGAATGGGGTGGCAAAGAAGTCTGCAGAAGAGTCAAGGAAGAGAACATTTTCCAAAGGCTAAAATATTCTACTATTAAATATTCTCTGAGGTTTTAGTGTTTTGGAATAATCACAACCAAAATTTCAAATTTCACCTTGAGAATTTCTACTGTTATTATTATAAGCTTACTTCATTTGTTCCAAACGTGTTTAGACCCATTGACTTCCTTGTCTACACTTATTTTGTGGTTCTTAATATTGGTTGCTCATTAGAATCATGGGGAGAACTTACATAATAAATAATAAAAACAGTGCCTTACAGAAAAGATTCTGATTTCTTGACTCTGGATGGGCGCCAGGACAAGACACTTCTTCATATCCCTTTGGAGCATTTTAATGTGCATCTAATGTTGATAACCTCAGGTGATTATATACAATCTCAGGACTTTGAGGGACAATGATAAACTAAGAGTTTATAACCTCATCCCTCCATCCTGACCTCTTCTCTGAGCTCAAATATATATTTGCTGCTTGATATTTTCACTTCTAAAAGAAGTTTCAAAATGACATGTTCAAATTAGCATTCATGATTTTCCCTCAAATCTGTAGCTCCCCCAGTGCTCCCATCTTAATAAATAGTATCATTTGCCCACTAAAGCCCTGAACCCAGAAGTCATACTTAATCCCCCTTCCCCCCTCACATTCCATTTCTAATCCATGAACAAGTCTGACTGCCTTACCTTCCAAATATTTCCTGAATGCATCTATTCCTCACCATCTCAAACATTATAGCTCAATTCCAAGCCATCATTAGTCCTCATCTAGATGACCGCAGGAGTTTCTAAATGGTCTTCTTGAATCCACTCTTATTCCCTTAAAGTCAGTTACACTTATTGCTGCTAAAGTATGGTGATTCTAGTTATGACTCAGTTTGAAAACCATTGGCTACAAGTAAGAGATTCAAGGTGTCAGTAGAAGAAGGTCATCTTCATGCACTCAGGGATTGAGGCCTTCCCTTGGCCTAAACTTGACACTTCTTTCAGCCTGCTTCATCTCATGATGCCTTCAAAGTTAGCCTCATAGCCTGATATACAACCCATTCCCCATCTCTCAATTCCAAACTGCCAGCTGCTCACTCATACTGGGACCTGCCTCTGATACTCTTAAAGCCTTGAAATAGGACTTGAAATTTCTATTCACCTATTCACCTATTCATCTCATCTAAAAAAAACTTTCACATGTTTGACTAAGTATCTGGGTACTTGTGGCCTATCCAAGTTGACACATAAAATTAACCATCACAAAAGGCAAGTGTCATTTGGAAGAGGTAACCAATCCATCAACCAAATATGTGTGTTTCTATAGAAATTATATTGCTCCCATCCCAGTCAGTACATGCTCTTCACGTACTTTCTCATGTTACTTTTAATTTCCCTCTGAGATGCTCTTAAAAGCTTTATAAAGAGCCTTAATAAAAGGAATTTGTGGTTCCCGAGTGAATAACTGAGCAGATAATTCAAAGCTGAACTGAAAATCCCATTCTAGAAATTGCCTTTTTAGTTATTATGGTAAGTCCACTTCAAAAGGTTCTCAGAAAGAGATGTCTTTCTAAGATGTCTACTAACCTTTAAGTGCCAACAAACCCAGACCATGTCTATTTTATTCACCATTATTTCTAGCACCACATCAGGTACATTGTGGATGTCCAATAAATGGCCCTAAATGTTTCCAATTAAAGCTGGTTTTATCTTTTGTGTCCTGTATATTGTGCCTCTCAAGGACCACAAAGTTCATGACTCCTGTGATGTTACCTGGATCTTTATTTTTTTTTTTTTTTTTAAAGATTTTATTTATTTGTCAGAGAGAATGAGCACAGGCAGACAGAGAGGCAGGCAGAGGCAGAGGGAGAAGCAGGCTCCCTGCCAAGCAAGGAGCCCGATGTGGGACTCGATCCCAGCACTCTGGGATCATGACCTGAGCCGAAGGCAGCCGCCTAACCAACTGAGCCACCCAGGCGTCCCTTTATTTTTCTTTTTAATCAACAGAGTGGTGAGGGGAGAAGAGTAAAGGGTATGGTGATAGCACACACAGTGACTGAACTGCCTGAAATCACATCTTCATGCCACCACATACTGTCTGATCTTGGCCAAATCACTTAACTTCCTGTTTACTCACATGTAAAATGGGGATAATGATAATACGTATCTTCAAGACTTACTGGGAGGTCTACACGAGAATGCATGTGAAGTGCTTGATAGAGGACCTCACACATAGTAATATTGTTTATTATTGTTGTTATTATTATTTTAGTAGGAATAGTAGTAATAATTGCTGATGTTGTTATCTAACTGAACACATCTTTAAAGAGGCCACCTGTAAAGACTTCTGTCATCCTTTCAGATAAAATCAATGGTTTGGTGAATTCCTTATTTCTCGCTTAAACAGAATCTTCAAAGCTGACATCATGGTCCAATAACCAGCTCTGTGGGTATGATCCACACACTCAGCTCCAAACACTGGACACTTCCTTAGATTTGGATGTCCCTTTAATGTCATGAAAGAAACAAGACTAGATACTCTGGCCACTTTTCATATCTTTGCTGTATCTCAGTGAGGTTTCTGTTCCTTCTAAGGTGATATTAGCTAACTTCAGCAGGTGTGAGATGAGGTGACCTTAGTCTACAATATTTTACTGTTATTCCCTCAGGTTATTTGGAGTTTACAGACTGTCTTAGAAGGATGTGGTTTGGTATCTGGGGACCAGTGGAGCTTAGAGTGAGGCTGTTGGTGGCCACTAGTACCATGCTTTCTCAGGAGAGGAAGGGTGTTAACCAGGTGTCCTGGCCAGCCTCCAAGTTTGGCTCCATGAATTTTACCTCCTAAAATTCCCTCCTGTCCTTTCAATTGGATATGGTATTCTTCTTGGCTTCCTGTCCTGAACTGAGGTCCATGGGATTGTGGTGCGGCTGCAGAACAGCTGCTGCATTCCACCACTGAGGTGCTGTGCATGGCTTACAGTGGTGGATGAAGCAAGAGGCTTATGCACAGCTTGGGCAAGGTATCAGCTTGCAAAATATTTGGGGACCCTCTGGGATGAAGGACTCTGGGCACAACAGAGATGCTGCAGTGGTGACGTACATTGATTCATTGCTATCTTCAGGAATGTCATGGGCCTTAGCAGTGTGGACCAGAGCCCATGTGGTTACTTGTTCTGCCAGCCTGAACACTGGTGTGAGAGGAATGGCTACATGGTGTTCACAGCAGGATGGGGTGATTGACAGGAGTGAGAAACCCCAGGGGTGAATTTCAGCTGCTAGGCCTGGCCAGATGGGAGAGGCCTCCCATGTGTGCTGGGATGGGGACAAGGGCTTCTAGGATATCTAGCCCATTGAATTACCTTGCATTTCAGACTTTATATTTTTTGGTGGAATGCTAATGGCCCATAACTGGGAGGAATGTGATAAACACAGTAATGACAACAATGAAATCCTACACACTGACAGCGAAATCAAAACACTTGCCTGGTGTGAGCCTCCCATGACTACATATAGGGAAGGATAAAGAGAAAAGCAAAATATTTGAAATATCTAATTTTATGACAACTTATTAAAAATGTACCTGAAAAATCAGTTTCAAGCCATGGGAATAATAGAAAAAGCTTATTCTGTACCTTCTGGGAAATTTCAGAACTTGAAATTGTGCAGAGAACTTCCCTTCCCCCACTGTTTCACACATTTCTGAGCCTTGCCTAGGATTTCAAGATTAATACACCACTGGTTGTAGAAGAAATGATCCGGTGATTAGTTATCATTCATATGACCATGGAGACTGGGTTTGGGAAACTGGACCTAATTTGTTCCAATGAAGTCAGGCAATGACTTGAACTTGAACCACAAAAGTATGAAAAGACCTAGTACTATGTATGTTTTCTCTCCTCTTTCAGCATCCTTTTCTTTTCCCCACAGACTTCCTAGCTTCGTTTTCTCTGCTCTAATTTTTTTCCCCAAAATTTTACTCAAATTCAAGTGAGTTCATATAATGTAGTATTAGTTTCGGAGGTAGAATTTGGTGATTCATCAGTTGCATTTAACACCCAGTGCCCTCCTTAACACCCATCACCCAGTTACCCCATCTAGCAACGCTCAGTTTGTTCCTTCTATGCACTTGTTTTCACCCCAGTCCCATTGCTGAGGAAACTGTAGAGAGTAATTCAGGTAGATGATGAACTAGAAAAGGCTCTGTTGTTTGTCCCTAAATCAACTCTACAGAAATCACAGAAACCACAGGAAAGTGGATTTTAGGAACTAACTTAAAAACTGTTAGAAATCCCTGAGGGGACTGCCCTGGGGGCAGAAACCCTGGGAAGAGGGGCCAAAACAGAGCACTGGGGAGAAAGTTAGACTTGTCCCCTGTGTTAGTTGAAGAGAATGCCTGCCCTAACCCTTCTGAATCTGGGACATTGAGTCAACAAGGACATTGAGGTAAGTGCCCAAAGCCCTGTTGGTGAGAAAGGCTGCTGAGAGTACATATTCACTCCTGTTTATCAAATGGTAGATAATATCTGCTGTAGAGACATGATTTGTTTTAGAATTCTGGGAGTCTGCCCTGAACTGCTGGAGGCTTCATATAGTATCCTTAGCCAATACCCTAATGACCTCAAATACCTCTCTAAGTATTATCTCTGCTGGGTCATATAATCCAAGCTACCAAGAGGACCTGTTATGAAGCCTTTTCCCATTCTGGGCTAACATCTTTTGAGTCTTTTGAGTTACCTGACAAATGGACTAAAACATCATTCCCAAGTATAATATATGCTATTTTCCAATTCGAAGGAGGACTATCGCTGTGCTTCTTTCTTAGTGATAGAGGGTTTAAGGTGCAATAACTTGTACTTCGCCGTAGAGAAGATATCGCAAGATGCCCCATATTGTTGCACCCCTAAAAACTTCACTAATGCAGAAGGTTCCTGAATTTTCATGATGTTATCTCCTACTCTCTGGGTTACGTGTGTCTAATGAGATCATCTACATCTTGCCCACCACATCCAATGTTTACCTCACAGTGATTAACAAAAAGCAAACAAAATGAAGATTTCCTCACCTATAATGTTGGCAAAATATACAAAATGACTTAATGATTTACACTTCTTGAGTTTTCCAAGATTTGGGGAACTGTCTCTCCTAAGCATTGATAATGAGACTATAACTTGGTACATTTCTGTAGGTAGTATAACAGTATCTATATTTGATGCCCATAACGTATATACATATTTATATGCACATATACACATATATAATTAGAAATTATAATGTAGATATACATACACACATAAAACATAAATATAAAATCTGCATATCTTTTGATCCAGTGATTCATTTCTCTGTCTATCCTAGAGAAATGTAAGGGCAAAGAAATGCATGCAAAAAAACTTGCATTGTGGTACTATATATGAAAAATTTTAAAAGGGGAACAAACTGAACACCTCTTAATTAGGACTTGTAAATAAATTATGATAATACATAATTTCATACAATGAAATATTATGCCACCACTGAAAATTATGTTGTAGTTATTTTAACCTGCTGTGGAGCAAAATAAAAATTTTATAAAAAACCCACTTCCTCAGGAAGTCATCCCTTACTCCTTAGGTTAAATACAATTCCTTGCAATATGCATACCTTCCTGGACTCTTCATATTACAACACCAACTTCTCTTGAAATTCTTGTTGAATATCTGTCTTTACACCTATACAGTAAGGTTCAGGATACGGCTTATTTATACCTGCGTCTCAGTTCTTAGAACTATGCATATTAGATTCAATTAAATGAATGTGACTTTAATAGCATATTCCCATTTATGTAAAACATGTGTGCACAGTTGTATATATGCACAGCGAGGTGCCTAGAGGGATGTTCACTGAAATGTAGGCAAGGTTATTTCTGGGTAGTAGGTTTTGAGTAATTTCCTTCTTTGTACTCTTCTGTGCTTTATTAGCCTTTAAAATTAATATTAACCATTTTCTACAAAGTAATTAAGATCACTTCATCGTATTTTACATAATGCTCAGTCAGTATTTTTGGTGCTATAGATGATAGTGCTTTTCTCATAATAAAATATATTTTGTGTGATTACAGTCCAACATACTGTTCTTATTTCTCCTCTACCACACAGGTAGCAAGCTACATGGTATCAGACCAAAACAATGACTCCAGGAAGCAGTGAGTCCTGCTGAGTCAATCATCCTCCTCTGTCATTATCACAGCCAGCTGAGCTTAAGTGAGTCTCTGAGTTGGCTGCTGAGCCAATGAGAGGGTGGGCAGACCACCATGTGTTATTTCTCAAAAGTATACCGTCTTAAGGTTCCAGCAAAAACCCGAACTGAGAAGGTCTGCCTCTTTCTCCTACCTGTTCTACACTCATGCCTGCGAAATAGAATTTAGGTGGCTATGTCAGTCAGGACAATCTAGATTATGCTGCAATAACAACTCCAAAATCCAAATGACTTAAAACAACAAAGTGCTCTTTGTATCTTCCTCACTCCAGGACAAGAATGATGGAGCAACAGCTAACCAGAGCATTGCTTTTCACCCATGAGGGAGGGAAAGATAGAGGTGACATAATGCACCCAGTTCTTGAAAATCCTCCCCAGAAGAAGCATTATTCTACTCAAATTTTACTACTCAAAATTTTCTATGTGCTCAAAAGGAGAACCAGAAATATTTGTTTTCTGGTTCTCCTTTTGAGCACATAGAAAATAACACATAGACAATAACTATCACAGTAGCATAGTCTTTTATACCCTCAAGCTAATTTTAATTCAACAACCTTATTTCTAGGTCATGTTAACCACACATTCATTAAATTAATTTTCTATATGCCTACTGTATGTTTCAAGGCTATGCTATCTACCAAGAATATGGTAGACTGATATTGTAGACTTGATAGCTGCACAGTCTTTAATAATGCTTGTTTTATCACATGTGACCAAAAAACTGCATCCACCTTTGCAAAGCAGTTGACAAAACTACATTATAAACACAGAGCTGTAAAAGCACCCTGAAAGTCTTTCTTTAAAGTAAAGCTGACAAATGAATGGACCAAAATGTATGGCAAAGAGGTATGAGTTGGAATTACACATACTGAATGCAGAGAGAAAAGTGCCGAAGTCGCAAAAGGTCTGCTACAGGGAGAAGTGAGTAATGGAACAATAGCTGTGCCACCCTTTGTAGTGGCCTCCACATTTTCACTTGAGCTGGGAACCAGGCTGTACATCCGCTATACATCTGGCAAATCAAATAGGGTGGGTGGGGAACCATGTCCTCATTGTAGCCTTGAGGAATGAAAGCTGGAAGACCATTGGACATTTCCTTCTGACTCCAGATCAGGCCCATCTCCCAGACCTGGGTTGTCACAGTCATTGCCTCAAGCTGAAAGGCCCATAACAATATTGCAGCACATTTTTTTCAGGATCTAAAAATTCTGCTCTCCAATGGAAACTTCTGCTAGGATAATGAATAAATCCCTGCGTGTGGTTGGGAGGCCACTTTCCAAAATGCTGGTACACATTTTCTGTTAGAAGTGTGATGGGTAGGAGGCTTTTTGGGTAGCATTATCTGTGGTAAGAACGTTATGGTTTTGTCAAGGATGTAATGAGATATGTTGTGTCAATTTACAGTTTATTCATGTACTTGATTACATGGCCAGTTCTACTCGGTATTTATGTACCCTGTGAGAGATTGCGGTGGAAGCCGTGTGGCACAGAAGTGGGGATTACACCCTGGTTTTTGGCCCCAGTTTACTGTGTGGGTAATATTGCTCCCTTTGTCACCATCAGAAACCTTGCTTCTCAATTCGCAAATGGTTACATAGCTTCACGACTTGACGAGTACGAACAACTGTCATATCTTAAGGACAGAATGTTCTTCTCTTTCAAACCACATGAGAATGAACTGCTGATGGCTGCTCTGGGATTTTTAATGGTGATAGTAAGCCCTGAAATTACTATTCTGGACCAGTATCACCCACTATCTCTTTTGCCAAGTTGACTAAAGGTCGTCTAATTTTTCTTCATTAAAACATGAAGTGTCCCGGAAAAATGTGAAATTGTTGCTAAATGAAAACCAGTTAAAAAGCTGAGGCCAAAAATTGTTGGCAACCTTTATGCTGAATTATGCAGTCTGCACATTGCAGGCAGCCTGTGGGTCCTGAGGCTGTCACAAATAACAGGGGGAATGTGACTCTTTCTCCCAACAGGAAGGACCTCTGCCCAGTGGTCTGGGCCCTGGGCCATGGCTGAACCTTACTGCTTCTCCCAAGGAAAGCTTTCTGTTTCATCCACAGATGGAACTGTTATGATGTTGAGAATACATATTTATTTAATTAGTTTTTCTAAGCATGAAACAGCCTGGCTCTTTACAGGTCCGTACCTGTGTCTTTATTCTTCAGGATTCACAAGGGTGAAGGCTGTTTTTCTCAATGTCATTGCTCTCTCATGGTGCTCTTCCTTGTTCTCCTCGCACTCCTGGGCACTCAGTATGTATGTGCCATCATGGCTTCCAGCAGAGCCTTCCTGCAGTGTCCATACTCTGTTCCCTTCCATCATTTCTTCCACCTCCGGGTGCCCAGGTCCAGGTCTTATAGCTAAGTGACCTGCCCTGCAGTGATGAGTCAGATCTTCATTACGCATCAGGCATTCACCCAAGCCTGTAGCTCAAAGTAAGTAAAGTAAGCCTAACATGACACATTTGCAGTACAACAAAATTCTTTAATACTTTAATCCAAAAAAATGGTGATCAATGGGAATTCAGAGACTAAGAACGTGGTGGTGACGTCTAGGTTTGGGATTGTGGAGAAGGTTCAAGGACCTTTTCAATTAAGTCTCACATGGGTGAGTTGGTAAGTTGGCATTGTACATGGGTGGAATTGATTAAACAGAATTCTGCTGTTGTTCTCAGGCACAGATTTCCCTATCTTGAACACGCTTGCTGAAAAGGGATGCTTTGCTTTATTTAGCTGCTTCAGGTACCATACTATACAGTGTCTCAGAGTAGCCATTTAGATTGTAGTGCAGATCTTTCTGTGCACTGACTACTGTGAAAGAGGTATTCAAATTTTATACACTTTAAGGAGGGAATTAGACACTTCCTGTGTGTGTTTACTGTGTGCCTATCTATAAACTTCCCTTTGGTCTATATAATGCTCAGCCCAATGAACTTGACTCAGGAATGTCTCATCTAGATGTTTTCTGATAAGAGTTATAAAGATATACGACAGTCTCTATTACACCTGGGAGATTCTATTGCCTTTTTTTTTTTCTTGCTTTAAAGTGATTTGAGACATATAGCTTGGTCTTGGGACCAATTTAATATGAGGACCCAAATCAACATGTGACAATGTAAAAGAACAAAGCCAAACATTCCAAATTCATTAGATGCAAAAACTTCCAAATTCATTGGATGCAAAATTTCAGGTTACAAAGTTTTATGTAAGAATGACTTCAACAACTTAAAAAATTGATATATGTAGATTAAAAATTCCTAAATATTAAAAATCGTTATCATTGGGATAGTGAGAGTAGAGGTGATTTAGAACTTCTTTTTATTAATCCTATTGTTCCTTATGTTCCAGAGCAGGTTTATGTTAAAGAAGAAAATAAATGTTGCTTTAAAACAAAAAGCATGATTCTGGAGTGATGAAGGCTTTATTTCAGTCTTGGCTCCAATAAAAATGGATTTCAAATGTAAAAGAGGTTGACTCCAATGAGACTATTCTGAGATTCAAATGAGAAACAAATACAAAAGCACTGTAAAAAATATAAAGGGACTAAAGGGGTCTCTCAAACATCCCCAAAGGCACATGGCAGCAAAGCCAGAAGTGACTCCTGTGCTTACCTACCTGCCCCTGGATCAGGTGGGTCTCAAGGTAAAGCAAGAGTTGAGTTGCTAGAACTAAACTGTAAGGTCAGAGCAGGAAATGCAAGGTTTACATGCTGCCAAACTTTCTGAGTTCTTTGTGCCTCACTTACTCTCCCCCTACCTTTGACAGGGTTGGTCTCAAAAAATGGGGCTGGACAGACTGTAAAAATGAGTTCTCAGCAATGAGACTGGAGAACTGTGGGGAAAAGGAAACCAGTAGATCACTACAGAATTTTTTTTTTAATTGTTTAGGTTTTCTAAAACTTATTTTAGAGAGAAAGAGGGTGTGTGTGTGTGTGCGTGTGCACGCACTGGGGTAGAGGAGGGGCAGAGGGAGTGAGAGTCTTCTTTTTCTCCTGGTGCTTATTTATTTATTTATTTATTTATTTATTTATATTCAATTAGCCAACATACGGTACATCATTAGTTTTTGATAAACTACTCAACTACTTATTGGTTGCTTTTAATACCCAGTGCTGAGCGTAGAGTAGGCGGGAGCTCCATCTCAGGATCCTGAGATCATGACCTCAGCCTAAATCAAGAGTGGGAGGCTTAACTGTGTTACCCAGGTACCTCTGAATTTTTTTTTTTAAATAATGAAATGTTGGGGACAGTTTCCATAAATGTCTTCTTGCTTTGCAGGACTCTTAAAATCAGTTTCAATAGTTATGTTTTAAGACATGGGCCTGCTTTAGTTTGTGTGCTAATGAGCCCATGCTATGACAAATGTACCTTGGCAGTCCTCTTAGACAGTGGAATCCCAGGGGCAAGTACCAGCAGGAACAGCAGGTGTACAAATGATCCAGGGATCAAGAAAAGCAAGGGATTCATCTGGCAGTTTTTCATCATGCAGAGGGAAAAAAAAAACTACTGATGGGGGGGTACATAAAATATGAGGGTCAAGGAAAGAAAAACAAGCTGTTGGGCCATGATTCATGAAGGACGATTGCCTAAAAGCCCAGCTTGAGAAGCAATGCAGTCTTCACTGGACACAGTAAGGAAAGTAAAACAGGCGCCTCATTGGTTCAGCCTACATTCCCATATGCTTAGTGATGCCATCAGCAGCAGCAATACCACACTTGGTCTATTGAGCATTTTTACTTTCAACTCCCTCCTTTCCATGGGAATGTGCTTCCTCAGACAGATCTGGCCATGAAGAACTCGGGGCTGTTCAAACTGTTCTAAGCAAAGAAGTTTTTCTGGTAAAGCTTCAATGTGGGAATCCCAAGATGTTAACAACTACAGTAGAGTAAAGCTTCATGGAAAATCTAATCAGAACTAAGGCAAACTGTTCTCTCAATTTATCATGGCATCCATATTTCTTTCTAAGCCCATTAAACTTTCTATACTCTGACCTCTCATTATATTAACAAGCTTTTGTGGCTTATTCATTGCTCCTGGGTCCTCAAATTTTGTCTTACACATGGCTCCACCTTGTCATAGCTACCTGGGATGTGGGTAGGACAGATTTATTTAAAAGGGATGTGATCAGGACAGTCAGTAACTAGTGCACATTATGTTTATCAAAAATTGCAACCTGCAGTGGGGGAAATAGTCAGGAAAAGATAAACTCCATAAGGACAAGGACTAGTCTAACTTACTTATCATAGAATCCACAGTGACTAAAATAGTGTTGAGTACATAGCGGCTAAGTGATTAAATGAAGACTTTCAGAAAACATTTAGTGCTTATTCTTGTAAGCAGAGCATTGTGCTTGGTAATAGAAAGAAGGGATAAAAGAGAATTTTAAGAATTAGAATTCCTGCCTTTAAGTTCTAATCTAATTGAAAAACTAAGTCATGAAGATAAAATTATGCAGGTATGATGTATTTATCAGTAATGGTCCCAAAGGAAATAAATCATACTTAATGGGACACAATAGAGGAGAGTTTAATTAAGGGACTGTATATAAAAACGTAAAGGACACAAACAAGGATTGGTGTATCATTAGAGAGTTATCAGGCGATCAAAGATGTTATCATCCCTTGATCTGAAGATACAAAGGGAAGGAGAAGTTACTAGAATGGTAAAAGGGAGCTGTGACTGTGTAAGCCAGCTACTGGACAGGCTCTGTGGCCTTTGGTGGATGTAGTTGGGAAGCTGGGAGAATGAAAACCCTGACTTATTCACCTCTAACCCCCAATTTCTTAACTGTGTAACCTGCTAACTAACCACCATCTTTTTTCTTTAAAAAGGCAGTAGAGGGGCACCTGGGTGGCTCAGTTGTTGGGTGTCTGCCTTCGGCTCGGGTCGTGGTCTCAGGGTCCTGGGATCAAGCCCTGCATCAGGCTCCCTGCTCTGTGGGGAGTGTGCTTCTCCCTCTCCCTCCTCTCCTGCTTGTGTTTCCTCTCTCGCTGTCTCTCTCTGTCAAATAAATAAACAAAATCTTTAAAAAAGTAAAAAATAAAATAAAAAGGCAGTGGGAAAAAAAAAAAAAGGCAGTGGAGCTCAAGGCAGCATATAAAGTTAACTCTTCTGGCCAGAGAAGGATGAAGAATAAGTGAAAATATCTGGCAAAGTGGTGGGTATTATTCTTTCGGTGTTCTGATATTCAATTTCCAACTTGGGGTGAGGAAGTTCCTTTCACATCAACAAGCAATTCTCAGATACCAGCAGGGTGTCCTCCAACTCAGGATGCCAGTCATAAGCCCAGTTGCCTGTGCTTCTAACTGACCCGATACAGGTTGGAGGTTCCCATATTACCATATCACCTCATTAACACAACAAAAGGCATGATTATCACTCTCTAAGTTTAGGAAGTTCCAAGGGTTTGGGGAGCTGTATGAAAGGAACTGTGGATTAACACCAAATATATATGAGAAATATATTTTGGTCATCTGAATGACCAAATATGTCTTTCTCATAAATCATAATATCGCAATTATTAATGTGATTTTTCTTTTCCATCTTATTGCACATGATTAATTCCTTTTCTAGACAGAAGCATATTGTTAAAGCAGAGACGCAAACAGGAATAGGCCATCTTTCTCCTCCCAATCTCAAAACTGACTCTTGTTCTGTCTATGCGAGTGAATAATCTTGGAAGTCAGGCTTTGAGTAAAAAGAGGTTCTTAATTCCAAAAGTTACATGTATAGTTCAAAAACAAATCTTAGAGGTTGAAATGCTGACTTTTGCCATTATCAATACTATAGAGAAGAACGGAAGTTTTTTTTTCCAATAAAGTCTGGCAGGAGATGGTAGAGGGAGAAGCAAGAGTCAGAGAGAGTTCTTACTTGTTTACCTGTTCCTGCTTAGCTAAACCTTGAGGGAGAACATTGTAGGGAAAACATCCAAATAAATTTGTGAAGAAGTTTCAGAGGTTGACAGAGGGAGGAGGGCTTAGTTTTATACTTCTCAGAGCATAGGCAGAGCATATTTTTGTAAATTCTGAGGCAAAGAGTTGTATTTAGCATAATAACACAGAGAAAACGGGTGGTACCTAGATAGTAGCTCAGAAATGTGAGATACACGTCCAGGGAGTGAGCCAGGGGATGGCTGTAGAGGGCCCTGCACAATTAAGCATGGTGTAGAGAAGTCAGCTGCAATTTTTAGGCCTCTCCTGGTGTCCCCAAATCAGAAGAGGTTGAGCATGGAATGAGGGAGTGGGCCACCATGACAGGAACCTTATTACTCAAGGCTGTGGTAGGAACTCTGGAGCTCAACATCATGCTCTACAAACGTTAGATTCAACTAGTTGCACCATAGAAAATACCAGCATAAGAGGCCCAAGGTGAAGCAATGTCAACCAGCTAACTTTAGACATAGGGAAGAACACACAGAAGAACTTATATAAAGACATGAGATCATCTCAACTCTGTGAAAAAACACAAGCCTTCTTTTGTGTGTGTGTGTGTGTGTGTGTGTGTGTGGTATGAACAGCAGAGGTTGGGTTGCCGGAGAGAAGAGAAAATACTCTTTGTTCCCTGAACAAACTAAGTTACCCAGAAAAATATTTTTTTGGTTTTTAAACAAAAGTCTAAATTTCCTAATTTCCTTTGGCTGGCAAGTTTAGAATCTATTTGTACCACTATTTCCCTTCACTGGAGAGGGAACGATAGATTGATAAATATTTAGAAGATAAAAATAATTTATTAGATTGGGATGATAGACAAAATGGAGGTAAGATTTCCAACTAGTGAAAAAAAAATGTTTTGGCATTTGAATAAAACAAAAGTACTAAATGAAAAAAAAGAAGATTTCCAACTAGCTTCATCTTTGGTTGAATGATGGAACCACCAAAAAAAAAAGCGTATTTAGGTAGAAAGATTACAAGTTCGAATGTACATATCGAATGCACATACATATGAGACTTACTGCCTGTGGGACATCTGGACATCCAGATGGATACAGGCAATCAACCATAAGAAATTAAAGCTTAAAATAGAGGTGTAGGCTATGATTATAGACATGTTAGCAGTTCAATAGCTATAAGAAACAGCTGCTGTCAACGAGTACTTATTTGGGGGCAAATCTCACACTAAGTACTTGGCAAATATTGTCACATTTGATCATCATTAATAAAATAGGTTATACAAAGGTTCAGAGGTTCGATCTCCTACATAAAGTCAACAGCTAGTAAACAGTATAGCTCAAGTTTAAACTCCATTTTTATTTCAAACTCATGTTTTATGCATCACCCTAGCCCTGAGAAACCCTAAGAGCAGATATAAGAAATAAGGGGACCAGTGGGCCAACAGTAGAGACCTGTGAGGCACAAGCATTTAAAGTGTGTGAAGGGAAACAAGTGGCAACAAATGAGCCAGAGAAAAACAAACCAAAAGGCCAAAGAAAAACCAGGAAAGTGCGGGGTATAAACACCAAGACAATGGACTATTTCAAATTGGAAGTCAGATCAAGGTCATCAAATTCCACATGAGAAATTGGGCAGGCCCAGCAGCAATCCACCGTAAGATAGAAGTGATACATCCTAGACTGAACACAGGTATGACTAGAGAACACAGCAACCTGCACGAGCAAGAAGGCCAGACCCCCATTTTACCCACTGTGGGTGTACCAGTATGGCAGCCATACTCAGCTGCTATGTATGGCTGAAGGATGAGGAGGAAAAAGCCTGAACTTGGCTGATGAGTGGATGGCTTGATATGTGGGCAAAAGACAAAATTGGCGGACAGCGGCACTGCAGCTTCATCTGGGGCAGAGATTGAGAGACAGAGGCAAGAAAAGCTGCTCAACAGACTGAGTCTTTAGATGATGCAGCTGGTCATCTGCTTTGGTGGGAGGACAAGTGTACCTGTGTTTGAATGTATATAAACTAACTAGCAGTAGTGACTGGCCTGATCAACTGTTCAAAGGCCTGAAAGGAGAAAGAGTGGAAAATAGAAACAGGGAGGCTTGAGGTAGAAGGCACACAGATGGCCATGAAAGAGTGGACATGGCATAAAGATCACTGTGGCATGTGTCAGCACCCACCAGAAAGCATACACAGTGGAGAAGCCTCCAAATGTAGAAAAGTAGCTTTGACCTGCTGATGTTAGACAGATTTTGTCAACAGCCACCCACCACCCTGGTGCTGGCATGATGAGCCCACAAACCAAATGTTCGTGGTGGCAAAGATGAAGACAATGTACAAATCAGCATGAACAACCACTTACTGAGCCAATTTAGTTACATCTGCCTCTAAATTTCCACCTTCCCAGCAATAAAAGCCAATAGTGAGACCTCAGAATGTCATTATTCCTCAAAGAAACAAACCACCCACTTGGAGGAAAGTCTCACGTAGTAGGTCAGGATCAGATTGTCAAATTCAGCAACGAAAAATCAGGCCCCTTCTGTCCTAAAAGGGTCATCAGGAATATACATCTATTCCAGGTACGAGTTTGGCTGACTCAACCAACAGCACTATGTGGGGCTTGCACTGTGCCTGGTCCATAGGCATGGAATTCCACAGTACATAGCATCTGACCCAGGACTATTTCTCACTGAAAGAGGGGTTGATATGGGCCTGTGACCATGGTGCTGCTGGTCTCTTCATATACTGTACCACCTAGAGACTGCCAACGTGACAGCAGTGGAATGGCCTGCTAAAGATGCTGCTGATGGGCACGGTCAGAGGTAATACCATGAAAGGGTGGAATACTATCCTTCAGTATGCAGAATATGCACAGCATCAGAGCCTTTTCTGTGGTGCTCTGCTCCCAGCAGAAGTATACATGATTTCATGAACTAACCTCCCCCACCACCTATCATCACCCAGTAAGCTACTTTGTTCTTCCCACCCCGGCAACTCTGGGTTCTGCAGGGTCAGATATCCTGATACTTAAAGAAATTGCAAACTATAGTTGCTACTTGGGTACTCTGAGATGCCTGTGTTCAGGGATAAGGAAGCAAGAAGAATCACTGTCTTGCCAGGGATTTGGATCCAATCAGTAGGAGGAGTTAGGATTGTTATTTCACAGTGAGAACAAAGAGGAATGACATATGTGGGAAGCTCAGATGATGCAGGTTGGTGCCCTTCAGTGCCCCTATGCTCAGTTGTAACTGTGATTAGACTAGTGCAATAATGCAATCTGAGAAGGCTACAGCAACCAGGGGCTCGGACTCCTCAGAAACGAGGAATCTGACCACACCAACCCTTACACAGAGGTGGCAGTTGACAGCAAGGGGCATTTGAATGCATAGAGGAATAGGGAGAGAGTGGGTGTCATCTGCAGGCCCAAGACTAACTGCAGCAATGGGGGCTTTGATTTGTTCTGCTGCTCTTCCTCTCTGAGTTTCCCCTCAGAGCCCTGGACAGAAGAGGAGATGTGCCTGGTGCAGGGTGTGCACTGCGGCAGATTTAAAGGTGAGCTGCTCAGATTCTCTTGTCAGAAAGCACCACAAGGCTTCCAGGACTATGGTAACTGATCACTTCCAGGTCATATCTTCTTTAGGATCTGACTCAGTTTAGATGCTGTTCATGGGTTGGCAAGCAGCCAATGACTGAACAAGTTGACAGTACAAGGGCCTAGCCATTTCTGCTCAAAGCAGCCCGTCTCTAATGCTCAATCAAGCTTTGCTCCACACCTCTCTGTTGGACTGGCAGAAACTTTCAGCAGGTTTGCATTGTGGTTGGGCCATTTCCTCGTGTAATCATCCCTCCTCTTTTTTTTATTTTCCTAAGTTTTACTTTCCCTTAAACCTTCTTCACCCCAAATGCCATCTCAGTGTCTGTTTCCCAGGGAACTCAACAGACAAGAAGGGCAATGGTATCTCTTCTGCTTCCTGCCACATTGTTTAAGCAACCATTAGACATTTGCCCAGAGGCCAGAAGCTCTCACATTCTGCATTCTTCTTCTTCTTTTTTTTTTTTTTTATTAAATTTTTTATTTATTTTCAGTGTAACAGTATTCATTGTTTTTTCACCACACCCAGTGCTCCATGCAATCTGTGCCCTCCCTAATACCCACCACCTGGTTCCCCCAACCTCCCACCCCCGCCCCTTCAAAACCCTCAGGTTGTTTTTCAGAGTCCATAGTCTCTCATGGTTCACCTCCCCTTCCAATTTCCCTCAACTCCCTTCTCCTCTCCATCTACCCTTGTCCTCTACATTATTTGTTATGCTCCACAAATAAGTGAAACCATATGATACTTGACTCTCTCTGTTTGACTTATTTCACTCAGCATAATCTCTTCCAGTCCTGTCCATGTTGCTACAAAAGTTGGGTATTCGTCCTTTCTGATGGAGGCATAATACTCCATAGTGCATATGGACCACATCTTCCTTATCCATTCATCCGTTGAAGGGCATCTTGGTTCTTTCCACAGTTTGGCGACCGTGGCCATTGCTGCTATAAACATTGGGGTACAGATGGCCCTTCTTTTCACTACATCTGTATCTTTGGGGTAAATACCCAGCAGTGCAATTGCAGGGTCATAGGGAAGCTCTATTTTTAATTTCCTGAGGAATCTCCACACTGTTCTCCAAAGTGGCTGCACCAGTTTGCATTCCCACCAACAGTGTAAGAGGGTTCCCCTTTCTCCACATCCTCTCCAGCACATGTTGTTTCCTGTCTTGCTAATTTTGGCCATTCTAACTGGTGTAGGGTGGTATCTCAATGTGGTTTTGATTTAAATCTCCCTGATGGCTAGTGATGATGAACATTTTTTCATGTGTCTGGTAGCCATTTGTATGTCTTCATTGGAGAAGTGTCTGTTCATATCTTCTGCCCATTTTTTAATATGGTTGTCTGTTTTGTGTGTGTTGAGTTTGAGGAGTTCTTTATAGATCCTGGATATCAACCTTTTGTCTGTACTGTCATTTGCAAATATCTTCTCCCATTCCGTGGGTTGCCTCTTTGTTTTGTTGACTGTTTCTTTTGCTCTGCAAAAGCTTTTGATCTTGATGAAGTCCCAAAAGAGGCAACCCACAGAATGGGAGAAGATATCTGCATTCTTCTTTTGACTGGGTTTGCAAGGCAGGTTGCAATCTTCCTTGATAAACGAACTCAGAGTCCATTTTGCAGACTTTGCTCTTGCTAAAAGAAGTCCCAGTGTCTCAACTGGGGAAGTAGCAGGAAACTACCCTCTTTGTATCACTTTCTAGTTAATGTAGAAACCTTCCCTATTATGCTTTCTTTAAAGTAGTTACATACCTTCCAAAATAAAATAATATGAATACACTTAAAAATTCATTTTGAGGGACACCTGGGTGGTGGCTTATTCAGTTAAGTGTCTGACTGTTGATTTCAGCTCTGTTCATGATCTCAGGGTCCTGCGATCAAACCCCAAGACAGGCTCTGCACTCAGAGTCTGTCTGAGGATTCTCTCTCTCCCTTTCCCTTTGTCCCTCCCCCCACTCGTGCACATGTTCACTCATCCTTTAAATAAATAAATCTTTAAAAGAAATCATTTTGAGCATAGATTTTAAACTGGTTCGATGACCATATGGAAACTTGTGAAGAGATATTCTGAAGTTCAAATAGACGGTATTCATTAGTTTAACCTCCTTCAGAGATCTCCACTATTCCTTTTACTTGATTCACCAAACACAAAACTTCTTTTCCCTCCATTTCCTTCAAAGTCTCTCTCCACAGTCGGCACTAAATTCCCCATTGACCCTTCTAAAACATATCTGGGGTAGAGAGGAGAAGAGTGGGAAGGAAGGAGGGAAGGAACTTTGCTTCCGCGTTGTATCCATCTGAAGAACTTCTGCCTGAATCTTTTTTCAGCATTAAAAAAATTTCCACTTACATCTGTGTTCAAAGAGTAAAGAAAATACTCTGGACTTGGAGAATGGGAGAAGCCCACTACAGAATATACGGAGATGAAACAAAGTGATCAAAGTTGGTCAAATTTTATTGAGTCTTACCCCTTTAGAATTTAGTCTGAATGAACCAAATATTGTTTATTTTTTTCCACATTCAAAAAAAAAAAAGGCACAATGAAGGAAAACTTGTGGAAAGAAACCCCCAGAGCTATGCATTATAACCATTTAATATCCATTTGGATTTTTAAATTTTTAATTCCAAAGTAATACTGGTTTACTAGCAAAGTACAGTAGAAATGAGCCATTTCTTCTTAAACCTCTTAATTATAATTCTTTTAATTTTTTTCTTTTTTGACCCTTTCATTGATCTAAAGGATACATATAAAAAAGTGCACTACAACATATATACAGACATATATTGGAATATACAGAAATAGTTATACCCCAAAGAATTTTCACAAAGTGAACATACCCAGAAAGTTCTGTCATGCCTGCTTCAGTCACTGTCCTCCTCCTCTGAGGATAACTACTATCCTAATATCCAATAACATAGGTTAGTTTGGCCTATTTTAATATTTTATATAAATGAATTCATGCTATATGAATTCTTTTCTCTTTGGTTTCTTTGACTTAACAACGTGTTTGTGAGTTTTGCCCATATCATTGCATACAGTGGATAGTTTGTTTTCGTTTGCTGGATGTAATGATAATGATGGTATATAATAATTGATTATATCACATTTACTTTCAAAATTGCATTTTTACATTCTTGTATATGTCTTTTGGTGCATATATGGATATATTATTGGATATATTGGATATATTTATATACCTATAAATGTAATTTTTATTTAACAAGGTATGTGTATCAGCTCTAATAGATAACAAAACCCAATTTTTCTTACATGGTTGTAACAATTTACATTCTTACCATCAATAAGAGATTTTCAGTTATTTTGCATCTGAAAATTATAGTCATTTTGGTGAAAACAGAAAGAGAGGAAAGACTAGGGCAAAAAAAAATTAAAGTAAATAATGGCTTAATGTTTTTTAATTTCATGAGAACTATAAGCCTACAAATCTAATAATCCCCAAATAGCAAAAATGCAGGGAAAATCACACCTAGGCACATCAAACCAAATTACTAAAAACCAACAGGAAAGTGTTAAAAGCATTCCCTTAACTTCCCCCTCCCCCCAAAAAGACACTGCAGAAATAGGAGAACAATAATAAGAATGACTACTGGGGGGAAAAAAAAAAAAGGAATGACTACTGAATTCTTCAAAGAAACCCTAACAGCCAAAGACATTGGGAAGATATCTTTAAAGTGGTTAAAAACCCAGAAATCCATATCTATGTGAAAATATTCTTCAAAAATAAAGGTAGAACAAAGACATATTCACATAAGCAAGTGCCAATAGATTTTGTGGCCAACAGGCCTACACTCACAAATACTACAGAAAGTTCTTTGAGGAAAAACAAATGATATTAAATGGCAACTCAAATCTTCATGACACTGAAGATTTCCCAAATGGTAAACATGTAGGTAAGTTTCTCATTACTGAACTGTTTTAAAATGTAACTGATTACAGCAAAAATAATAATGTATTCTGAGGTTTAAATACATTACATGAATGACAGTAGTTGTACAAAGATGGGGAAGGAGCAAGACATATACTATTGTAGGTTCCTATATGAAATGTGAAGTGAAATAACATTAATTCAACATAGACTATTAGATAAAGATGTATATAGTGAATCTTGTTCAAACATTAAAAATAAAAAAGAAGTATAAATAAAAGGCCAATATAAGTTATAAAATGGTACAGTAAAAATTGTTCAATTAATGAAAAAAGGCAGTTAAACAGGGAAAAGGATAAAGAAGAGATAAGATAAATAAAAAATATAATAAAACTAGTAGACTTAAGCCCAACAATATAATTACATGAAATGTATGTGTATTAAAAACTCCAATAAAAGGGCAGAGATGCTAAACTGAATAAATAAATAAGATTCATCTGTATGCTATTTATAAAAGCTATTTTTAACATAAAAAATAAACCACATAAGTTAAAAGTAAAAGGAGAAAATGTACACTATGCAAATTCTAATCGTCAGCTACAGTGACTACGATAGTATGAGACAAAGTAGATGTAAGGAGAAGAAGAAGATCAGAAAAAAGGGAAATTCTTCATAATGATAAAAGAGTCCATTCATCAAAAATATATAACAAACTTAAAGTGTAAACAAGTAATTTTAGAGGTCTGAAATGCATGCAGCAAAAACTGACAGAACCAAAGGTAAAAATACAAAAATCATTTGTAAAAAATTTGTATTTTGTAAAAATACAAAAATCTAATTTAAAAACAATTAGAGTCAGTGACTTTAGCTCTATTTTCTAAGTAATTGATAGACAAAAAGACAAAATTCACTAAGGATATAGAAGATTTAAACATTACTACCAACAATTTAATATTCACAAAAAATTAGACAACAAAATGCAGAAAATACATTATTCTAAAGTGCCAGTAGAACATGAAGTAAGGCTAGATCATATAGTAGGTCAAATAAAACAATTGAAGCTATGTAGAGTATGTGTTCTGACAAAATGATTTGAAATTACAAATCAATAACAAACAATTATCTAGAAAATGGCAAACATGAAGCAACACATTTCTAGATAACTCATGAGATAAAATAAAAGCTAACAAGGGAAATCAGAAAATATTTTAATCCAGGGGCACCAGGGCGGCTCAATCAGTTAAGCATCTGCCTCTGGCTCAGGTCATGCTCTTAGGGTTCTAGGATGGAGCCCCATGTCATGCTCACCACTTCACAGGGAGTCTGCTTCTCTCTCTCCCTATAACTCTCCCCTGTCTCATGCTCTCTCTCTGTCCTCTCAAGTAAATAAATAAAATCTTTAAAAAAAGAAAATTTTTGAATCTGAAGGATATTAAAATACAGCACATCAAAACTCGTGTAATGTAACTAAAGTAACGCTTAGAAGGAAATTTTATAACTTTAAATACTTGTATAAAGAAAAGAGAAAATATTTTAAAATAAATAATCTAAATTTCTCTCTAAGGAAGAAAAAAACAAATTAAATTCAGAGTGAATAGGAGGAAGGAAATAAGAAAGATAAGTAGAAATTTGTGACATCAAAAAATGGACAAACAATAGAGAAAATAAATTTAAGAACCTACAACTTTGTAAAGACCAATAAAATTGACAAAATATTAGCTAGGCTGGTTACAAAAAGAGACAGAAAAGACATAAGTTACCAATATTAAAGAGGGCTAAAAAAGATAATAAAGGAATATTATCAACAATTGTATACCAATAAAGTTGGTATACAATTTAAAATTTAAAAATTTAAAATAAAATAATTTAAAAACTAGTTAAAGGAGTGACATAGACTTGTGAAAGATAAATGATCAAAACTAAAAAAGAAACAGAAAATCTGAACTGTCTTATAACTACTAAAAAGCGAATTCATAATTAAATGCCTACACACATACACCCATACACACGCTTAACTGGTGAATTATATCAACATTTATTTAAGAAATAACATAATCCTACAATTACTTTCCTAAAATATGAGAGGAGGGAACACTTTCCCAATTCATTATTCACTCAGTGAAATGAATTATTCATTCAATTTGGTATTACTCCCCTTCAAAAATCAGAAATATTAAAGATTAATAAGCTTTATTAACATATATTCAAAAACCTTCACAAAATATTAAATATTCAGCAAAATATAAAAAAGATAATACATCATGAATAAATGAGGCTTATTCCAGGAATGCAAAGTTGGTTTAACATTTGAAAATCAATCAGTGTGATTTACCATATTATCAGAAAAAAGGAGAAGATCTATATGGTCCTCCTACAAGATGTGGGGAAAGCATTTGACAGAATTCCACTTCCAGACTTGTTATAGATGAAATCTCCCTCAATGATGATGGCACTTATGAAAATTCTATAGCCAATGTCATATTAATGATGATAGATTAAGCCCTTTTCCCTTAATACTAAGGAAAATGCAAGGATATGCTTTCTACTTCTTATTCAAAACTTTGCTAGAGGTCCTACTCAGTGCAGTTAGATGAGGGGGAAGGCAAACATAATGAAAATAAAGAAATAAAGCTATTTTTATAGATGAGATAATCAGATACATAGAAAATTCTAAGGAATCTATGAGAAAAGCAACTAGAACTGATAAGTGAATTTAACAAGATCACAGGATACAAGGTCAATAATTAACAATCATTTCCCCTTTTACTATTAGTGAAAAATTTGAATATGTAATAAAAACAATACCACTTATAGTATGTTAAAAGTCATAAAATATTTAGGATAAACAAACAAAATATATGAAAGACCTATTCATAAATAAATATATATACATACATATATGTGTGTGTATATATATATACACATATATATACACATATTTATATATACAGAAAGAGAGAGGAGAGAAATTATAAAGGTTCTATATTAGTAAAGAAATACCATGTTCATATATTGCAAGGTTAAATATTATTACAATTTCTATTTTCACCAAATGATCCACAGATTCAACTCAATTCCAATAAAAATCCTGACTTTTTTTCTGTGGGAATGTCCAAGCTAATTCCAAAATTTATATGTAACACAAATGACCTAGACTAGACAAAATAACCAGCAAAACAAGAACAAAGCTAGAGGACCAACACTACCTGTCTTTAAGTCTTTTTGTAAAAGTTCAATAATTATTAATAATGCAAAGATAGACAAATAGGTCAGTGAAAAAAATGAAGTGTCCAGATAGGTATTTACAATTATATGGCTTATGATTTTTGTCAACAAACAATTCTGTGTGGAGAGGAAAGGCATTTAATTGGCTATTTATATAAAAAAAGAAACTCATGCCCTATTTTATGCCACACAAAAATTAATTCAAACTATATCATAGCCCTAAATATAAAAAACTGTGACTATAAAGCTTCTAGAAGAGAATATTAGAGAATATTTTCAAGACATTTGTCTTGGCAAAACATTCTTAGATTGGCCTTAGAAAGCAGTATCCATATAAAAACAAAATTAATAAACTGGGCCCCTTCAAAATTAAAAAATTTTGCTCATCAAAATCCACCATTAAGAAAAATAATAGGAGAGCCTGGGTGGCTAAGTCGCTAAGCAGCTGCCTTTGGCTCAGGTCATGATTCCAGGGTGCTGGGATCGAGCCCCCCATAGGGCTCCCTGCTCGCTGCTCCCTGGAAACCTGTTTCCTCTCTCCTACTCCACCTGCTTGTGTTCCCTCTCTCGTGTCTCTCTCTGTCAAATAAACAAAATCTTCAATAATAATAATAATAATAATAGGCAAGCCACAAACCAGGAGATGTTTTTACTGCATAAATATTTAAAGTTTTGTTGTTGTTTTTTTTTTACATTCAAAGTAATTTTTTTCAACAACAATAAGAAAATAATACAGAGGCACATTAAAGGATTTATCTTTATGTGTATCTCTGCAAGACAGACAAAACTTGGAGATATTGTGCATTCACTTCCAGATCACTGCATAAAGCAAATATTGCAATAAAGTGAGCCAAATATTCTTTTTGGTTTCCTCGTGCATATGAAAGTTATGTTCATATAACACTGTAGTCTATTAAGTGTGCAATAACATTATGCCTAAAAAACAATGTACATACCTTAATTTAAAAAATGTTTTATTGTCAAAAAGTGCTTGCCACCATCTGACCTTTCAGTGACTGGTAATCTTGCTGGAGGAGGGTCTTGCTTCAATGTTGACAGTTGCTGACGGATCAGCATGGTGGTCATTGGAAGCTAGGGTGGTTGTGGCAGTTTCTTAAAATAAGACAGAGATGAATTTTACCACATTGATTGACTTTTCCTTTCATAAATGATTTCTCTATAGCATACCATGCTGTTTGATAGCATTTTACACATAGTAGGACTTCTTTCAAAGTTGGGGTCAATCCTTTCAGACTCTGCAAATGCTTTATCAACTACATTTATATAATATTCTAACTCCTTGGTTGTTATTTCAACAGTCTCACAAATTCTCCTCTAGGAGTAGGTTCCATCTCAAGAAACCACTTTCTATACTCATCTACAAGAAGCAACTCCTCATCCATTAAAGTTTCATCATGAGATTTCAGCAATTCACACCCATCTTCAGGCTCCACTACTATGTTTATAAAAAATAAAAAAAAATTAATAAAACAAACAAACAAAAAAAGAATTCTGCTAAATATGCTATGCCTGTGTACTATTCAATAAATAGAACAAAAAAGGCCGAATGACAGCACCTCTGTTTTCCAACACAGTTTACTGAATATTTTAAGCACACAGTTGAGAATGACTTCTCAGAAAAAAAAAAAACAAACAAACAACAACAACAAAAACCAGATTTCTTTCAGAATATTACTTCTCACTGTCAACGCACCTGGTCAGCCAAGAGCTCTGATGGAAATGTATAATGAGATTAATGTTATTTTCCTGCCTAACACAATGTCCATTCTGTACCCCTTGGATAAAGAGTAATTTCAACTTTCAAGTCTCCTTATTTATGAAATACAATGGTAGCTACAGCTGCCATTGTTCTGATGGATCTGAGAAGAGTAAATTGAAAATTTCTGGAAAGGATTCACCATTCTAGATGCCATTAAGAACATTCATGATTCATGGGAAGAGGTCAAAATATCAACATTAACAGAAGTTTGGAAGAAGTTGATTCCAGCCCACTTGACTTTGAGGGGGTCAGTACTTCAGTGGAAGAAGTGCCTGTTGAAGTGGTAGAAATAGTTAAAGTTGTTTTTTTTTTTTTAATAATAAAAAGATAATCCCATTAAAATGGGTAAAAAATAAATTGAATAGGCACTTCACAAAGGGAGATACAGATGGCCAATTAACATGTAAATAAGTGCTCATCGTCTTAGCAGGGAAACCCAAATTAAAACCAAAGTGAGATATTAGCCCACAGTAGTTAAAATGAAAAAAGACTGGCAATACCAAACTGGATAGTGTATAGATACACTCTCATACACTGCCAAAGGCAATGGAACAATGATACAATCAATTTGGGAAAAGACTGGGCAGTTTCTTATACAGCTAAGCTTACACCTACCCTGAGACTCAGCAATTCCACGTCCAGGTATTTATCTCCAGATGAAACGAAAACACATGACCACAAAAAGTCTTGCATGAGAAAGTCACAGCAGCTTTATTTGTAACAGCCACTGAAAACTGCGCCAACGTCCCTCAAGGGGAGAATAAGCAAACCATGGTGTATTCATTCAATGGAACACTCAGCAATAAAAACAAAGGACTGGTACATACAGCAAAATGGCTCAATCTCAAAATGGCTATGCTGGAGAAGCCAAAGAGTACATAGTGTATGATTCCACTTACATAAAACTAGAAGATGAAGCTAATACATGCGGAAAGAACTCATAACAGTGGCTGCCTCTAGAAAGGCAGAGTTAGGGCTCCTGGGTGGCTCAGGAGGTGAAGAGTCTGCTTTTGGCTCAGGTCAAGATCCCCCCCCCCCCTCTGCTCAGCAGGGAGTCTGCTTCTCTGCCCCTCCCCTGGCTCCTGCGCTTTCTCTCTCTCCCTCTTGCTCACTCTCTCTCTCAAGTAAATAAATAAAATCTTTAAAAAAAAGAGAGAGAAAGAAAGAAAGGCAGGCAGGCAGAGTTAACAGAGTGAGACAGAAAGGAACTTTCTGTAGTGACTGAAATATTTCACCTTTTGATAGGGGAGTGGGTTACATGGGTATATATATTTGTAAACAGGTGAAACATGATTTAAGATCTGTGCATTTCACTGGATGTTAATTATACCTTAAAAAACATATAAATAAATATCTCATTTGACTGTGGGTTTTACTATTTCTTTTTTTCAACATTTGCTTTCTATTTTTTGAAGCTATGATAGTTACACTATATATGTTCACATATACATACTATAATACATACTGCATATATGGGTGGAAAATGTGTGTGCACGTGTATGTATGTGTGTAGAGAGGTCCTGATGGATTGATCCTTGTAATCATTATGAAATGTGCCTCCTTATTGCTAATACTCTACAAATAAAAATATAAATAAATATTTACTCTACAAATAAAATATACTTGTCTGTTATTGTAATAATTTTACAATCTTTCCTTTGGTTAGTGTTTACATGTCTTTTCCTTTCTTTTACTTTTAATCCTTCAGTATTGTCACTTTGAAGGTATTTTTATAAATAACATACAGTTCATTTTTTTATTTTCTGGTAATCATAATATTTTATTAAAGAATATTTAGCTTATTTGTAAATTGATGTGATTACTGATGTACTTGGGTTTTGATCTATATCTTGCAATTTGTTTTCTACTAGTTCCATAATTTCTGTGTTTCTCTTTCCCTTCTTTCTTTCTTTTTTTTTTTTTTTGGATCAATCATTTTTATTTTTAATTTTCTCCTCAGTGAAATTGCTAATAAAAATCTATAATTATTCTATTTCCTTTATTTGTAATTATAACTTTTGTCTTAAGAATAATTTCAAGCATACAGTTGGTAGATGAACACACCTATCAACTTTCTAAATTCTCAATATTTTGCTATACTTACTCTAAATCTTTATTTTATATTTCAGAAGTATACATACAGTTGAAACCTAGTGTGTTAATTTTCTTTTTAAGTATTTACTGCTGTGACAGTTTACATAAAATAGAAATGACTAGGGAGAGTGTCATTCTAACAAAGCAATAGTTCAAACTTCACACATTTTCCAAGAGGGATAATGGTCTCTTTCTTTTCTTCAGTGATGAGGAGTACATGTTTTATAAATTACAGGATCTATTTCTCTCCACTGACTGTGCTTCATTTAGACAAATTTCCTACCAAAAGGAAGGCAACAGAAATTATTATTCCAGTTACTGGCACAAAACAGCAGGGCACTCATAGTTCATCACTTCGTGCTTGTCTCTTCTCACTGAGCCTCCACACTCTCCTTCAATTATTTCCTACCTCATAAGTGATACAACCATTTCCCTGTCAAAGACACCTCATTATAAAGAAACAAAGCCTAAGACAATAAACCATCCCCAAATATGGTCTTCCTGTACACGAATTTTCAATGTCCAAAGCCCCCTTACTTAGTAATCTTAGCGAGCTCTCAGACATTCTGTGAGGTAGGCTGGGCGACTTTTATTCTCTCTATTTTACAAATGTTCCACATAAATCCTTGCTTGATATCACAAGCCCATTAAATGAAGAAACTGTGACTGACCACAAAAATCCTTTAAAGTTCTTTTTACTGACCAAATATTAAGAAGTGAAGTTCTAGGAAGTTAGCAAGGTGTGCCTTCCAGACTGTCCTCCTAAAGCCCTTAAACATCTCCCAAGCCTAGGCCCTAACAGTCTTCGATAGCCCTCTCATAGCAGCCCCCCGTTCCTACACCTGCAGCACTTCTCAGTGCTTATTCTGTCTGAGCTCTCCACACCATAGATTTTCTGGTACTAAATAACCCAGCTTCTTGTTACCTGGGGGTTTCATTTTTTTGCTAGGTGATGGAAATAATTTGATAATTTGGGGCTTTTTGTTACCACCTTGTTGCCAGAATACACATTGGCATTCTGAAGGCAGAGGAGACCATGTCTTCAGTCAAGTCAGTAACCATGATAGTGGACATTTTAGTGTCCAAAGAACAGAGATGAACATGAACACAATTCAATCCTCTTGGGTGACAGACCTATTAGAAATAGTGGCCAAAGGCACAGATTAATTACACTTAGTGAACCTGGACCACATCCTCTATGGCTTTTCTTGCCCACATCCTCTATGGCTCCCTATGCTGTAGGCTATTTGAAAAGCTGAATGCAAAATGAATGAAATCTGTTTGATAATGATGACCTCTCACTCTCCTCCACCTGCCTACAATCTGAAGGTTGCCAACTTGAGAAAGATATCACATACTGTTTTTCCAGCCCTTAGTTCCATGGGTGCTACAAGATTCTTAGTTATTCCCATAACACAATGAAGCTTCAAGTCCATGTCTCTGGAGGCGCCATTTAATCCCCAGTTAAACACACACACAAACACGCATGCACGCGCTAAAGAGAAAAATGTATAAATGCATATGAGTTCTTGGCTGGTAGGAGGAAAACCTTTTTAGCATCTACAAGAGAAAAGAATAAACAAGAAAACCAAGAATATGACCTCTGTGTAATGAATAAGAACTATTTCTTCTTCGACAGTGAGCTCTGAATCCCATATCCTTTGGTGTTAAAAGTTCATTTCATACTGTGGCAATAAACTGGAACTGATCTGAAGTTTCTTCTTCCAAAGGTTTTCCTATGCCTTAGCCTCAACCTTGGCTTTGTCCTTTGTCCCATCCATTTTGTCTCCTTCTCCATTCTTCAGATTGTAAATTTCCTTTGGCAGGCCATTTTCTATCAGGTCAGATTTTGTTGAATGCCCAAGAGACTGATGTAATTCTGACCAGTGTTGATGGATTGAAAAAAGTCACTAATCCTTAAGTGAAAGTTATTCCAGACAAAGAAGAGGGTTGGGAGGAAAGATGAGGCAGGAGGTATGGAGGTGGGAAGGGAGTACTTTTCTGACTCTTGAACTTGGCAGATTTCAGACAAAAATAGCTATATATAAGATATGGGTGTGATGGAATACATTAATTGCTGTCATCAGAATTTTAGATACCCGTGAGAGTTGTTGGCAGTCCTGGCATTTGGAATTATATCAAGAATCTTAAGAAAAAAAAGGCAAGCACTGACTATAATGATACATGAAAGTCAAACCTCAGGGAAATGCTACAGATGAGTATGTGTTGAACCTTTATCAGTGTTATCCATATAGACTTTCATTACCCTGTTTTAAGGGAGCACCAAGTCAGGGTGCCTGCCTCTTTACTTTCTTTCTGCCTGTCTGGTTTGCTGACTAAGGGTTACATTTGTTGGTGTCATGTAACATTAACCGTGATTTAAACTTTGTAATGTTGTAATGTTGTAACATTATAAACCATGGAGTTTTAAAATCATGGTCCCTCAGCTTGTTATCCACCCACCCTGGATTAGTAGGTTAAATACTATTGGATTTTATATACAAATCTAAGTAGATTTTCCATTTTTTTAAAAGCACACATATAATATTTTTTAAAAACCAACTATACACTAGTCCATAAAGCAAGTCTGAATAATTGCCTAGAATGAGTATAATACATGCCTCAATCTTTAACCACCATTCAAAGAAGTTAAAAATCAGTGACATAAAAAAAAAAGCACATTGAAATCCCCCTCCTAAATAACAGATAGGTTGACAAACATATCATGAGAGAACTCAGAAAATAAGTAGAAGTAAAGGGAAATGACAATATTGCATATAAAAATTTTTGGAATAGAGCTAACATAGTTCTTAGAGGGGAATTTATAGCAGTAATATTAATGCTTATATTAGAAAATAAAAATACTCAAAAGTAATATGCTAACATACAACTTAAGAAGTCAATAAGGAATGACAGAATGAACCAAATATAGAGAAAATGTTAATAAAGAACATAAATCAATGGAATAGAAAACAAACCATAAAGAGTAAATAAAACCAAAAGTTCATTCATTAAACAGATTAACAAAATACAAATATCTGGTGAGATATTTGTTGACAGACAAGAATGAGAGAAAACACAAATAAATCACATTTAGATGAAAAAAGATATACTACAGAGATAGCAGAAATTAAATGGATAATGAGAGATTAATCTGATTTTTTAAGGTTTGATTTTATTATCTTTTAAGAAACATCTAGAGTGGCCTTTATTCAAGGAGTAATTTAGTCCCACTAAGACATTGTTTTTCTGCAATTTCTCCTGAATGTTCCATATATTCAAGGAGATCTTTCCACAGTGGCTGTGGGAAAACCAAATGATGACCAGACCTGGGGAATTTCTTGAATGTTAGTCTTAAAATTATCTGATACTTTTTCTTTCTTGGGAAGTTGTTCTTTCCTGGTCTTGTGGCATTTCAGTCTCTGCAAACAGAGGTTGGTATTTACCCAAATACTATAGGAGATCCCAAGAAGAACTTCAGAACTTTTTCTCTTAGTAAACCCCACTCCTTGAGCTTTCTCCCCCCAAATTCTAGCTTCGCTGACATCCTTGAACTCTGTTCCCTGTGTCTCCAGCTCAACAAATTGTTGAACTCTACTTGTGTCCCGTCCCTGCACTACAATCCAGGAATTACGTGCTGGCAAAAACAAAACAAAACACAACAAAAAACCTTTGTGAAAATAAGACACAGCTCTTTTTCTTCTCCCCCCCCCTTTTTTTTTCAGTGATCCCATTCATATTGTTCAATACCTAATATTAGTTTCCTGTATTTTATCCAGGTTTCTAGTTGTTTACAGTGAAATTAAGTCCAGACCATTTTGCTCTTTCTTGACTGGTAGTAGAAGTCTACCATAGTGATTTCAAATTTAAAGTTCAAAGGACAGCAAAAGGGTTTCAACAGAGACATGTAAGTTTGAAAAAAATGTTGGAAGTATCTCCAAATAAAATTGTTATTTTACCCAAACAAACAAACTATTCACCAAGCACTGACAAGTGTTAAATAGACATTATTTTTCTCAACACTTACAACCTGGAATATTACTCAGCCATCAGAAAGGATAAATACCCACCTTCTGCATCAACATGGATGAGACTAGAGGACATTATGCTGAGTGAAATAAGTCAAGCAGAGAAAGTCAATTATCATATGGTTTCACTTACTTGTGGAACATAAGGAATAGCATGGAGGGTATTAGGAGAAGGAAGGAAAAAATGAAGGAGGGGAAATCAGAGGCAGAGATGAACCATGAGAGACTATGGACTCTGAGAAACCAACTGAGGGTTTTAGAGGAGAGAGGGGTTGGGGGACGGGTTGGCTCAGTGATGGGTGTTAAGGAAGGCACAGACTGTGTGGAGCACTGGGTATTATACGCAAACAATGAATCACAGAACGCTACAGTAACAAAAACTAATGTACTCTATGGTGACTAACATTACATAATAATTTAAAAAAACAAAAAAAAGAAAAACAAAACAAAACAAAAAAACCCTTACAACCTAAAACAGAAGTAGCATCTTGATCTTCATGTTATAGCTGAAGGCAGTTGAAACAAAAAAAAAATAATAACTTGTCCATGTTACACAGCTTAAAAACTAAAGAAATCTGAGATTTGAACCAGGCATTCTGTATATACTCTTGGACATTAGGCTATTGCCTCTTGGCATAACTCTCCTGCCAGAAATAATCTCTTTTCTTTAAATTCTCTTAGCACACTAAATCTTTTGAACATTAATCATACCGTGCTTGTTACTGAAGTGTTTCTATTCCTCTATAGGCCTTAAAGTCACAAGCCATATCTTATTCATGACCTGCTATGTAAAACAGCCTTGGATTCAAATCCCATTCCTCACTTGTTGACCTTGTACAAAACTGTACATAACCTTCCTAATTTTTTCCACTCATAGTGTGGAGACTATAACACTATATATGGCTATCATGAAAATTAAGTAAGATAATGTATTGGACTCATAGTAGCCATTAGTAAGTGATAGCCATTATTATTAAAGTTCCTTGGAAGTGTTTCCTCACATAACATCTTATTTAATCACCAAAACAACCATGAAGTCATTAGTATCTCTATTTTCTAGAAAAGGAAACCGCGGGGGCAGTAGACTTTCTGCAAGTGTTTCTGAGTCAATGACTCTCAGCACGGCCTTTAAATGCTTCTCCAGACACACAAATTCTAACACTAATAAGGAACCCTTGCCTACCTTCCCCCTTACATGGGGGCAAGGTGAAAGGTTGGGTAGCAGCTCTCAAATCAATCTTTGAAAGGGAAAGCAGTTGACCCTTTGCCAGTGTTCTCTGGTCTAATTGACTTCCCGCAGAGAAACCTTTATTTTGAAACAGGACTCCAAAGCCACCACTGGCTAAAAAGACAAAAATAATGTCATTAACTCTGTTTGTTTTGCTTGGGATAAAGTGTCCTGAACTCATAACAAATGTCCTCTTGTTAGCAAATGGAAAAGCATAATTAAGACAGCTTTTCCACCAGTTTTAACGAGCTTTCAGTTTCCTCTCTACCTCACTCTCTCATTTTCTTTTAATGAGATACCAATTTCCTCCTGCCCCGCACTCACAGATACTTTAAGCAATAAAACAGACAGCTTTGATTTTCATATTAGTGAAAAGTTTTGGTATTAATTTATTCATCTGTGACTTGTGCCACACTCTTTTCATGCTAAATGGCCTGTTAATCTTAAAAAATTAACAAGATATCTGAGGCCAAAATGTGAAAGAGAAAAGGGGGAAAAATGAAAGAGGAGTAGGCTAGGGGAAGAAAGAAGGTTTCTACTTAGGGTAGCATGGAAACATTGATATTTTCATCCTGCTGCCTTCAACTTCACCATCTTCTGGAAACCAAGGCTCACAATGAAGACTTTTTCCTGTTTTCCCTCACCCCTCTCCGATTAAGATCCAAGTGTAACCCAGTCTGTCCAGACTGGGAAGCTGGTTGAGGCCTGGCTGACGTAAAAAGAGACCGCGCTGTGGGGCCAGGAGCAGCAGGCAGCTCCTGGAAGATGCTGTAGGTGGCGAAGGGCAGAGAGAAGGGATTTTCTAAAGGCTGCAGAGTCAGCCCAGCCCCGCCTGCTGCCTGCCATCTGGAGAGGCAGCCTTGGCACATTTGAGCAGCAAACTGCTTATTTATGAAAATCTATTTTTTTAATGTAATAGTTCTTTATGACTTTCAGAAATCCTGGAGCTGAGTACAAAGATTAGGTCTGCACTCAGCAAAAGTTATGTATCTTATTCTGGGTGTTTTGCTCCTCCTTACCAAAGACCCCACTTTTGTACTAGCAGTTGAAAACCATGTGACTACAGGAAGTCAGATTAACAATTTTTCTCTTAAAGATTTTATTTATTTGAGACCAAGAGCATAAGCCAGGGGGAGGCGCAGAGGGAGAGGGGAAGCAGACTCCCCCACTGAGCGGAGCCTGACGCGGGGGTTCAATCCCAGGACCCCTGAGGTCATGAGGAGAGCGGAAGGCAGATGCTTAACAGACTGAGCTACCCAGGTGCCCCAGGTTAACAATTTCTAACACAAAAAGTACTTCCACCTTTACCTGTGATTGCATTTTTGTTTTTAACTCCTGCTGCTTTACTCTTTAAAACCCAAATTAGACCATTAATTTCATCCATGTAAAGGGTACAATTCAGTAGTCTTAGAATACTCAGAAAATTGTGCAAATGTCACCATGATTTAAGTTTAGAACAGTTTAGGGTGCCTTTACCCCAAAAAGAAACCTTGATCTCTTAGCAGTCACTTCTCATAAACCCAGCCCTAGGCAACTACTAATCTTCTGTCTCAATAGACTTGCCTATTCTGGGCATTCCATATAAATTGAATCATAAAATAGGTGCTCTTTTGTCACAGGCTTTTTTCAAATTGCATGATGTTTTCAAAGTTCACCCATGTCCTAGCATGTATCAGTACTTCAGTCCATTTTTATGGCCAAAATAATATTCCATTGTATGGATATGCCACAATTTGTTTATCCATTCATTAGTTGATGGACATCAGGATTTTTTCCTACTTTTTGGCTATTATGTAACACTGCTGTGAACATTCAAGTTTTTGTGTGGTTGTTTTCTATTCTTTTGGGAGATGAATTGCTGGATCATTTGGTGACTCTGTTTAATATTTGGAGGAACTGCTTCTCTCAATTTACATTCCCACCATCAATGTATGAGGGTTCAAATTCCTCCACACCTCATCAATACTTATGATTATCTGTCTTTGTGATCATAGTTGTCCTCCTGGGTGTGAGGTGGTCTAACTGTGGCTTTAATTTGCTTTTCCTTAATAGCAAATGAGCAGTTTTTATGTGTTCATTGGCCAATTGTATGTATTCTTTGGAGCGAGGCTTATTCAAATTGATCGTCCATTTTTTAATTGGGTTACTTATCTCTTTATTATTAAATTGTAAGAGTTCTTTACATAACTGGATATCAGTGCTTTACCAAATATGTAAGTTGCAAATATTTTCTCCCGTTCTGTAAGTTGTCTTTTCACTTTAACAGTATCATTTGCAGTACAAAAGTATTTAATTTTGGTGAAGTTCAATCTAATTTTTCTTTTGTCACTTATGCTTTTAGTATCATTTAACACCTAATTCAAGGCCATAGAGATTTATTTTTGTTTTGCTCTAAGAGTTTTATAGTTTTAACTCTCAAATTTGTCTATAATCCATTTTGAATTAATTTTTTGTATGTTAAAATGGTCCTACCTTATTCTCTTGCATGTGGAAATCTAATTATACCAGCACCATTTGTTGAAAAGACTATTCTTTTCCTCAATGGATTGTTTTGGTACCCTTGTAGAAAATCAATTGATTATAAACAGAAGGGTTTATTTCTGTACACTCAATTATACTCCATTGATCTATATGTCTACCCTTATGCGAGTACCACTGTTCTGGGCCCTGCAGCTATGTAAAGGTTTTGAAATCAGAAAGTATGAATCCTCCAACGTTGTTCTTCTTTTTCTATTTTGGCTATTCTAGGTTCCTGGAATTTCCTTACAAATTTTGTGATCAGTTTGCCAATTTCTGAAAATATGGAAGCTGAGATTTTAATAGACATCATACTGAATCTATAGATTTAAGGACTATTTACCATTTTAACAACATTAGATCTTACCAATCCATGAATATGGGATATCTTTCAATTTATTTATATCTTATAAACCTTCTTCAATTATGTTTTGTAGTTTTCAGAGTATGAGTACTTAAGTTATTTCCTTAAGTTTATTCCTAAGTATTTTCTTCCTTTCGATTCTATTGTAAATGGAATTGTTTTCTTAACTTCATTTTAGGACTGTTTGTTGCTTCTGTATGGAAATACAATAGATTTTTGTATAGTGACCTAGTAGCTTGCAATCTTGCTGAACATGTTTCTTAGTTAATTAATAGTTTTTTAATGAATTCTTTAATATTTTTTCCTATGTTATCATATCATCTACAGAGATAGCTTTACGTTTTCCTTTCTAATCTGGATGGCTTTCATTTCCTTTTCTTACCTGATTAGCCTGACTAGAATGTTGAATAGAAGTGGTGAGAACAGACTTCTTGTCTTGTTTCTGATCTTAGTTGTGTGTCTTTCATAGATGCCCTTTATCACGGTGGGTGAATTTTCTTCTATTCCTAGTTTGGCAAGTGTTTTAAAAAAATGTTTTTTAAGATCTATTTATTTATTTTAGAGAGGGAGTAGGGCACAGGGAGAGGCAGAGAGAAACTCCAAGAAGACTCTATGTTGAACATGGGGCCCAAAGTGGGGCTTGACCACATGACCCAGAGATCATAACCTGGACAACATGACCTGAGCCAAAACCAAAAGTCAGATTCTTAACCAATTCACCACCCAGGCACCCCAGCAAGTAATTTCATAATGAAAGTGTTGGATTTTATCAAATGCTTTGTATCTATTGAGCCGATTATGTGGTTTTCACCTTTTTCCATTAACATGATGTATTTTATTAACTTTTTTTTTTTTTTTTGTATTCCTGGAATAAATTGTGGTGCATAGTCCTTTTTGAAAGATGCTGGATTTGGTTTGCTAGTATTTTGTTGGGGACATTTGAATCCATATTTTTAAGGGATATTTGTCTATAGTTTTATTTTCTTGTGATTTTTTGTCAGGGTAATAATAGTGGCTTCATAAAACGAGTTAGGCAGTGTTCTTTCCTCTTTTATTTTTCAAAGAGTTATGAACACTTGCATTTTTAAATATTAGATAGAATTCACCAGTGAAGTGAATATAGGGCTGGGCTTTTCTTTGTGGTAAGTTTTAAAATTACCTATAAATATCTTCAATATTTATAGGTCTGTTTATATTTCCTATTTCTTTTTGATTTAGTTTTGATAATTTATGTTCTTTTAAGAATTGTCCATTTCATCTAAGTTTTCTAATTTGTTGGCAAACACTTATTCATAGTATAGCTTTATGATCCTTTCCATTTCTTTAAATTGGTAGTGATGTCCCTTCTTTCATTCCTGATTTTAGTAATTTGCTTTAGTTTTTTTTTTCTTGGTTAGTTTAGCTAAGGATTTGTCAATTTTGTTGATATTTTAAAGAACAAACTTTTTGGTTCGTTGATTTTTTCCCTACTGTTTTTATATTATGTATTAATCTTTACTTTTAATTTTTGTACTCTTTAGCTTAAGACAAATACTCATAGGGCACCTGGGTGGCTCAGTCAGTTAAGTGTCCGACTCGGTTTCAGCTCAAGTTGTGATCTTGGGATTGTGAGATCAAGCCCTGCATCAGACTTCCTGCTGAGTGTGGAGTCTGCTTGAGACTCTTTCCCCCAAATTCTCCCTCCCCCATTCTTCCCCCTGCTCACACACTCTAAGATGAATAAATAAAACCTTGAAGAAAAAACCACATTCTCCTACCTAGCTACGGCCTACTTTCATGAGACCAAGAGGTTCTCCTCATCCCAGATGTCCTCTTTAATCTGTCTCTTCCTTGATATCCTGTACTCCAAGTCACTTAGACTTATGTCATTTGGAAAAAAAATGTAGGTTACACTACTATCATGCCTCATTACTATCAATCTCTCAAAACCAACATACAGCTTAACTCAAAGAAAAAAAAGAACTAGTGGACAACTGAGAAAGACAATCTGTATTTGAAAGGAGTGTCAAGTCTCTTATTAGATGTTTTTGTTTTTGTTTTTGTTTTTTTGTGTTTGTGTGGCTTTAGCTCTCTGACTTCCAGTATTATTTCCTCTTTTGCTCCTTAACATTATACTTGGAACTACTTGTTTGATGAACTGATTCAACTGCTGTCCAGTACCAGGGATGCCAAATACTTGGCATGCATACCATCTCTGTCCTTTGCCCATGGAAGAAATTAATAATCTTACCATTTTTTTCCAAGCTCAGATGTGACCTTACAGTTCTTCTCAACACACGAGGACTCTACATAAACACTACCAATACCTATGATGCAGCAATTGCCATCCTAGACACATACAACATAAATACATGTACTAGATTTTCAGACCCACACTATTTGTAATACCCCCAAACAGAAAACTACTAAATACTTATCAATAGTAGACTGGCAGACTAGATACATAAGTACAGTATCTTTATAAAATGAAATACTATACAGCAAAGAGAATGAACACTGTAGCACTACACTGGACAATTTAAATGCTGTTTACTAACATGACACTGAACTAAAGGAACCAAACATGAAAAAAACACATACAGTAAGATTCTATTTATATATAGTTTAAAACCATGCAGAACTAACGTACATTATTAGAAGTCAGAAAAATGGTTAACCTTTGGAGAAAGTTGGAATAAACCATGAGTGTGGCTTCTGGGGGATGGATAATGTTCTGTTTCTTGACATGATGCTCTGTGCCATCCAAAGTGTACTATTTGTGAAAGACCTTCACCTGGTAGCCTTGTTTTCCATATGTGTATTATATTTCAATAATATGCTTTTAATAATTTGGCTAAGTAGATTGCTAACTCCAATTTGGGGGACCATGTTTCTATTTTACTAAATCTCCTTTGAATCTGGGCCAGTGATGGAAACATAACAGAAACATGTTTGCTTTATTTGCTATTCCTGCCCCCATTTCAATATTCCAGTCCATGCTGAAATCCCACTGGCTAGTACCTGATTCTGTAATTACCCTCTATCCACAGGGCATTCTTGGAAAACTTTGTAACTTATCCCAACCCAAGATAACTCCATGGTATACCTACTCACATTTTGGTTCCTGTTTTTGATACCTTTACTCTTTTCCTTTGCTGCCAGACCTTAATAAAGTGTAGGGTTAGGACTACTTCCTTGGCAAGCTGGATTAGAAAAATGACTTAGAATAGATGAAAACAGGAAATTTATTGGCACAGGAGGTTTTAGTGTATCTAGAAATCATACCAACTACATGATGTTTAACTCTAAAACAGGAAACATTCTAAGGACTCTTAAATGCTATAGATATTGCCATTCATCTGAGTAGCAGGGCCACCCTCAATATTTTTTTGAGTCGGGGCTTCAATGTCTATGAGTGTTATGTGTTCCCTTGGAGGTTGATATAACTACCTAACTTCGAACCACATTCAGGAGGGCTGGATCAGGGAATACAGACAGAATTTTGTTGTGATATAAATCACCCAAATCTCACTAACTTGTAACATGTATTTATTTCTTGCTCAAGCAATATCCTCCATAGATTACCTATGATTCTTCCTCAACTTATCTTCTTTCCACAATCCAGGCTGAATGAATGATACTTTCCAGGGATATTCCTTGTATTTTTTAAAAGATTTTATTTATTTATTTATTTATTTAAGAGAGAGAACGCATGTGCATGCATGCATGTAGGGGGAGGGGAGGAGGGGAAGGGAAAGGGAGAGGGAGAGAATCTCAAGCAGGCATCATGCTGAGTGTGGAGCCCTATAAGGGGCTTGATCTCACAACCCTGAGATCAATAACTGAGCTGAAACCAAGAAGCAGACACTTAACAGACTGAACCACCGAGGCACCCCATTCCTAATCTTGAAGTAGTGAGAAAAGGGAGTATTGTGTTATGGCTCTTAAAATGTTTCCTTAGAAGTGGCACACATCACTTCAACTCATATCTAACTGGCCAAATCAAGCAACCTAACCAACTCTAACATCAACAGGGCAAAAATATGTCATCCTTTCACATGGAGAAACACTGAGTATTTATAACAATAACAATCTACCATAACAGGGAAACTGAAAGGAAGACAGGGATGTGATCCCTTCCTCCATTAACTTATAAACAAATGGGGATAATAATTCACATTCCATATTCTTCTACTCACCATTTGAGCTCTGGTATTTTTAGCCTGAAAAATCAAGGTGAAGTTAAAGACCAGACATTAGTTCAACAGAAACCATCTTTGCTGCAACCTCCCATTGACCTTTTCGGAGTCATCCCTCCCACAGCCCCATATAATGTGGAAAGTTGAAGGCAGGTGCCTTCTTCAAAGAATCTGGTTGAAAGGAATGGGAAGTGGAGCCTGGAATCTGTTCACTGATGTACCTGGATCCATTTATAGAACTATCCTCATCTAGCACAGGTATGTGGTCTGAAGAATAAGAATAATAGAAGACAGACCCCTGCCAGGACCATCCTTCCTAGACTCCACCCTCAGTTTAGTGAATGGAATGAGACAATGACTACTTTCTGGAAATGTCTAAAGGTCTTCTTTGGAAAAAGGTACTGGGGAGGGGGTAATGGAAAGACAAAGCACAGAGGATTTTTGGGGCAGTGAAACTGCTCGATATAATACTATAATGGTGGAGTAACTTTAGAATGTAGATCAGCATGATTCAACACACAGAACTTCTAGTTTGTCCTAGTACATGAACTGAGCTACTATTGTCCTCACTAAATAGATCAGGCTCTACCCCAAAGCTGCAGAAACAGCCAGGTGTCTAGGCTGAAGGGTGCTGAGTGAATCAGTTAGATTTCGTTTCCCTTTTGATTCTAAGCACAGGAAAGGTCTGTCATTGCTGGTCACTGTTTGTGGAAGAGAAAGAGAGGGTGGGGTTGAAGAAGGAAAAACGAGGCAATGCAGCACAAAGCCCATCCTTAAATTCCTCTGAAAGGAGGGTGGTGAATGAAGAGATGAGGAGGAGGGGGAAAATTACAAAAACAAATGTGTGCCCAAGATCCATCTGGAAGCCAGATACTCAGTGTGTGGGCAAAAAAATCTCTTCTGTTCCAGGTGCTGTCTCTGGTGGCTGTGTGGCTCAATCTGCCCCTCCCTTTCACCAAACCACAAGCCAATCCCACTCCTCCACAACTCCTCCAAGACACATAGCTTAATGTCTGAGAAAACACTTCTATGAAAGCCAACTAATATTATGCTCCCCACCAACAGTCTTAAAAAGAAGATTATAGATCATTTAATCATGGTTGTTGGAAAGTGAATGAACTTTAGAGAGTAGCAGTAACAGAAACAAGATAATGGACAGATGTGAATTTCAATTCAGACTCTGATCATTAGTCAAGTAAACAAGTTATTCAATTTCTCCAAAACTCAGTTTTCCTAATTCATAAAATGGTAATGAAAACCATATCGCCCTCATCTTGTAACCATTTATTCACTTATCCATCTATCTATTCATTTAGCAATTATTTATATAATGTTTACTACGTATCAAACACTATGCTTAGAGGTGGGTATATGGTAGAAAACCAAGGAGATATGGTTCTTGGCAGAGCTTACAGCTCCTCCACTGGGGAGGACAAGCATCAATAATCACAAGAATAAATACATATATTGACACGAAGTAAAAAGAATCTCTGTGGTAAAAACATTTGGGCAAACATATGAAAGATGAATTGGAATTAATGGAATGAAGGAAAGGAGAGTAGCAATGGCATAGGTGATATTTTGGATAGAGGAAACAATCTGATAATGCTGAGGAATGATCGAATTTCCAGGAACAATAAGAACAAAAACAAAACAATATGAAGAACATGAATCAAATGAAAATAGTGCCACCGGGCAGGACTAAAAAGAAGAAAGGGGCTCAACCATGCATAGCCTCAAGGACCACTTAATGGATTTTGTGCTTTATATAAAGTGAATTCAGAAATCAGAGAAGAGTTTCAAGCAGAGGAATGACTTTAAATAATGTGTGTAAAACACCAATTCAACAGGTATTTAATAACACTTTTTGTGAAAAAACACAAAAAAGATGTATTTGTGAAAAAATACACAAGGAGTTTAATCTCTTCATTTTTAGGATGAGGAGTCATAAAACCTTTGCATGATTTCAGAATGACCAAAGTGAATAAGAATATGATAATGTTGAGTCCTGAACAAAACTATTTGTTTACTTGGACTGATTTTATTTATTTATTTATTTATTTATTTATTTATTTATTTGTCTGAGAGGGAGAGCAAGAGCGGGAGCGAGTGAGAGAGAGAGAGAGAGAGAGAGAGCACAAGCAGCAAGGAAATGGCAGGCAGAAGGAGAAACAGGCTCCCTGATGAGCAAGAAGCCCAATGCAGGATTTGATCCCAGGAGGATAGGATCATGACCTGAGCTGAAGGCAGATGCTTAACTGGCTGAGCCACCCAGGCATCCTTACTTGGGCTGGTTTTAAATAAGAAATCTGTGATTTGAATAACTGATGGTGTTTAAAAAAAGATTACTCTTTGACTCTGAATCCAGGAATATTCTTTGAATAGTCTAGGGTTGTGGCATTAGATCCATGAAGAAAATATAATCCCTGTAAAAATATAATCCTTGTAGACCACTTACCAAATAAAACACAAGTTACCCAGCTAAATTTGAATTTCAGATAAACAACAATCTTTTCATATAAGTATGTCCCAAATGTCACTTGGAACATACTATAACTAAAAAAGTATTTGTTGTTTATTTGAAATTCAAGTTTATCTGGGCATCCTGTAATTTTATTGGCATAATCTGGCAACCCTACAGTTTATAGAGAGCATTAGTCACATACACATAAAAATATTATGAGTTTTTTGTATATCATATTTGTTGATATTTGTTGTATATCAACTTTTAGAATTGCTTTATAGGTGAAACAACACAACAAAAACTTACTGTTTATAGATCATAATGTAAATTTTAATAACTTTTCAATGTAAAAGAAAAAGCATGGGGGGTGGGCAAAATGGATAAAGGAATTATAAATAAAAAAGAAAGATATAAGTATTACTACTCCAGCTTTTTTTTTTTTTTTTTTTTGCTTCTATTTGCATGGTAAATGTTTTTCCATCCCTTCACTCTCAGTCTGTATGTGTCTTTAGGTCTGAGGTGAGTTTCTTATAGGCAGCATATATATGGGAGATATAGGCTTCCAGCCATGGAGTGAATAAGTCACAGGAATAAAAGGCACAGCATAGGGAATATAGTCAGTGGTACTGTAATAGCGTTGTATGGTGACAGATGGTAACTACACTTGTGGTGAGCAGAGCATAATGTACAGACTTGTCAAATCACTATGTTGTACACCTGAAACTAATGTAACGTGTGTCAACTGTACTCAAATAAAATTTAAACAAAGAAAGGCCAAACGACAGAAGACAAGATGGAGGATTAGAGGGAGTGATGAAAAGTAGGATGGTCAGGGCACTGACGCTTTTTGTCTTCAGTAGAGGACAGTTGAGATATTGGTAAAAGTTGGTATGATTATATATCCATATCATTCAGTATTCTTTTTGCCAGAAAAACTGTTAAGAAATGATATTATCATACTGAACATAAGGCATAGATGCCTTCCTTATTGCTTCTGAGTGACCTTTTGTTCCATCATCTAATTTTTTTCCAAATACTTTCAAAATCCTGTCTATACCACCTTAAGAAACAAGGGGCACCCCTAACATCATTAACTGTTACATCAAGTAGTTCATTAAAAGTCATCTTTATCTTACAGTTGGGACTCATAGTTCATCTGTTCATCAGAAATGCCAGTTAAAGTGAGAAATCATAAAAAATGATATATACATATCACCTTATGAATTTTATTATGATTTTAAACATGTGAATGATAATTTATAAATACATTTTTTGAGGCAGGTCCAAAGATTTTCTTTTAATATAAGTCCCTGAGTATGAGATTCAGTGTCACCAAAAAGCAGCACCTCTCATTTCCATTTATAGTTTCTAAAAAATGTAGTGAGAATTTAAGGACACTGTTAAAGCAAGCTGAGTGCAGAAGCCTTCAGTACATTTACAAAAATTTCCTCCATCTTCTACATTGTCTTGCCTACAGCAAGTTTTTTATGATTAACTTTACTGAATCATTCCAAAGCATTCAATGTAATTTCTTTTTTGGGGGGGGGGTGGAGAAAAAACAAACGTTTTTCCATTGATTTTAATACTCTTTCATCACATTATATAATTATATAGCCAATACGATTGGGATATACTGGGCCAAGTTTTATAGTAGCATAGAAATTCTTTTCAAAAATTAAAGTGAAATTCACATTCTGCTTTCCAAAGGCAGTGGAAATAAAATAAAGTATTTAGGCAATTAAGTCTCCTTAGAGGTGTGAAAATTAGTAATGGGAAACCTCACTAAAATGGAATTAGGAGGTTCTGGCAGGGAGCGCTCTCATACACTACCACTTATAGTCAATTGCAGACCCATCAGGAAGACACAGATGACCTTACATGGATGTGACCTTGCATATGTATACTACTCTACTACTCCAGCAGAAGGGAGAAATGCTTTCCTCACCACCTTTGGCCTGCAACAGCTCAGCCAATCCGGTTGTCTTTTAGTTTATGATAACTTCCAACTTACCCCTTTTCTCCTTAAAAAAGTGTGTCTCTCCTTTTTCCCCTGGACTTGCCTATGGTTTTGCCACAGCTTGTTTGTCCAGGATTGTAATTCTCCTTTATTCTTGAATAAACCTGTCTTTTGCTGGCTAAATAACTGGTAGCATCTATTTTTAAGGTTAATAGAGGGTATATTACTAGGAGGCTGGAAACAGGATTGAATAATTTCTGAAGGCCAATTTCACCCAAATTTGCATCATGGTAATTATACTGATGTCATTACTTAAGTTTCTCACTAAAATGTGAGATTTGTGATTTTTCTAAAATTGTGATGCCTTCATGTAAGTGTTTTATATTTCATTTGACTATTTCTTTTTTCTTTATGCAAGAAGAAGAAATAACTTATTTATTTAAGAGGCTAAGAAAGTTCCTAAGAAGTGACAGGTTATACAGGGGATAAATTCTCATTATTATATTCTTAATTCCTGCAATAAATCTCTTTTTATGAATGTGTAGTCTTACTTTCCAGTCTGTATCCAGCCAGAATGTTACAAAAGAGACTTAACGTATTAATGAAAAAATGTTTCTATTTAGTTTTCTTCACAGAATTGCGGCAATCCTTGCCTTATCCAAATTCTTCCCTTCTCAATCAAGAAGGTCCACATCTTAAAGCAAGAAAGTCCTTTTGGCTTTTAGGATTAAATTCAGTTTCATAAACTACGTTATAGTCCCAATTTTGCTTATCCATAAATATAAAGCTTTCCATTAATTTTTAGAACTGAAGGTTAAATTGGGTTATTTTCCTTATGACTAATTTTAAGTGAGATTAGTTTGTTGCAAGTAACTGTTCTTGTTTAAGCTTCTTATATGAATTTTCTGTTTTTAAATGTTCCTTTAAACTGAGAAAATAGATTCATTGTTGGAATGATGGATTTTACTTTTTGTTAAAAAAGACAGAGCACTCAGGGTGGGGTCTGGCCATTTCCTGCTCAAAAACACAACTGTAAAGATCAGTCACGTTAAAGGTCTAAACAACCTGACAAGATCGCTTTAAAGGCAACAGCAAATAAAGGTGATTCCCCACAGGGGGCTTAGGAAAAGGTGGCTGGATTTAATTCACCCTTAATGAACAGGCAGTTTCTCCTACTGGTAACATTGCCTCAATACAGTAGCCCTCAGAGCGGGCCAGGACACTCCTCAGGAGAGCATGTTTCCTTAGCAAAAATAAATGGATATCGGTATAGATTAAATGGCTCCAAATCTATTGAAATCCTACCCTTCTTCACAAACTTAGATTAAAGGTTACCTTCTTCAATTGAACAACCCTTAATTGACTCTACTTTCTGAAATTGTATTTGCTTCTATTTATTTTAATTTACTTAGATTATACTTTTTTTTTTTTAGACCAATCTGACCTTCCTACTAGATTATAAACAATCTGAGGAAAGGATTCAGTCTTTATTTGTTATTGTAACTCCAAGGCACTGTGCTAGGAACAATGTGCCAGGGTAGAGGATAAACAAAAGATACATCAATTATCAAGATCACAGTCTAATGGAGGAGACCAATATATAAGTAAATATTTGCAAAGCGATTTGCTAATGGCCATATTAAAAGTGGATACAAGGCAATATTGAAACAAAAAGGAGAAGCTGATCTTTTTTGAAGATTTAGTAAAGCATTAAAAAAATAGCATCACACACACCACCACCACTTTCTTTAAGATATATATATAGAGAGAGAGAGAGAGAGAAAGAGTCTGTAGTTGACATATTTTTGAGTTGTTGGCAGAGACCTCCACCATTCTTTTCTGAAAAGTACTCTTAAATCTAAATCCCTCATCAGGCCATATATATAGTCTCTGACCCTACCCCCTAGCCATAGCTGATTGGAGCCTCAAGGTGAGCCAGTCCAATGTCAAGTACTGAATGTTGTGGTGCATTGGATACATCATACCTTCTAACACTTCTCATTTTATGCTACTCTGGGTTTTTAAACCTTTCCTGAGTAAAAATCACATCCTGGCAATGAGCTTTGTTAAATAAATCAGTGTTATCAATATCAAAATTTTTATTGAAAAGGTCCTTATTGAATGCTTATTGTGTGTTAGTGGCTGTCCATCAGCCATTAAAGGATAAACAAGATAGAGTCCCTTCCATCTGGGAGGCATGTAAAGAAATAATTACAATACATGGATAGCTGCTAAAAGAAATTCATGAAGCCAGCAACAAGAACAGTGGAAAGGCCTATCTCTGCCATATGATCCTCTGGCTTTATGATAATCTGAGAATTGTTAACCTTCTCTGGACACAGTCACAAACCGGGAAAACGTTTTAAACAAGATTTTGGTCTTTTCCCCCTTCATCAAAATGTAGTAAGAAATCTGCTTAACACGAATTCAGGTTGGATTCCATAGTCAAGTTTTTATAACCTTCCTTTGTGGGTTTTTATTCTTTTTCATTTTGGGTTCTGAGCAGAAGTTGAGTAACTCTGGTCTGTTCTTCTGGTCTAGAAAGCATGTCCTTGTCGGTTGCCAGGCCCCAGGGACAGATCTCCAACATGTAAGCTCTAGAAGAGAGTGGCATGACCCACCGAGGGGTCTCCAACAGGGAAACTCAGGGAGGACAGGAAGCTTTATCTGGTCTCTATTCCTCCATTTGCCCTGTTTTATTGGAACATGAGCCTCACTGAGGCAGCTGGGGTATGTGTGTTAGCAGCTAACAGGGGCAAAACCTGGCACTGAAAGGAACTACCTCCAGAGAGGAGATCCTGTTTCCACCATTACCACTTTCCTAGGACTTATTCAGCACCCAGGCTCCAGGAAGATTTATGAGCTGCTTAAAACATTCATGTTTGCTTACTGCTGATCATTGGAAATTCAAGGGTGAGAACTGGATTGTTAGCAATCAGGGAGCCCTCTGTTCCAGGACCTTGGGCTTCTGGACACCCCCCTTAGATTTATCTCTCTATGCCTGCCTTCACAGCTTCCCCTGAGGAATGCCACAGATTTCCTCCTGGGCTTTACCTGAACTTGCCAAAATTCAGTAAGTGTGCAACAGATGGGAGAGCTAAAAAATAACCACATAACCTTTATAAGGACTCATATTTGTGAAGTAGTTTATGGTTTACAAGGTACATTCACATACATTATCACCTGGTTCATTTATTCATTCATCCAATCATGCATTCATATCTTTATTAGACATTCAACGTGTGCCAGGAACTGAGTCTTGTCCTTGTATTTTAGAAATGCAGAATACTGTTTAATTTCTGTGGACCTGTGACTAATTCTGTAAAATATATTTATTTAACATTTTTGAAACAACTTAGGTTGTGAAGAGCATTGTATATGGTACCGCAAGCAGAATGTATGGGATATATCAAAATCGGTACCCTGGGATAAAGATAACAAAGATACGATTTGGTGAGGGAAATAGATGTGAAATGGAGTGGGGAGAGGAAATGGGACTAAATAAGGAATCACAGCTCCTAGGTTTCAAAGTGCAACAAAGGCTAATGTTGAAGTGCTGCTTGGTGGTGGGGGGAACTTTTTCTATTCTGATAAGTACTCACAGTCAGCATTAATCCTATCCAAGTCCAGTGGAAAGGGAGTTATACAAAAGAGTTTCTTTAAATGTGGAAATGTTGGAGTATAATAGTGGTTTTAAAAATTGGACTCCAGGTATTTTGCTTTGCCACTGATACACACTAGTGCCCCTTTGCTTTTTTCCTTTATTCACACTGAACTTTAGCAGTAAGCTTTAATGTGAATAGAGGGTTCTAAGGTTAAAAAACAAAGAAAGAAAGAGAAGAAAGAAAACAACCAAAAAGGACTAGCCAGTTTCTAACATCCTGTGATCCTGTTACTATCACTATGTTAGTTCATCTTGGACTTTCTGCATTTTAATAACAAAAAAATTACAGAAGCAATAATTCCATAATAAAATTCTGAATACTATGCTAGAACAGACATGGCAGGGGGAAGTTGGTAGCTAACAACTTCAAATCCCCTCCTCTAACAACCAGCCTTGATGTCCACATTTATTTAATCCTAGCCCTTACTTTATACACTCAGGTTCTAATGGTATCAAGATACAATAAGATATGCCTTACCTTAGCTTAAAATAGACCTTTGATTCTTCTTGATCTTCAGTTTCTTAAATCATCTCTTCTGGTTAATGCTTTGAGATATTTAGGAAAGCATGAATCCCTGCTCCTAGTGTTTTTAGAATGGTCCAGTTTCAGCATGTGGAAACTCAGTAACCTAAGACTCATGGGAAGGTGGGCTTATTCCCAAGATAACAGCCCACAGAGGGTTGCCTTTATTGGGGAGGGCCCCAACAGTGCTCTAACCAAGGTGCCATGTGTGGGACATTCCACGTGTATGCAGCTCCTGCCTTTTAAGAGATACTAAAAGGTATGAACGGGGAACTTTCCCAGATACCTGCAGTGTATGAATAATTCTTTCATGGGGGTGTCAGGGTCTTTTCTAGTTTATGAGCATGGACCTTCACCTCACCGAGCAGTAGCCTCCCAAACTCAGTGACTGCAAGCTGCATGCTGAGTATTAGTTGGGAAGTGCAGGCCTGACCCTTAGCCAGTACCTAGCTGTTTATGCCACTAAAGACCAAGACAGACCCTATACAGATGCAAGCACAGCCTTCCTGTTCCTTCTACAAATACTCTGGGCCAAGGAAGGAGGATCCCCAAAGATGCTTATTCCCTTACTGAAGGGAAACATTCATTCTCAGGCTCCAAGTTCCCCAGGATCTGTTTAGCCTCGTTTTCTTGTTGTTCTACATGCTTTTTCTGGGGAAGCATGTATACTTTCTGGCTTCAGCTTCATTCTGAATCTGTGACAACCAAAAGAAATTTTCATCTGGATGCCCCGCAAGTATGCAAATTCAAATGTGCAAAATAAATTTAATATCTGTTCCTTTGCAATGCAAATTGTTTCCCACTGTCATTTAGAGACCAAACATTAGTCTTTATTTATTTTTTTATTTATTTTTTAAAATTTCTTTTCGGTGTTCCAGAATTCATTGTTTATGCACCACACCCAGTGCTCCATGCAATACGTGCCCTCCATAATACTCACCACCAGGCTCACCAAACATTAGTCTTTAGAGGTAGAAATATATTCTTTCTTCCTCCCAACCCAGCCCATCTATTTAGGCACTGAGACCTGTGAAGTCAGCCTCAGAAATGTCTCTGAAATCATCTTCTTTTACTTTATTTTTTACTTCAACTTGTACTGAGCACCAAAAGCCTTCGTTAAGATGCAGGTTTCTTTACTAATGATGTGAGTATAGGGATATGTTATATATAAAACAAAATGACACTTGCAGTCCAGTGTGAGAGATGGTTCAATAGAGCTATGCACAAGGTTCTCTGGAAGGGTAGAATCCAGTAGCAGTCCCGGACCATTGAATATGTTCAATAAACCTGTTGAATCAAACTAAACTGAAGTGGTGATATACATTCTCTTTCCTGAAGAATGAATTTGTCAGACAACTGATGGGATGTTATTCTAGGCCAAAGAAATAATATGTGTAATATGAGCAGGAGACAGTATGGCATTAGTGAGAAAGAGCAAGACGATTGATAAAACTGGAAGGGAAGTAGTTAGGAATGGGGCTGGAGAGGTAAGCAGGGTCTCATGTTTCTCATTAATGGGTTTAGACTTTAAAGGAAGTGGACACTATTCAATAATTTTAGGCATGGAACAGAACTGACCAAAGGAGTCTGAAACTCCTTTGGGGGTGAGGAGATGTTGAAACAGTTTAGGGTGTCAAAGAGGCAATGGATTTCAGAAGAATTTATGAGGCAGACTCATTAAGACACTGGTGATATAGAGGATGGGAATGATGGGAGAAGGAGGAATGGGAGTCTGGAAGAGGTTCTGGAGTTTCCGTCTTGGATATGTAAGTGGGTCACTGCTTGAGCACACAGCCCCCTCTCCCTCTGGTGTCAACATAGTAATCCTCTAACTGGTCTTGCCTTCAGTTTCTCCATCTTCCTTACTGAAGAAAGAGTTCTTTTCTAAACTAAAATCTGCCCAGATGACCATCCTACATAAGGCCCTGTATTGATGCTCATTGAGTGCAGTACCAAAAAGTCTAAATTTAGTTACTGTCTTCTACCTACCATTCCAGTCTTACCCCTTGCCACATCCGCTGAAGCCCTCAACTCATAACCCCAGCCACACTGAGCTTCTCCCTGGGTCCCAGGCATGGTCTGCCTCCCCCTGCTCTGGGCCTGTACACATGTGGTTTACTCAGCTTACAAAACTTACTTAACTCCTCTCTCAGTAACATCACCTATTCTGTAAAGACCTTCTTTCCTTCCTCAGGCATAGTAGCTCGCACCCTCTTCTCTGCAACTCTTTCTTGTTGCAAATCTGGAAGTGAACTTCACATGATTCTGAATTAGTATGTCTAAATCTGTGTCTGGCACTATTCTCTGAAGTTTGAAACTATTATTCAGAGTTATATACCTTATCCTTACCATGGCTTATCAAGGGTGCTTCATAAACTTTTTCTGAGTGAACAGAATTTTCTTTTTTTGTGCTTGGCCACTATCACCAGTAAAAACAGGAGGACAACTGAGAAGAGAAGCAGCAGCAGAAGAAGAAGAAAAAAAAAAAGCAAGATTTTCCTTTGGATAAACCTCATGTTTGAGGACATAGGAAGTTTGAGAGTTTGGAAAGGATTTTTTAAGGTCTAGAATGAACAGTGTCCTTATGAAAGCAATAATATTACAAATGGAGACCCCTGTAGCATGTCTGGACCTATAAAAACACTTACTCCTCAGATCTATAAGAGAACATACTTTGAATCAAAAAGATTTCTGCTGCTCAGTATTTCAATTTGAAAAGCTATTTGTTTCAAGGCTTTGATGTGTGTGTCTGTGTGTATCAGAATGAAAAAGAGAGAAAGAGAAAGGGAAGGAAGGAAGGAGGGAAGAGAGAGAGGAGAAAAAAGTGCGAATGAGCATGTGACTCTTCCATTTTTTGCAGATTTATTTGTGAGTACATTTGCAAATCTCTTTGTGTTTGCATATTGTTTCCATGTGTTTATGTGGGTGTGTTTGTTTATGAGGGAGTGAACTGTATAAAAATGTGTGGTTTTCCTGTGTCCAAGTAGCTCAACAGAGTAATGTGTGCATATAGGTAGTAATCCAGTATATTAGGTCTCTCTGTGGGATATTGTGAATTTTGAAAGCATGCTTATAAACATATATAGGATTCTACCATTATATTAAATTTCAACAAGTAGTAACTCTCAAAGGATTTACAAATGAACAACTGTTTGAAGTAACAGACATTAAACCCATTCAATAATACATGTATATATCTCTAGTTTTATCTTTCAAAATTATAAATTTTATGAAAAGCACAGAAATTGTAGAAGCTGAAAAAGGTGGCAAAGGACGGTTTTCCACAGTTTCTTGATTTTTTGGGTAGGGTTTGTGTAGGGTAGTCTGTAAGAACTGATGACTACTGTCTCATCTTATATGTGCATCAGTGACACATGCCCATCTCTTCTAAAATAAACCAGCGACAGAAAAGAAGGATGGGGGTTAGCGGCCCTTGAGGACAGAAGGCTGATGTAAGTCTATATCAGCATCTGAGAGGATGACGGTATGGTGCAAAGGCAACAGGCTTTGGAGTCATCTAGAACTGATTGAGTCATCCGAATCACAGCTCTGCCCCTTCCAACCTGTGTGGCTTTAAGCACATTGCTCCACCTCTTCAAATCTTAGTTTCCTCTTCTATTCAACAAAGTTGAAAATACCCACCTCACCTCTAAGTGTAGTTGTGAGAAAACTGCCTTGTACGGAACCTGACAAAGAGGTAGAAGCTCAACAAACATGAATGCCTCTGTCAGAAGGAGCAATCAAAATGTAAAATAGTGGTGTTGAAAGAGACACACCTACTTGCCATCTTTCTGACATCTGCTAGATAAAAAGACAAGTGTGAAGACTGTGAGCTAGACTGGCTGAGAGGAGACCAAGAAATACATTAAGCCAGGTTGGCTGAGAATAATATTTTGAAGGGACTATAGCTCTGTGAATGATGAATACTGGAGAGGTACTTTAGTCAGACAGGGCCCATGTCCCCGAAGCTTCCCAGTTCCCAGCCTTCTGCCTCTATCCCCAAAGCTAAACCCAATCAGGAGCCAGAACAGAAAGAATCAGTTGCCCTTCCCCTCCCTTTAAGGCCCACCTAAAGGAAAAGAGGTCTGAGCAAAGGCATTGCATTATGATCAGGTTGCCCATGTTCTTATCAAAGAACAGATTGCCCATGTTCTTATCAGAGAACATATCTTATTTGTGGGGAACAAAACAAAACTGACCTAGGACATAAACCGGAATGTATGCGAGCTGTCCGAGTTTGGGAGTTAGGAGATATCTTGATTCCTATAAAATGGAGCCAGTGTGAGCTCAGCATGGTGATTAAGGCCAGTATCATATTTAATCAATTGAATCATTAATTACTTTGAGGAGAATGAACACTTAATTTCTAATTCATGTGCAGTTTAAAAGGGGGAATGCAATCCGTATGGTTCTGATTCAATTACACTTATATCATCAAAATAGACTGTCTTTTTTTTTTTTTTTAAGCTTTATCTTGGCCAAGAAATTCAATGAGCTTTTTTTAACAAGCAGTTTAAGTCTTATTTCTTAAAAACAGGAAGTCATAGTTAACTTTGGGTAAGCCAATTCCCTCTGGACAAGTTTTAGGAGTAGCTAAGTTTTGGACACCTACAAATCCTAAGTTGGTTTCAGTCATGTGGAAACCAATTTTTTGCACTTCTGAGCAAACTATCTCAGACTAGGTCAGTGGTGACAATATTGCTCAATAATTATGCTCTGCAAAATATCCGCCTGCTGTGTATGGTGATATGTTCAAAAGTAGCTCTGTTTCTGTAGGCTTTCTTGCCTACCTATTGTGTGATCTCAGGCAAATAAATCCCTTCCAGTGGGTCATTTAGAATCCACCAGTTGCTTCAATTCTAGGAGACTCAGATTTTCTAAGCTCTGCTCTCTAAAGTTCTTTTCAGTTTGAAAATGGAGTGGTCTGTGATTCTATGATCATCAGACATTTAGAAAACACTGAGCTTTGGTGTTATAAATCTAGATGAAAATTCTGTACTCAGATTTACTATTTGACCTTGGGAAGATTATTAAAACTCTGGGCCTCAATTTTATTAACCGTATTTGAGAAGATATATATTAAAGGACCTACCGGAGCACCCAGTTCAAAGTAATTATGTGCATCTTTGCTCCTTTGTTTTGCCCTCCCTCCTTCCTTTCTCCTTCTCTTCTCTTCATTTCCCTCCTTTTTTCTCTACCTCTTGTCTTTCTGTCATATTTTTATCCTTTTCTAATATGGTGTGAAGACTCCTAATGGCTTACACAGTTCCTTCTCAAAAGACTCATCTATGTGATTTCATCTTGAGTAGCTGGTGACCTGTTAGAGAACTGAGCAATTACTTCTGTTTGAAACTTTCCAGTGATACTCATTGCCTCACCAAGGGTCGCCTGGATGGGCACTCCTAGGTTAATGTTATGGCTACACTGGCCTCACTGTTTTCGATAATTCTGTATGCTTACAGAGAGATTCTGTAAAAGGACCTTTTTACCCCCTTTAGTTTCACCTTGTAGCTTTAAAGTTATCACATCCATCTTAAATATAAAACATGATTTTTTGGTACTAGTTAAATTCTACACTTATTCTTCTTAAGGTAATTTTATATTTCTTGAGGAAAAGTCATGCAAAAGCCCTTATGCCTGTCTAACTATAACACTGCTAATGAAATTTAAATCCTAGAGAAAGGAAATTCAGAGTCAGACATGAGACCAATGAAGCAAGACTTACTGCCCTTCCATGAATATTCTACAAGTCATTTTGAGACTATATCTAGGCTGTAAAATTTAGAGCTTCTGATGCCTGAACCAATTAAAGATGTGTTGATCCTTATAACATAAATCAGGACATTTTTTAGGGACTACATTTGCTAAAAATGCCCTTTTAGCAGTTCCTATACTTACATACTATAAAAACCATTTCAGCTGCATTTTCCTGACAAGTAACCTGTCTCCTTAAGAGTTCAGCATTTTAGACTCTTCATGTACAACTGTCCCTTAGAGTCATGTCTCCCAAGCTGTAATGTACATGTAAATAAACTGGGGATCTTGTGAAAATATAGATTCTGATTCAGTGCATCTGGAGTAGGGCCTGAAATTCTGCATTTCTACTAAGTTCCCAGGCAAGGCTGGGATGACACAATAAACCACAAGGTTTCCAGTAACTAAGCATTTGGATCAGCGTGGATCCCAAATCACCTAGTGCATGACAAGTGTGAACTTGAGCTTTCACAACAACATTAGTCTTAGCCCCTGTACAGACTGGAGAGGAGGTGGTCTATGGTCTTTCTTGTTTCAGGATTTGTTGATCATCCATAAGATCAGCAGCAGCCAATAAAACCCTTCTATCTGAACTTTAGTAAGTTTCTCCCTAGCCTTTGTTCATGTGAGTTAGAGAGAGAGAGAGCAGATAGAGTATTTCTGTATATTTGGTGCTTAGGAGAAGGTCACAGCTGCCAAAGTGTTCCCACCTCCTTCTCTACAGCACCTCTGCTGAACCAAGACAGTGCAGCTAAGGGCCCCTCAGCTTCTCGGAGGGTGATTAAGGTGAGAGTCTACACTATAGTTTAGGTTGTCATCTCTACATAATCCCTGTATACAAATCTGATGAGACTATGTTTGCATTCAGAACATTTGAGTAGAGGGTATAGAGTAGTGCTATAGAAGGAGGTATGGCTCCCCAGTTTACCAGCTGTGTGACTTTGGTCAAGGAACTTTACATCTCTTTGTTTTGGTTCCCTAATTGGTTAATACCAATCTGCAGTGTTGCTGAGAGAAGTCAAGATAATTTTTAAGTGCCTGCCCAAATAAATGGTAGATATTACTATTGGCATAATTACATTTGTCATTAAGTGCACTCTGATATAGTTGTTAAAGATGACTGGGGTAATGGATGAAGCCATTTTGTTATTCAGACCAATTCACTGTATAGATTTGGCTGGCATAAAGATCACTAGTTCATTCTGATAAATGATAACCATTAAAAACACCTCATATGATTGTGAATTTTATAACTGGTGAATGTGCTTCTAATAAGCTGACCAGGTGAGAGTAGGTCATTAAAAACCATTAAAAACACCTCATATGATTGTGAATTTTATAACTGGTGAATGTGCTTCTAATAAGCTGACCAGGTGAGAGTAGGTCAGAGCTATGTGATTTGCCCTTCAACCCTGCCCAACACACACCTTAAAGTAGAGAATAAGTAGAATCTGAGGCTGTTAACAAAATGCTTCCTAACCAGGTTTGGAGTATAGTCTGCAAAAGTGCCTACCCCGTTAACTCTGCCTTACTGTTTCCCTAAAAGTCCTCTGTAAGCGACATCCTGGTGCCTTCCTTAGCTCTCCCAATGCAGTTATACTAGAAACACTTCAAGTTTGTCCACTGTATTATTTGTTTCTCTTCCTCCTTCCTCTACAACTTTCCTCTCTTTTCTTCCCCATCTGAGGTTGGAAAGGATGAATGCTCCCTCATTGATCCATGTCAGTACAAAGGCCCCTAGCTTCACTTTAAAGAGAATAAGAGGCAATATAAAAAGTGAGGGGGCTGTGCATTAAGCCAGCTGCTGCCAAGCAGAAGCAGATGCACTAGAGGACTGAACTGGGTGGGGTTGGGAGGAGGGCTCTATGTTGGTGTCCAGGGGGCAACTCAATACCCTCTACCCTGTGTTAATGACTGTTGTAATCAGGGAAATGCTTTCCTGCCTTGGCCCCCTCCCCTTCTTCCTCCTGTGCTTTCTTAAGCACAATCATATTTCTGAAAAATAAAGCATGATTTTCCATCTCCTGCACTTACCAACCATCTAACTTTTCTCCCATTTTTTCCAAAGAATCATATTATTTAGAGGGCCCTCACCATTTATTCAGTTCAACAAAGTGAAGAAGGAAATGTTGTAAAAGTGACTATTTGCTTGTTAGTTTTAGGAATTAACGAATCATTTAAACTACAGCATGGAGGCTCCCAGGCTCTTTAGTCACCCTGGCTGGTCTGTATGTACACCTCTGTATACAAACAAGTCCATTTATGCAAACGTGCATAAATGGCCTCTGTGCTTCTTTATTCTGTTTAATTGAGGCACTAAGACTAAGCACATATATGGTATAAGCTTGTAAATGGCTTGATGTACACATTTGCAGGTAGTATATGTGCTGCTGACTGGAGAATTCATAGGCTGTAATTTCAGAGTGGAAGAGTCCTCAAAAACAGTCTTTCAAAATGACTCATCTGATGCTTGAACCCACTGTATGACTTCCTCATCTTGCAGCCTAAAGACAAGGCTTGATACCTCAATTATCAGGAAAATTCTTACCTCTCCAAACTGTCTGGATTATCTTTGATTACATTTCTTCATGTGGATTATATGTGACACAGGTGGGTCTATTTCACAGCTGTCTATCCCTGTGGCAGTGCGCCTACCTATAACATGCGGAGTTGATGTTAGGTCAGAGTTCTGCTTCTGGAAGCCTGGGCACCCCAAGCACACTGAATACAGGGCAGTCATCCATACCCATGAAGACAAACTTTTTGAGGGGTGTGTGCCCACTGTGTGGAGCTGTGGCTCTGAAGACTGCCAGTGCCTATGGATTTCTCTCAGCTCTTCTCTTAACTACACACTTGGAACAATTCCCTGCTCACCTGCAGCACTCTGTCAACAAGCAAGGAAAGCTTTAGGACAAAAGCCTAGGACACGACAGGCCCCTGAAATCCCTCACTGGGCCTCAGGGTGAACCCACACTCACAGATGGGATCGCTTCCAAACATTAACTAAAATACTCACACTTGTTTTTGACAACAGTGTTCAGGTTAAGTTTCACCAGTTGCTATTTTGGGTAAGGAGCTATGGCAGAAATGCCAGATTCCGGGTGGCTGTAATGCCTCTGTAAAGCCACCTTTCAACATGCTCCATTTGCTGTGCTTTCAAAGACTCAGCTGTATTGTTGCCTTCATAAGATTCAGCCCCAAAAGGTGAGTGGGGAGACCTGGGAAGGGCTTCTGAGGAGAGGGAGCCCCTGGGACAAGCTATTTCAGGAGTCTCCCTGCCTGAGTTGACTCGTTTTTTGATATGTGGAAGCAACAGCAAGGGGTGGCTTCCAAGGGCCTGTCTGTGATGATGGATGTGTTTGACCCTGCAGCCTGGGGAACAGATAGGAGTCAGCAGAACACAGATGTTGCAAGGAAGCCAAATTAATCTTTAGTGAGAATGTACAAGTTGGGCCCTCATTAGAATAGGCCTAATGGCCTAACCTCATTGCAAAGCAAGAGCTAACCTAACAGAATGGACACTAGCCTAAAATCCTCTAGGTCTTGTCAAGATTGAAGCAGCAACTGAATCATGTGTGTCAGAATTTCTTAAAAATCTCTCAACTGTGGGGGAAAGATTTCACAGCCAAGAAGAGCATAATATGAAATGCACTCTTTCTGCAGTCCTTCTGGGGGAGTTGAAACCCTGGGTTGTGGATACTTGAGCTTTATCTGATCAGACAGGTTAAGGAACAAAACAAAGTAAGACCCTAATCCTATGGGAGTCCCTGGGTGAGAAGTACCCTCTTCTTTAGAAACATTTACAGCGAAAGATGTATTTAATGGGTAAGGAACTCCACTTTTTTTCTATAAATAAAAATTACATGATAATTGAGCTAGATTAAAGTGGCTATTTGGCTGTGTAGAAATGTGTGGAAAGAGTTGTTAACACCAATGACTAAATGCATTTGGGTAGTTTTTATTCCCCCAAATTAGAAAGAGGTGGTATACTGATCTCTGAATTTATTTGTAGAATTATAAAACTTTCAGGGAATTTATTTCTAATTCTAAGGGTGCTAGGGAGAAGTGGACAGTCTGATGAATAAATTCTCTTTTGGTAGAATTTATGAATAAAGAAGAAAGGGGAGCTGAGGAAAGAGATTTATCACAAAAGGGATTTTTTTAAAAAGGATGTGAAAAGAGGGTAGGTTACATCAGATACTGGCAAGCCCAACGGAAATTAAGGTACCATGCTTATGAAGCACTGATCATGCATTACAACAGGACCGCCTAATGGGTCTTTAGTGAACACTCATAGAAAAACCAACCAGAGAAAAGAGGCAGTGTGGAAAATACCAAACGCATGAGATTTGTAGACAGAGAGACAGACCCATGTGGAACTTCTCTGAGCCTCAGATTATTTTCTATGAAATAAGGATAATGATACCCATCTTGCAAAGCCACTGGGAGGATTTCAGATCTAATTTTTAAAATGCTTATAAGACTAGGCATATTCTTGTCAAGTGTAATGATAATTAACACTAATGGTTGCTTCTATAGCTCATTATTATAGAGAAAATTTTAGGATTAAGGACCTTTTGGCAAGAGCATCTGGGCTTGGGTAGTAATCTAAACTTTCATTCTTCCTCCCCAGAAAAATAGAATATGGAAGCACCATCCATATCAGGAATTTGGCAGAGGATTTGACCCATCTCTTCTAGAGATGATCCACCCTTTTCTGATGCAACCGTTTCTTGTACTTTCAGAAATAGAGTTAAAACTAGCACTTGATTGAAGAAAAAAACAATAAAGAGAGAGAACTGATGAAATTAACACATGGAGACTAAATATCTATTATAAACATGCACATGGATTTAAGGGAAAAACTTTATCATATATAGGGAACAAATAAGAATCTATATAGAGAAAAGGGAACTAAAAAATAACCAAATGGAAATTTTAGAACTAGAAAATACAATATTTAAAATGAAAATTTTGCTGAATGGGCTTACTATCAGATTAGATACTACAGAAGAAAATATTAGTGAACTTGAAGACATTGTAATGGAAACTAGGCAAATCAAAAACACACAGAAAAAAAGGCTGACAAGAAATGAACGATGAACCTCTAGAGCCTGTAGTGACTAGTGGAACAAAATGAAACAGTTTAGCATATCTGTAATCAGAGAGCCAGAAGAATAAGAAAGATTGACACAGGAAAATAATATTTTAAAAAGCTAATAGTTGAATATTTTTCAAAATTGTTGAAAATAAATCTACAGATCCAAGGAGGTCAATGGACTGCAAGCAGTATTAACAGTCATCTAGACAGAAACATGTTATAAATAAACCAATGATAAAGAGAAGATCCTAAAAGCAACCAGAGAAAAAGACACATATAACAGAAGAACAATAAGACTTACTAATAACTTCTCATCAAAAATGGTGGAAGCCAGGAAATACTGTAATGAGATCTTTAAAGAATTAGATAAAGGAATCAACCTAGAGTTTCAATTCCAGTGAAAATATTCCTCAAAATGAAGGCAAAGACAAGACATTTTTGGTTAAAAGAATTGAGAGAGTTTTTCCAATAGACTTGCACTATTAGAATTATTAGTAGAAGTTCCTCAGAGTGAGAAAAATGAAACCAAATGGAAATTCAGATCTGCAGAATACTGAGAATGGTAAATATGTGGGCAAATAGAAGAGACATATTTTTTCACTTCCTAATTTGTCAGAAGAGTATTCTCTGATTAAAGCAAAAATAATAACAATATACTATGAGATTTAGTACATTAAGACATAAAATATATAATAAGAATAGCACAAGTAATGAGAGGAAGATAATTGTAGAATACTATTATAAGTGTCTTACATTATACATGAAGTGATATAATATTAATTCAGAGTTGACTGTGATTGCTTCAAAGCTCTACAGAAATCACTTTAAAAAATAAAATAGAAAGGTATAGTTAAAAGCCAGTAGAGGAGATACTAAATATTTTTTTAAATGCCAATCCATAGAAGATTGAAAAGGAGAGAAAAGAAACCACAGTAGCAACCCAACAAATGCCATAACTAAAAAAAGAAAAGAAAATAGCAACATGGCAGACACAAACCAACCATACTGATAACTGCATTAGAAAGTAAGACAGACTATATCTTTATAAATATAAAGACACTCTAAGCAAGACAGAGATAGTTTGAAAGTAATACAATGGAAGAACATGTATCATCTAATGAATACACATAAAAAATGTGGCCCAGATATATTAATATCACACAAAATAGACTTAAAAACAAGTAGTATTACTAGAAATAAAGAGAACTCTCATAATGGCAAAAGGGTGAATTCATCAGGAAAAAGAAAATAAGTCCAACAAATTAGGTATAATTCCTGGTTGATATTAGCCTACTGCAATAGCTTAGTATAAAGAAATAATGGGCCAAGAGAAAAGTATAACTATAAGATGTATAGAATAAGATATATAGAGAATGCCAAACACTGTAGGGCTAAGGGAAACTGTGTAAGAACACACTTTGAGGGGAGAATCACTGCCCAAAGCCAGAGTTGGATCTCACTGGAGAAGGTACGGTTGTAGCTAAACAAATGGCAAGGAAATTTCCTGCACTAACCGATCATTGCTGGAACAACTGGATATCAGTATGCAAAAACATGAATACAGACCATTACCTTGTACCATATATTTAAAAAATTAGCTCAAAAATGATCAATGAACAAAATGTAACAGCTAAAACTGTTAACACTGCTAGAAGATAACATACAAGAAAATCTTTATGACCTTTGGTGAAGTGAGGATTTCAAAGATAGGATACAAAAGTGTCAACTGTAAAAGAAAAAAAAAATTGATGAATTGGATTTCACCAAAATTCAGATTACACGTACAATGCAAAGGTAAGTCACAGAGGGAGAAAATATTTGCGAAATAAAATAACTGGTAATTTTCTTATATTCAGAATATATAAATAATTCTTACAGCTAAATAATAAGCAACCCAACTGAAAAAATGGACAAGAAATTTGAATAGACATTTACTAATGTAGATATATTAATGATATAAAAGCACACATAAAGATGTTTATCATTAATTATAAAGAAAGTACAAATTAAAATCACAATGAAAAACAATATTAAATGTTAGTAAGGATGTGCTGGAGCAGCCTGTACCCTCATGTTTCTGGAGTGATTACAGAGTGGTATGGTCAATTTGGAAAACAATTTGATGGTTTCTTAAAAAGAAACAATTTGATGGTTTCCTATCATGCAAACTACCAGTCTAACTGAAGGATTTACCCAAGAGAAAACAAAAATATATGTTCACACACAGACTTATATTTAGATAATCATTTCAGCTTGCCTTATAACACTAAAAACCTTGAAAAAACTCAAACGTCTATTATGTACTTAATGCATAAACAATGAGTAGTACGTATGTAACTATGGACTACCAAGGAATGATCTATTGACACAATAATACTAAATACTGTATAATTCCATTTATACCAATTTCTATAAAAGGCAAAAAATACACTGTCAGAAAATACATCAATGGTTCCAGAAGGGAGATGAGTGCAAAAGGACCTGACAGAACTCTTTGAGGTAATGGAATTTTCTGTTTCATGATTGTTGTGGTGGTTACATGACTATGCATTCACCAAAGCTCATTGAAACATACATTTTAAATGGCTGAATTATATTTTATGCCAATTGTACCTCAATAATGCTGTTTCTAAAAATATATTAAAAAAAGGAAAAACTCTCTTGTACCTATAACTCAATATATGTGTATTCAATTGGATGAAAATGATACTTAAATTAGAAAATTAAAAGGTAAAAATATGGTTATAATTATTATATAATAATTACATAATTATATTTGTAATTATTGTGAAAATACAGATAATTGCCTGACAACATGCAATAATTTCAGAAGAATAAGTTTGATATATTTATACAATGCACAGTGTGGAAAACTGGTTTGCCTCTTTGAGAAAAGGTTGACAAGGTAATTGTGGGGCTTGATTCCACTCCCAGACTGAGAGAAGAAACAGGATCCCTGGAGACATTACTCTAACTTCCCACTTAAAGGACTAGGCCTGTGACCCTGAATTCATAGTTTGGCCCCAATAGGTAACAGAAGGAAGTCCCCAAATATGTCATAAGGGAATGAAAGACATAGCCCGATGATGTTCAGAATTGAGACTGTTTCTGGTGAAAAGAAAGGATGACAGGGTTATTGGGACAGATGTGCCAAAAAAACCTTTCTTAAGAAACAAAATGTCCTGCCTTAATGCCAAAATCACTGGAAACGCTAGATATTACACAGAAGTTCCTTCTCACTGCTAGTCCAATTAGGCCAGATTTAGTTAGCCCTAGATATTCCAAAATGTGAGAAAAAAAATCCCCAATAGTCAGTTTGCAGCACATTTTTGCTGCACACATTTTGTTTTTTGGCTCAGTAGTTTATACTTCAGTTAAATCCAGAGTATTGAATCTGTTGTGGGCATCAGAACATTATTTTCCTTTAGAATCTTTGATTGCCCTGATCAGGACTGGGGTTTCAACTTCTCCCCAGCAGCCACAGGAAGCCACTAAATACAAATCCTGATGGGAAAGGCTCCAAGGAATGCAAAACCTGGTATAGTGCTTAAGAATGATATCTCCAGGAGTGCACAGAAACAATCAATAACAATACTGAAGTTCAATCTCTTGGGGGAATTTGTAGTTGATCTAGAAGAAGGCATTGTATGAATATTCTGATTTTTTTCCAAGAAGGATGTGGTGAGAGGTAAAACTTAGTGATTTTAAAATCTAAGAGGTAAATAATCTCTCTGTAAATGGTTCATCATTTATTCACTTATTCAACAAATACTAGTTAAACATATCCTATGTAAACACAATACTGTAAAAGTAAGAAATATATATAAGACAATGTCCCTGTTCTCAAAGGTCCAAAAATCTTTTCAGTAAAACAAGAAATGCATTCATGAGAAATTCAGTAGTCATACCTGGTAAAAATAATAATAGCAACTAATGAATTGAATGTTCTCTTTTGCTGAGTAACATAGTATATTTGCTATGAGAATATATATAGGCTCTTGTGCCTAACTGGGTTTAAATCTTGGATTTCCTTTTAGCTGTAGAACAATGTGTGGCACAAAGTAAATTTTGTTTAATTGTATTATTATGTTCTGTTTTAAAAGTATTATCTATAACCTGGGGTGGCAGGATGGCTCAGTAGGTTAAGCATACAACTCATGATCATATGGGTTTTGAGGCTGAGTCTACCTTTGCGTAGAGCTCAGTGGGGAGTCTGCTTGGGATTTCCCAAGCAGTGGGGAAGGGAGGCGTGTTTTTTCTCTCTTTCTCTTTCTCTTAAGTAAGTAAATAAATAAGTAAATAAATCTTTTTTAAAAAGTATTATCTCTAATCCTCAAAGCACTCTTATAACACTTAATAACACTTAATAACACCTCCTTTATAAATGAAGACATGAGGTTCAAAGAGGTAGTAAGTGAGAAAACTGAAGTATATTTCACTGTGGACTGAAGTAATCACAGAAACACAATGGCTGATGTAGGATTTTATCTGAACTATGATGAATGAAGTAGGATTTCCAGTGGATGAAGAATATGCAGAATATTAGAGACTAAAGATACAGCAATAAGCAGAGGAATAGAAGTAGGAATAAACCTGAGGGATGAATATTCCAGATTAGTTTGAGTTTTTCTGTGGGGTAGAAGTAACTGTAGTAAAGATATTAAAAGTAAATAGAATTTAATATTTAGAAAAATTTAAATACCAAGCTCAAGGAGTTTAAAATTAGTACTGTAGAAAGCAAAAAGCCATTGAATCTCAATAATTTAAAATGGTAATAACCTTAAATGTTACCTAGTTATTCTCCCTCCTCTTTATTACCACCACCAGTGTCACTCAATAGAGCAAAGGTTCTTAACTTCTGGCTTTATCTGCCAGAGCAGGGCTTCTGAACTCATGTTTGAATTTGGCACTATCAGCGCTTGATGCCTCATGGTATCTTGCTCATGTTTTGTAAAAACTCTTCTAACTAACATCACAGAACTGAGATTACTTAAACTGCTACTCATCATAGGGAGACAGTTTCCAATGTAAGTCCAGTAGAGTCAAGTACCTGCTAAAACACACACACACACACACACACACCAGCACTCTGCAGAGAAATATAAAAGAATTGTGTCTATAGCATATTATTCACAATGTCCATGATATAATATAAAATTTGTTAGCATAGAAAAAAAAAATTAAATGTGTTAATTTGGAAAGAAATAGGAAAACCTGACCAACTCTTAAGGAGAAGGAAAATCAGTGAAGACCAATCCTGAGATGACTTAGATGTCAGAATAGACAAGAATTTTAAAGCAACTGTTATAATTATGCTTAACAAGGTAAATGAGAATATTCTCATAATGAATAAAATGACAAAATTCTTAGAAAAGAAATTTTTAAAAAGGGAGTAGTACTGAAAGATACTACACTTGAAATGTAGAAAATGTACTAGTTGGGCTTAATTATAAAATGGAGATGATGGAAGAGTCGGTGAACTTGAAGATGAAGTATCCAAGCTGGAGAACAGAGATAAAAAATTTTCTGAGATATAAATAGACGTTTGAAGACCCATGGAATTATCAAGAAGTCTAACATACATGTACCTGGAGTCTTCCATGGGTAAGAGAGAGATGAGGGGCAGAAAATAACATATGAAGAAATAGAGACATGAATTCAATAAATGATTCAAATATTATTCATTAATGGTGGCCTACATGGGATATGGCATTGAAAGCAGTCCTTGCTGGGCAACCAACAGGGGGGACTCTTTTTCTAGGATAAATATAAACAAAATAAAACTGAGTCAAAGTTCATCTGTTTATTTTATTATCACTATGCTGGAGATTATAAAAACACCAATGATAAAATACATCTTCCCCCAGAATTCTTTGTTGGTCTAAGTTCTAAACAATTGTTACAGTTAATATTGATTTTCATAATGCATATTTAGCTTCTAATGAGCACATTTTTCTTAATTTTTAATAAATATTGAATTACACACAGGAGTTAATTTGGATTACTCCCAGTTGCATACTTGGTCCCTAATACAGTAAGACTCGAATATATACATGCATTCATTCCAAGAACAATAAAGTTCAGAATAACTTGAGTGCACTTTATGTACAATTTCATCAATAATTCTTATGATGCTATATATACCTGATTTTAAACTGTAGATCTGAAATAAATAGTGATAGCATTGTGATTGTAGTAATGATGAGACAAAACTTGAATGACTTCCATTTTGTCACTCTATATGATCACATGGAGTTATTATTTGTGTTTAAAATTTAAACAGTGGAACAAGGTAAAAACTGTCAGGTATAATATTTTTCTTTAGAAAGTGCAAATTTTAGTTCATAGGTAAAATTTTTAAATGATCTTGGAAAATAGTTAGAAACTTTAAGTGTATTCCCTTTTAAATTGTTCACTATTTGTTTTTAAGCCAATAAACAAATCTAGAAAATAAAACATTACTCTAGTAGTACCATTTAGTCATTATATAAATTTACCTTTTTGAAGATATTCTTGCTATATTAAAATTCATTTATAGTTACTAGATAATTATTTCCATAAAATATTTTACACAAGATACTGACAAAAATACCTGAGTTAAAACTGCCAGATTGAAATAAAAGCTACCAAATTCTGTACTTCTGTCCTATAGAAACTTGAAGGACCTTTCAGTCATTTGGAATATTGTTCTGAGACCAGCAAGTATTTAATAATGTTTTTGCTTTTGGTAAAGAAACGTGAAGTGAAAAACCCATACCAACATGAAAGGGCAACAACCCAGTGGAGCCCAGCAAAGAAAATTTTTAAAAAACGAAAGAGGCAATTGCAGCAATGTCTGGGTCTATTTTGAAATATGTAATGCCTTCAACATTGCATAGAGGTTACAAAAATTGTGAAGAGTGCAAGCTGGCACATGCAAAGCATGGATGCTAGAAACAACACAAGATTCAGATGACACATGGATGAAAGACAACAATGAATCATTTTCTATAAGCATTGACACCAAGGAAAAGAAAGGAAATGTTAGCATAGACACTGACGGGATTGAAAAAAAATTAAAAGGAGAAGAAAATAGCACAAATAAAGCAAAGACTTTGATGAAGGGATGACAGTGAATGATATTTTAATCTATTTTGATATTCCTGCTTGGTCAATACTATTTCCAGATGAAAAAAGTTAATCTGGTTAAGAAAGGAAGTGAACCTTTTCAGAATAAATACGGACATTTCTCTGCAGTTCAAAGACAAGGAGAAAAGAGCAAAGGAAGCAGTCAACATTTGACAACTTCATGACTTTATAAATCTTTACTAAACAATGCAAAAAAAGCCAGTTTTTTCAAGACTGAAATAATTACTTTGTTTTGGTTGTAGACTATGATATTGGGGTAAAAAATGAATATCCAACCTTATAACTGCTTTTAAACCTGGAAGAAATTAAATCCTAAGTCTGTGAGATATGTGAAAAAATATTTCTCCTGTTTTTTTTTTAACCATTATTATTCATTTTATGTAATGACTATTACTGACAATGATTTTGTTATATAGAAGATGGAGTGTCAAGCATACTGGGTATGCCATTATTCATTAATAATAATATACTCAGTAATTCTTCTAAAGTGATCATTTTGATGATAGATATATAAATGATTTGTTGAAGTCATATTATTTTTTGATTACTCTTTTTTCTTAGACTTCCAAAAATCCACACATAAGCACAAAGAGAAAACAAATATAAAAATTGCTTATCTTTTGTATTAACTGGAGTAGTGTAAATCAAAGCAAACTGATGGTGTCATTTTACATATATGAAGTTAGAGTCTTCAAGTTATCATTATAATACTCAATACTGGTAAGATTAGCACATCTATATAGTAATGATAGCAGTAAGAATTTGGGCAGTGACACGGCAACAAATAGAAAAGCTACTGAAGTGTTCATACACTAGGCCTAGAATCTTAAATCTTATGTGTCGGAAAATACATTTCATATATATGTATATATATGTAATATAAAACACTGCTTATATAAGTTATAATGTATAATATGCAGATATACCATAGTTTATTTTACTACTCTCCTGTATTTAGGAATAGAGTATTTCCAACATTCTGCAATTATAAATAAAGCTGATATGTGCACACTTATTTTCATATGGTTGGTGGGAAACTTTAAGGTAAATTTCTAGACATGAAATTATTGAGTCACAAGGTAAACACATAACTTAGTTATGTTAGATATTTCTAAACTTCCTGACAAAAAGGTAAATGCCAATTTGCATTCCTATCAACAATATGTAACTATCCTTGTTTACCCAAAGCCTTGAGAACAGAATGTGTTGTCATGCTTTTTTCAATCTGGCAATGTTATAGGTGAGAAATGATATCTTAGGTTATAATTTTGTTTTGTTTTCCTTTTTGGTTTTATTTTACACTTGGGCCACCACAAATTTTATTAGCTTAACCATATTCATAAACTTTTTAAATTGTGATAAGATACATAACGTATACAGTCTTAACTATTTTTAACTGTACCTTTCAGTAGTGCTAAGTATGTTCACACTGTTGTGCAAAAAAATTTTTTGAACTTTTTTGAACTTTTTTTCATCATACAAAACTGACACTCTTTACTAACTAAACGACTACCCATTTCTCTCTTCCAGGAGCCCCTGATAACCACCATTCTACACTCTGATTCTATGAGTTTGACTACTTTAGATACTTCATATGAATGGAATCCTACAGTATTTTTTTGTGATTAGTTTATTTCACTTAGTATAATGTCCTTAAGGTTTATCCATGTTTTATCATATGTCAGTTTCTTTCCTTTTTAATATTCCATCATATTATATGTGCCACATTTTATTTATCCATTCATCTGTTCATGGACACTCGGCTCTTATAAATAATACTGCTATAAGAACATGAGTGTTCAGATACCTATTCGGGAAACTGTTTTCAATACTTTTGGATATATACTAAAGAAGTGAAATTTCTGGATTACATGGTAATTCTATTTTTAATTTTTTGAGGAACTGCCTTACTATTTTCCATAGTGGCTGAACCATCTTATGTTCCTACCAATAATGCATGAGTTCCAATTTCTCCATATCCTCACCAACACTTGTTATTTTCTTTTCTTTTAATTTAATTTTATTTTTTTGTGTTCCAAAATTCATTGTTTAAGCACCTCACCCAGTGCTCCATGCAATACATGCCCTCCTTAATATCCACCACCAGGCTCACCCAATCCCCCACTCCCTCCCCTCCAAAATCCTCAGAGTCCACAGTCTGTCATAGTTTGTCTCCCCCTCCGACTTCCCCCAACTCACTTCTCCTCCCCAACCATTCTAATGGTTGTGAGGCAGAATCATGCTGTGATTTTGATTTACATTTTCCTAATGATTACTGATGTTAAGCATCTTTTCATATGCTTGTTGGTTATTTGTATATATCCCTTAGAGAAATGTCTGTTTAGGTCCTTTGCCTATTTTTAATTCAAATATATATATAATTTTTTAAAAAGATTTTATTTATTTATTTGACAGAGAGAGAGAAAGAGAGAGAGGGAGAGAGAGTGCACAAGCAGGGAGAGTGGAAGGAGGAGAAGCAGGCTCCCTACTAAGCAAGGAGCCTAATGCAGGACTCGATCCCAGGACTCCGAGATCATGACCTGAGCCTAAGGGAGTTTCTTAACCAACTGAGCCACCCAGAGACCCCTATAGCTTTTGATTTGTAGAAGTACTTTATATGTTGTGGATATTAACTCTCTATAGACAGATAGATAGAGATATAGATAGTTGTGATCTGCAAATATTTTCTCCCTTTCTGTTGGTTGCCTTTTCACTTTGTTGTGTCATCTGATGCAAGATTTTTAATTTTGATGTAGTCTAATTTATCTATTTTTACTTTTGTTGCCTGTGCTTTGGATAGCATATCCAAGAAATCACTACCAAATCCAATGTCATAGAGCTTTCTTCCTATGTTTTCTACTGAGTTTTACAGTTTTAGCTCTTAAGTCTTTGATCCATTTTTGTATGTGGTATAAGTAGGGCTCCAACTTCATAACTTAGCATATGGATATCCAGTTTTCCCAAAGGCTTTTTGAAGATAGAGTCTTCTCCACTGAATGATTCAGCACCCTTGTCAAGAATCATATGATCAACTATTCAAGGATTTATTTTGGTGCTCTCTAACCTATTCCATTAGTCTATATTTTTATCTTTGTGCCATTACTACACTGTTTTGACTACTGTAACTCTGTGATAAGTTTTAAATTCCAGAAGTGTGAGACTTTTAACTGTGCTTTTTAAAGATTCTTTTGGCTATTACAGGTTCCTTGAAATTTCAAGTAAATTTTATGATGATTTTTCTATTTCTGCCAAAAATGCAACTGGGATTTTGATAAAGATTGCATCAAATCTGTACATCACTTTGGATACTGATATTTTAATAATGTTTAGTCTTCTAATCCATGAACATAGATGTTCTTCTATTTGTTGCCATCTTCTCTAATTTCCTTTAGCAATATTTGTAGTTTTCAGTGTACAAGTCTTTCATCTTATGGGTTAAGTTTATTCCAAAGTACTTTATACTTTTTGATGCTACTATAAATTGAATTGTTTTCTTAATTTTCTTTAAAGATTGTTCACTGCTAATGTACACAAAACCACAACTGATTCTGTGTGTGTGTGTGTATGTGTGTGTGTTAGTGGTTATGTTATTTATTTGAAAATAGTTTTAAAATATAATTCAAAATTTGTTTTTATTTTTCATTTATTTAAAAATTTCCCAGTGTTAATATGTCTATGTCATTGTCAAAAATTTCCCAGTAAGAGGTCTTTTTTTGTTTGTTTATTTTCAGATTAGATTTTTTAAAAAGATTTACTTATTTATTTGAGAGATAGAGAGACGGGGGGAGAGAGCATATGCGCAGGGAGAGGGCCAGAGAGAGAAGGAAGAAGAGAATCCTCAAGCAGACTCCCTGCTGAGCATGGACCCTGACCCAGGGCTCACCTCATTGTTGCAGGTTGCAGGGTTCTTGTCTCTGGGAATCAAAGAATGAATCCTGAGGACACAAAAAGGTGAAGTGAAAGTTTATTAAGTGAAGATGAGAACAAAAAGGAAAGAAAAAAAAGCTGTCTAGGGTTGAGAGGGGTCCTGAATGGGTGGTACTGAGACCTTTTATGGTTGGTCTTTTGTAGAAAACTGACCAGGGAACTTAAATCTTCTTGATGTCATTACTGGTAGCACCATGTTTACTTTATTCTTCAGAGTCTGGTAACTTTCAGTGGTCAATTTGTAACTTTCATGGAAATACCTTGTCTATAACATTTAAGACAAACAAGGTAGTCTCCTTATTTTCCCTTATTTCTGGTTTTGTTTGTAGCTATTATGAAAATATCTCATCTATAGCATTTTTCCACATTTGGGATTTATGTGAGCCTGCTCACACATAGGCCCCAAGTTTTGTACACTGAAAACTACAAATATTGCTAAAGGAAATTAAAGAAGATGGCAATAAATAGAAGAACATCTATGTTCATGGATTAGAAGACTTAACTCACCCTATTTAGCCCTGCCTGTCCCTTACTCACCAGGATTCTGAGAACATGACTTGAGCCAAAATCAAGAGTTGGATGCTTAACTGACTGAGCCACACAGGCACCCCCAGATTAGAATTTTTAAACCATACTTCTATACAACCTAATAGATCAACAAAGTAATCATAATGGAAATTATTAAAACTATGCATTAAGAAAAACAGCATATGTAAAAATTTGTGGGATATAGCTAATATGATGGTTTAAAAAAATTATTTGCCTACTAATACTGATAAAGAAAAAAGTCTGAAAATTGATGTACTCTTCATAAAACTTAGAAAAAAGAAAAACAATACACCTGTAAAGTAGAAGAAAATAAATAATCTTGCTAAGTAAAACAGAGAGAGAAGGCACAGATTTTAAGAGTATAACAGAAGGCACAAGTATCAGATTTTAAAAAGAATATAACTATAGCAGGGATGAAAAGATAATGAAATGAAATTATGAATAACTTTATGCAAACTATTTAAAAACTTATGAAATATTTAATTCCTAGAAGAAATATAAGTTATTAACTGTATTCATTAAGAAATAGAAAACATGAATAGTTCTATAAGAAACAAAAGAAATTAAATAGTAGTTTTAAAATATCCTACAATGAAAATAATAGGCATGAATTTTGGTAGAGAATTTTAATAAAACATCTATGGATTAGAAAATACAAATAACATAAAATTTCTCCAGATCATGGGGCATAGGGGAGTGGGAAGAAATAATCATGGTCTAGTATATTCTTGATATCAAAACCAGACAGGAACAGTTTAAAAAATGAGAAGGGAATGTTATAGGTCAAACTCATTTATAAACACATATGCCGCATTGGCTTCTCTTTCTCCCACTCCCCCTATTTGTGTTCTCTTCTCTCTTTGTCAAATAAATAAATAAAACTTTAAAAAAAAATTCAGATAGAATAAATTTGGGATGCAAAACTTAAAAATTTTTAGAATCAATATAGTAGAACTCTTTATGATCTTAGGATAGGATAACACTTATTGTACAAGACTCAAAATATGTAAACCATAAAGGAAAATATCTGATAAATTGACATTAAAATTAAGAATTATTTTTCATCAAAAGATACCATAAATAAAATGAAAAGATAAGCCACACACCCAACAAAGATACTTGTGACACATACTGAAAAGGAATTAGCATTCAGAATATATAAACAAGAAAAGAAAAGCAATATAAAAGTAGACCATATTAGCAGGTAATTCATAAAGGAGACACATGAATGACCAAAAATCATATCTGAATATATTCACCCTCATTAATAATCAACAAATGCAAATTAAAACCAGTAAATTCGCCAGAACTATAAAATCTGACAACTCCAACTGCTTGTATGGACATGGAACAAGAGGAACTCATACACCGTTGGTGAAATCATAAATTGGCATAATCACTCCATTGATAGACACGTCTGTATAATCTGTTAAAGTTGAAGATGTATGTGTACCTCATGACCAGCAATTCCTTCCATTCCTGGAGATACTCCTTGAAAAACTGAAATGTGTACCAGAGAAGACACAGAGACAAAAACTGGAATAACCTTTATGTCCATCAATAGAAGAAGGCATAATAAATTATATTTAGCTATACAGTGGAATATTATGCAACTATAAAATTTAAAGGACTATATGCATCAATATGGGTGAATCTTGGGAACTCTACACTGAACAAGAAAAAGCAAGAAAGAGAAGACTATGATCTCATTAAATGAAGTTTAATAAAGAGCCAAAACTAATCAATTTATTATTTAAGGACACATACTTTTGTGGTAGTGACACAGAGAAAAGCAAACAAATGATAAAACAAAATGTAGTATTGTAGATAGCTTTCAGGAAAAGGGAGGGGAATATAGTCAGAAAGGAACCCACAGGAAGTTGTAGGTATTGGTAATAACCTATTTATTAAGCAGGATGCTTGTTTATTGTTATTCTTAAACTCTACAACTATATTATGCATGCTGTTTTGTATGTATATTTAATAATAAGTTGTTTACCATCCCTATGTATCCTCTATAGAAAATGCATTACTGGAGACCAATAACAAAAGCCAAGAAATCAGCAAGTTCCAAGTGTCCAGCAGTGGCTGATATTGAATTAGAGCATCGACAGAGAAGAGTAGAGATAGTTAATAGGTGCAGTTCTTAATGTTGTCACTAAAATTTTATTTTGCGCAATGTCTTCTTGGATTCTTTACAGAAATGAGGAGAACACGTCACGAGTTGATGGCCAGATGCCATTTCATACTGGATTGTGACTCCAATTTTCTCAGCAACCCCATGCTGTTGGAATTGGGGAAGATATTGTCCATTTTATTTGATAGATCAAAAAACTTGGTTGAGAGAGCTTAAAGCAAATTGCTTCAGGGCACAACTAATAAAGGTGAAAACACTCTGGACTTCCCTCTACACCCGCCAGCTTTCCTCAGTTGTCTATGCACAGAACTGTCAGCAACATCCAGCATTGCCAGCACTCATGCTTGGAAGCACTCAGCCTGCCTCAGTCTCTTTGGGGGCTCCTCTGGGTTGTGAGGGAGGTGTGATATATTGGGTATGGTGGAGGTTAAGTATCCATTTCCTCTGACTTTTTGCTTATTAGTAGTAGCTGTCCCTGAGCAGCTTTTTGACTGAAGCCCTCTGGTCTCCTGACGGCTGAGGCACTGGGGCTACAGAGGACCTTGATATTTAAAGGTACATTTGCAGAGAAGAGACCCTTTGCTGATCTAAGGAACAGCGTGTGAGACTTGGATGGGTGAGGGGGGCCAAAGCTGGAGCATGTGAATGATAGCTTCATCAACTTGACATTCCCTCAGGTCCCACCACCTACATAGGGGTTCTTTCCTGGCTATTTCCCTACCAGATGTAAAAATTATTAAGCGTATTTGGCTAGAGTTTCTTGGGGACTCTTCTTAGTTTTTTTCTTCACATTATTTCCCTTTCTGCCCCCAGTTTTTATCTCCATTTTTATTTTCTGCTCTCACATACACTAGAGCCAACTTGTTCCTAAAATTGTTCCTAAGTTTGTTCAGGTACTAAGGTACAGAGAAGGAGCTCCCGAGAATTACCAGTGCTAGTGCTGGACCCTGAGGTATTTTCCCAGAATCCAACAGAATTCTGGGGTAAGCAAGAGCCAGTAACAAGGGTGTTTCTTTCTCCAACAATTCAGTAATCCAGTAACCCTAGATTTAGAAAAGACTAGGAGCTAGCTTAGAAAATTCTCTACAGCATAAAAGAATTCAAGAAGCTATTGACTAATAAGCAGATGGGTTTACAAAACAAAGTGGAAAAGTTGTCACGGGATTTTTTTTTTTCACCAATTTTCACTGAAGTATAAGGACTTCAGGAAAAAGTAATGAGTGAGTCCAGGTCATAGAAGATGCTGGGGCCTTGAACTACTGGTCCCACAAATAAGAAATGAGTCATATACACTGCATCTGTATGGCTGTATACACAGATGCATATGCATAGATATGTATATATTAGTAATATGTACTTCTAATCTACAGAGATTTGGTGACCCTAGATAGCACCTCACTTGTTCTAAAATCTATTTATTAGTGGCTCTAAAATCTCTAAATTTCTATTCAAAGGTTGTTTCTATGACAACTTTTAGAATGTTTAGGATCCCACCATTAAAATGCATTTGGTTCTGAGAGAGTCATATTAACCACAACTAAAATACTTGTTCAGCATGTTACAATTTATAAGGACATTTACAACATAGTGAGTCACTTACTCAAAACAACAACCTTGTTTTTTTCTATCTTAGGAAGAGCAGGAGTCTTAGAAAATTATGCATTTCCAGTCCTTTGGTATAGGAGTTAGGACTGAATCTGATATTTGACTTTTATTCTGTTCATTACTCTTTAGTCAAGATGCTAACTACTAATGTCTTAGTATAATTTTATCACATATGAGTTGGAAAGTAAGCTTGATATGGCCTGAACCTTGGACTGTTAGCAACCAGTCCTGAGACACCATCCAGGGCAATTTTCCTCCATTGAACTTTGGTATGCAGATCAACCTGGAATATAATTATTCTGGGGAGAGGGGTTATTGTTAAAATTTCAGGTTCTTGAGCTTTATTCCAGGCCTACTGACTCAATTTCCACAGATGGGAACCTGCCTTTTTAAAACAAGCCTCCAGGTAAATTTTACATGCTCTAGACTTTGAGAAGCAGTGGTTTAGCAGCCACATGGTCCTTTCTAAGCCCACTGGCCACATACCTCTTATGAGTTTCTGGGGCTCTGATTGTTTTGGGAAAAATAGGTCACAGTCAATATAGATCCCTGAAAGTTCCTGGTTAAAATTTGATTCCTTGGCCAAAAATTCCTTCCCCATCCCACCCAAAAATGCAGGTTTTTTTTTTTTTTCCAGGCTGGTCCAGAAGAAAGGCTAATCATTGTTCTCATTCTGACTAATTGGAGACAGTCTGACCACAAATATCCCCCTTTGTGCGTTTTCCCTTCTACAGGGCTTGGGCAGGGCTACAGAGAAGCTGTTGGAAGGCGGCCTGGGTGGGACCCAGAGGAGAATAATTACAACTGCAGTGCCTTCTGTCATTAAGTCCTGAGTGGAATGCTGAGTCGAACAATGGAAAAGGTCTCTGCTGTCCTTGGGAACATTTTTGTTATTGTCCCAAGCCAAGGACTTGAGTGTCAAATGAGATTTTTTTATGTCTGTATTTTTTCACAATTTTTTTGGAGTTTCCTATGGTCTGCGAAGTAACAATAATTCACTTACAACCTTGCAGCTGGCTATCCTCAATTTGTTAGAGCTGGTCTGGGGGTCTGGGTAAACTGAATGGGTTACAATTAAGAAGGACTATTGTTTCCTTTTGATTTCTTGGAGAAGGGAAGACGGTAAATGATTGCCTCATATATGGGAAGAAGCCTCATATTTCTTATCAGCAGCAATACCTTCTTGTATAGTACAATATTGCTTTGAAAACTTTCTTCAAATATAAATCCTATGCACAAATAGTAGAAGTAGTAGCCGCAGCAGCAGCAGCAGTGGTAGTAGTTGACTTTTATGGAGTATTTATTTTATTCTATTTCCTGTTCTAAGTGTTCTATGCACATTTTTCATTCAATCCTTCAGTAGCTCTGTAAGTTAGAAGTTCTTCTTGCTTTAGGGATGAATAAATGAATTTTAGAAAGTTGAAATAAGTTTTCTAAGGTCAAATAGATAAGCACTGGAATGGCAATTTGCACCAGAGAGGTCTAGCCTCAGAGCTGCATTCCTTTTTGCTACAGCCTGTATCCCTCCTTGGCATGTACAATGTCTCCTACAACAAAACATACCCACATTTTAAGCCTTGCTTAAGATGATGAGAATACTGAGTTTGATTATTGTGGTAGCTGTATTTTTTAAATGAAAAATTAGGACACTCTGGAGGATATAGGAATGAAACTTCTGAATTAAAGCTGTCTGCAAAAAGACTAAGATGAAGTCTCTAACATCCCATAGAGAACACACCAAGGATATCAACCGGATCCTTTCCCTTACCTCTTTAATAAAGGACTTTCAAACATACCTTCTCCATGTGTGGAAACATTTATAAAACATGTAGTTGGGTGTACTTAATAAATATTTATTAAATGAATGAATATATTCCTATCTTTAAAGAATTTCTAATCTAGCAAGAATGGTAAGTCAAACAATTGTTATAACTATGTTAAATGCTGTTAAAAAGGTAGTTGGTACCTTATGAACATGTAATCAGTATTTATTGAGGAAATAAATGAATCTGTAGGGTGATTAGGGTTCCTGAAAGGGCCAGAAAATAATTCCCAGAGACACAGTCAGCTATGATGGGACCTAAAAGACAAGTAGACATAGGCCAAGTAAAGAGATACAGGAAAGCCATATGAGGCAGAAAGTGCTGAATGAATAAAGTATCAGAGAAAAGAGAAAAAAAACTGAGTGTTTAACAAATTCCAGTCATTCAGTATGCCTGGAACATAAATAACAGTGGATTTGGAGGAAAGATGTTGAAGATGAGGTTGACAGACTAAGCATGACCAGATCATGAGGGTCTTTCATGCTGTGGAGCTTAGAATTTATTGTACCTTCTATGGGGAACTTTTGAAAGATATGTAATAGTAAAATGCACACATGCTTAATAATCTATATATAATTCACTCTTCAGCAAGGGACCTATTCTTCACAACTAATCTTTTTATAGATTTGAGGATGTAATTGCTGACAAACCAAGGGAGGCCTTAAATACTGTGATAGAACAGGATTTCTCAATCTTTCATGTTCATGGGATTATCTGGACGTTCTGTCTAAAAGTATATTCTGATTCATCAGGTCTGCTGTGGGGCCTTAGATTCTGCATTGCTAGGTGATGCCGATACCCTGGTAACTACACTTTTAAGTACCGAGATAGTAGAAAAGGAGCAAGAAAATGTCTCAGAAAAAATAAATTTTGTTAATGGAAACCCAAAGTGGGGATGATGCATAGAAGAGGCAGGCTTAGTGAAATAAAATTTAGGCAGATAAGAAAGAGTAAGAAAATGCCCAAGAAAGGCACATCAAGTAAATAATATGAAAGCACCCACTCTTGACTAATGGCAGGGAGATGAGAAAAACATTTCTAAAAGGAAATGAAAGAGGATTTGCTGACATCAGCGACTAAGCTGTAATTGAGAGCAAGTCTGCAATAGTGCATCATTTCCCAAATTGTTCTATAAAATGGTAGAACTATAGTAATTTTTAAGTGTTTTCAGCTAAAGCTTTTATAGCCAAATAAGTTTGGCAAATGCTGTTAAAGTTAACTAATTTCTACAAAGCACTTTTCCAAGGAACATCCTTGTCTTAGTCTATTCAAGTTGCTGCAACAATAATACCACAGATGGAGTGGCTTATAAGTAATAGACATTTATTTCTCAAAGTTCTGGGGGCCAAGAAGTCCAAAATCAAGGTGCCCACAGACTCGATGTCTGCTGATTCTCAGACTACATTATTAAGCAGGGTAACAGAAAAGGAGGAAGACAATATCTCAGAAAAAATAAAATTTTGATGGAAATAAGAAATGGGGGTGGGGCATAAAATAAAGGAGGGAGCATAAATAAAGTGTGGGCAGACTTCATGGTTCCTAGATGGCCATCATTGGCCAGTTTCTCACTGTGTCTTCACATTGGTGGAAGGAGGAAGAGAGCTCTCAGTGGACTCTTTTATAAAAGGGTGCTAATCCCATTTATGAGGTGTCCACTCTCATAATCTAACCATCTTCCAAATGCCCCACCTCCAAACACCATCACATGGGGAATGAGGTTCCAACATTGGAATTTTGGGGAGACATAAACATTCAGTTACAGTAATCCTTTTCACAAGACACCTAATTAACATCTCAAGTCCCAGGATTTTCACTGAGCACAGTATCAGAAAACTTGATTGACTGAAAAAAAAATCACTGGATTTGGAGTCAGGCCTGGGTTGAAGACCCATCTCCTTACAAGTTACTTAACCTCTTTGAGCTATAGTGGCTTTATGAATAAAATGGGCATCACGTTACCAATTTCTCAAACCTATCATGAATATTGAGTAGGAGAATTAAGAGGAGAAAATAAGGAAGAATAGGAGAGTATAAACTCCAAAGCATTATGATACTATGCCTCTTTTTGACTACTTACATTATCTTATGCAATGTTCCATTCATTCAGTTTGATCTTCGATGAAAGAATAAATAAATTAATTAATTGATGTCAGAGGCCCCAAAATCCTAAAGGGACTTAATAAGAGAGCTGGCAATTGATTTTCTCTTGAAAAAGGCAAGAACCAGGAAGAGGCCAATGAAGGATATGCCTTGATCTGTTACTTTATTTTTTCTCCTCTTTTCTGTGTGCTCTTGTATTGCTAAAGGGTAAAAGATCTAACTTCTAGAAAATAATAATTCTTTCAAATGCAGAGGATGGATACTACTTGAAACAGGAGAAATTTGGAGAACAAAGTCAGCTCCATGTTCCGGTGGGTGGGCCAGTGTTAATTAATAACAAATGAAATGTTAGGATTTTTCATAACCCATCCCATGATGAGTAATACATACTTTTGGTCATGTAAACATCCATCCAGAACATTAATACTTTTCATATCTCAGGGTATGAAGGTTCTCCATATACCTTATCATATTTAAGCATCTCATGAGAGAGGTTAATTATTACAGGTGGCAAAAAGGAAGTTGACAACTCATCTACAAGTAGACTAAATTCAAAGTTTAAAACATCCAGATATTTATAAAGCATTCAATTGATTATATATTTGGTAGACATGTTGCAAAATGTTGAGCCATTTGAAAACATCTGGATGACTGAATGTTTATCCAGATGTTCAGCCTTGAGTAGATGTTTGACAACTGCAAAATATAATGTTCCAGTTGCTTGGTCTGAATTTTGCTGAATTTTCTAAAACACTAAGTCAAATAGTTGTTTTCTATTTGTGCCATTGGCCTGACTTCAGATAGATCAACTGAGAACAGGCTTAGGAATAAAATTCCTAAGTCAGTATCTGAACAATCCTACCTTTCCCAGTAGTAAGATAACTTTTTTAGATTACTTGGTGGTATTCAGTAAGTATAGAGAAGACTTTGTAGGCATTTAGAGAGGACAGCATGTAATAATAGAATGCTGTGACTGGGCATCAGATCTGAGTTCAAATTCTGACTGTACTTCTTACCTACTGTCTAACCTTGGGCAGCTATCATGACCTTTTAGGAAGAGTTTCTCATCTATAAAATAAGTGTAATTATAATGATAGCTGATCTTCAGTTTTGCAGTTTGTTGTAATAATCAAGTAAGACAAAAAAGTAGGAACTTGCTAATTACTACATGTTATACCTGTCTATGTAGATACTTATATATATGCTTATGGCTATGTAAGATGTAAATACTCTCATTTCTATTTCACTCCAGGTAAGTATAATTAGTACTGCATGTGGCCAGCTTTGTGTTAATATGAAGAATTTTTAAAAGTGACTGGGAAGCACATTACAATTTGAAACAAAAAAAATTAATGTGTCCAAAAATGATGATAAACATTGTCAAAAGATTCTGTACTTGGCCTTGAATTTCATCTCCCCACTCTTTCAGTTAATAGGTCCTTTGCCTCTAAGCCTTCCTCATTTTTCTAACTCTGGTTTTTCTAAAGCTATTCTCTACACTTCGAATATTCTTCCTTCATGTTTCCACATGTTTGAGTCCCATGAATGTTTCATATTCCATGTAAGATGTTGGCTTTCCCTATGAATTTTGTATTCATCCTTCTACCTGACAGTCCTTACTTTAAAGACCTGGATTTTAAACCTGACTCTTCCACTTAATAATTACATGACATTGGCCACTGCAATTATTCTCTTTAAATCTTGATTTCTTCAGTAGAAAATACCATATATCATAGAATGAACTGAGAATTGAGTGAGATAATACATATCCTTCTAGTAGCACCTATCCTTTCCAAGAAGCCCTATTAAACTTTCCAGGTCTCTAAAGAAACAATTTAGTTTCCTTCTTTCAGGTTTATTTTTATCAATATATATTCTTTAAAAAATCAAACAGTGTCACATGATTTATCAGAAAAAAGAGGTTCTTTGTATCCCCAACTAACATATTTTACTTTCAGGGTAGCCACTTCCAACTCTTTCAGTTGTTACTTTTATTCATCTCCAGATTTCTAATTATAATCTTTATACTGCAATTTATTGATTTTTCAATTTTAATTAGTAGGAAAATGAGGATTAACCTCTTCTTCCATGACATCCATACATTTGCCCTCCACAATGCTCTCAATATATCTCATGGTTTATTATTATAACTGTTGAAATGTTATTCACATGTAAGCTAAAAAGAAGATAATAATTTAATTTTTTGTACCACTTTTTTTTATTTTCCCTGGATTGCTTTACTTTTTAATATCATAGTTTATATACTATTTACTGTTCTACTTTCTTTTCTAATAATAATTCTTTGAACTGCCCTCAGACTTTTGGACAGTCTTTTTTGTATGTGTGTACAGTGGTAAAATTGAATGTAATAAAATGTGAAATATACTTTAACTTTCAGCTGTGCTCTTATTAAGCTCACATTATACTGTGACACAATATTGTGCCAGTCCAATGCGATGACATGAATCAAAATATCCTCTCAACAAGAACACTTGTGGGGGCACTGGGAAGATGGCAGAGGAGCAAAGGACCCTATTACAACTGGCCCCCTGAATTTAGCTGGATATCTACTAAACCATTCTGAACACACATGAAATCAGCCTGAGATGTAAGAATATATATCTGGATCTCTACAAGCAGAAAAAAAAAAAATACTACCTGTCCCAAGGTAGGAAGTACAGAGCTGATTCTGCAGGCAGATATTGGAAGTTAAACAGAAGGGCAGGAAGTGGCCATAAGCTGTCACCTGGAAGGAGAGATAACACTGGAGTGCAAAAACATCCTATGCTGCATACGAGGCACACATTCGCAGACTGGTAATGGAGGGGAAAGAACTTTAGACCAACTCCCAGAGAGGATCCAGGAGCTGCAGGTGCACACGCATGAACTGGGGGCGGCTCACAGTTTTAGAAGCACAAAGGGCAGAAACGTGCCCAGCCTGGGAACTGACATCTGGGAGTGCTGTGGGGCGCACAACCAGGGAGGCTATGGTTTTTAGCAGCACAGACAGAAACCCAGACTGTGGCCTTGAGAGCTCAGGGAAGAGCAGACTATAATTTCTCTGTTCTGAGACAGAGGTCTGGGTGTGGTCACTTCTGCTCTGACTCTCAGAAGAGATGGAGAAAGCCTCTAGGGAAAACTGCTAGAGAACAAAAACCCAAAAAAACAGTTTTCACTGAGTACATCCACCCTCCTCCATAGGGGGCAGGGCAACTCTGCCCAAATATGGTTGCCTGAATAACAGGTCAGCAGGCCGCTCCCCAGGAAGACAGGCTAGAAGAACAAGAGGACGTCAACCCTAGGGTCCTTATAAAACAAGTGAAACTTGCTTGGATCGTGGTTAATACTTTGGACTCTGTGTGTTCCCTTAACCACCCCACAACAGAATGACTAAGAGGAGGAACCCCCCAAAAAGAAGGGAATCAGAGACTGTGGACTCTGCCACAGAACAAATGGATAGGGATATAACCAAGATGTCAGAAATAGACTTCAGAGTAACAATTATCAAGGCAATATCTAGGTTTGAGAAAAATATTAATGACAATATAAAATCTCTAAGGGCAGAAATGAGATCTAATCAGGCCTAACTTAAAAATAATATGAATGAAATGCAGTCTCAACTGGATACTCTGACTGCCAGGGTAAAGGAGGCAGAAGAATGAATTAGTGAGCTAGAACACAAGATGACAGAAAGAAGGAAATTGAGGAGGCTCGGGAAAATTAGATTAAAGCCAAAGAGATCAGACTGAGAGAGATTAATGATGCCATGAAACATTTCAATGTCAGAATTACTGGGATCCCCGAAGGGATGGAGAGAGAGAGAGAAGTCTAGAAGATATGTTTGAGCAAATTGTAGTTGAGAACTGCCCTAATCTGAGGAAGGAAACAAGCATTCATATCCAAGAGGCAGAAAGGACCCCTCCCAAGATCAAAGAGGACAGATCAAAGCCTTGACATATAATAGTTAAACTAGCAAATCTTAAATCCAGGGAAACAATCCTAAAAGAGGCTAGGGGGAAGAAATTTCTTATGAACAGAAGGAGGAACATCAGAATAACAGTGCACTTGTCCACAGAGACCTGGCAAGCCAGGATATATTCAGGGTACAAAATGATAAGAATGTGCAGCCAAAGATACTTTATTGAGCAAAGCTATCATTCACAATGGATGGAGAGACAAGGACCTTCCAAGACCAGCAGAAACCAAAAGAATATGTGACCACCATGCCAGCCCTGCAAAAAATATTAAGAGGGGTTCTATAAAAGAAGAAAGACCTGCAAGAGTAATATAGACGAGAAATTTACAGAGTCGATGTGTAGAAACAAGGACTTCACACGTGACATGATGGCAAAAAATAATATCTTTTAATAATCACTCACAATGTTAATGGCCTAAATGCTCCCATGAAATGGCACAGGGTTGCAGCCTGGATAAAAAGACAGGACCCGGGGTGGAGACAAGATGGCGGGGAAGTAGGAGGAGGCACCTTTTCAACCTGTACCCTAAAGTGAGCTGATTACCTACCAAAGAACTCCGATCACCCATGAAATCAGCCTGAGATCAGAATTATACACGTCTGGATCTCTACGGGGGGCAGAAGACGCCAGTGGGCAGGTAAAGTGGAGTGGGAATGTCGGACTGATATCGGAAGATAAACAAAAGGGGGAGGGAGCCACCAGAGGCGACCGATTGGAAAATAATACCCAATACGAGAGTGCCCTGCATCTGGGGACCAGCATTAACTTGGAGTCTGGTTGAAAGCACTCAAAAGAGCAAAGGATTGCGGGGGGAAATTGTGGGAATCGGGGCGGCTAGGGACAAGGGGCTTAAGTCCCCAGACCCAGGACAGTCTCCCCTGGCGCTGAGCCAGAGAGAGTGCGGCGGAGAAACCTGGTCTTTGTCCCTGAGCCGCCAGTGCACCCGAGAACGAGTGGAGTCCGGCTCCCGTGAGGGGCTGGGAGCCACACCAGACGGCAGAACTCGCACCTTGCCAGAGATGGGCGCGTGCCTCACCCTCCCCTGAGAGAGGTGCATGAACGCCCAGCCTGGTGTTCTTGGACCCATGCGGCAATAGAGCAGATAGAGCCGATAGAGCCGGAGACGCTGCTCTCTAAACCCTCCCCTGGGAGAGGTGCGCGCAAGCCCGGCGCTCTTAGACCCAGCCAGCAGGAAAATCTAAGTGTGCAATCGCTGCTTGGAACCTCTCTGGCGGTCTGGAGCTGCCCAGACAGCCACAGCTGCCTTGGTTTTGCATACAAGCAGGAGATCCTGCGTCCCCAGGGACCGCGACTCAGAACCTGCTCTGCCAGCGGCCCAGTGGCTGCAGCACCTGCAGGGGAGCAGACTGAGGCTTCTCTCTGAGAGGGAGGTCGGGGTGCAGTTTTCTTTCCTCTAAACCTCCAAAAACCATCAAAAGCTGTCAAGGCGAGAGAAAAGAAGTGAACAAACATAAAAACCTCCAGAGAACAAAAGCCTGAAAAAACTGTTTTTCTCAGAGCCCACCCCCTTGAGGGGGGTGGGAGGACTTAACTCAGGGGACATCATTGACTGAAAACCCACGTGGCAGCCCCCTCCCCCAGAAAACAAGTCAGGAAAGAAAAAAAAAAAAAAAAGACTACAAGGGAACAACCACCACTACTTCATAGATACAACTTTTATTTTTAATTCATTCCCACTATTCTGGTTCATTTTTTTTCTTTTTTTATATAGATAATTTTTAACCTATTTACCATCACAGTGAGATGTCCAGTACATCAAATTCCATAATAAACTTCTAACCTGAATTTTTTGATACATACACATGTTTTTTTCTTTTCCTTTACTATTTTTTTAATTTTTTAAAAAATTTTAGTTTAGTTTAGTCCAGTTTATTCCTTTTTTATTTTTATTTTCTAATATTCATATAGAGTTAAACTTCAAGGTAACCCCCTTTCTCCAATCAATGCTACCCCTATAGGTGAACCAATTTTTAATCCCCCTTTTTCTTAGGAAAGTTGAGTCCTTTAAGAAAGATATCAAGATACATCCAGGAAGAATCAAAATAACCTTCCTCGCCCACACTGAGAATCTATAACCATGCTCCCATCTTTTTCTTCTGCCAGTGTCTCTGTGTATTTATGTTTGTCCTGATAGTATATAAATCTTATACTTGGGGTTCTTCTTGACGAGGTTCCTCCTTTTTTTGCTTATATATATATTTTTTTTCTCTCGTCATATACTTTTATCAGTCTTTTTGTTTGTCTGTTCTTGTTTCTATACATCATAAATCTTACCCTGGGGCCCATTTGGGCTGAACCTTCTCTTTTATCTTCCCTTTTTTTCCTGTCTCTCTCCCTCTCTTTTTTCTTTTTCTTTTCTTTTTTCTCTCATTTGGGTGGGGAATCCTGAGTGCTCAGAAGCGTTCCAGGGTGCACCTTGACGGCACCACGGTCGATACATCCAGCTACATCTGTCCAGTCATCTCTCACCAAAATGACTAGGAGGAGGAATCCCCAACAGAAGAAAAATACAGAGGATGGGCCTTCCACAACAGAGCTAACGGCTATCAACATAGACAATATGTCGGAAAGAGAATTCAGGCTAACAATTATACAGGCAATAGCTAGGCTGGAGAAAGCCATGGATGACCAAACGGAATTGGTTAAGGCAGAATTGAAAGCGACCAGGGATGATGTTCATAATGTTAGGGCAGAGCTGAAGGCCACCAGGGACGAGGTTCACAATGCTCTCAATGAGTTCCAATCTAATCTAAATTCTCTAAAAGCTAGGGTAACTGAGGCAGAAGATAGAATTAGTGAACTGGAGGACAAACAGATAGAGAGAAAGGATCAGGAGGAAGCCTGGAACAAACAGCTTAGAAGCCACGAAAACAGAATCAGGGAAATAAATGATGCCATGAAACGTTCCAATGTCAGAATTATTGGAATCCCTGAAGGGGAGGAGAAAGAAAGAAGTCTAGAAGATATAGTGGAACAAGTTCTTCATGAAAAATTTCCCAATCTTGCGAATGGAACAAGTGTTCATGTACTAGAAGTAGAAAGGTCTCCCCCCAAGATTATAAATTCCAAAAAAACATCCAGGCATCTCATAGTAAAATTGACGAATCATAATTGTAGATACAATCTCTTGAAAGCCGCTAGGACAAAGAAGCTCCTTACGTACAGAGGAAAGCCCATCAGAATAACGTCAGACCTGTCCACAGAGACCTGGCAAGCCAGAAAGGGCTGGCAAGATATATTCAGGGCACTAAATGAGAAGAACATGCAGCCAAGAATACTTTATCCAGCAAGACTGACATTCAAAATGGATGGAGAGATAAAGAGTTTCCAAGACCGGCAAGGCTTAAAAGACTATGCAACCACCAAGCCGACACTGCAGGAAATATTAAGGGGGGTTCTATAAAAGAGGAAAAACCCTAAGAATAGCATTGAACAGAAATATAGAGACAATTGACAGAAAGAAAGACTTCAAAGATAACACAATGTCAATAAAAACGTATCTCTCAATAATCACTCTCAATGTGAATGGCCTAAATGCGCCCATAAAACGACACAGGGTTGCAGATTAGATAAAAAGACAGGACCCATCCATATGTTGTCTACAAGAGACCCATTTTGAACCTAAAGATACACCCAGACTGAAAGTGAAGGGATGGAGAAGCATCTTTCATGCCAATGGGCCTCAAAAGAAGGCCGGGGTAGCGATTCTCATATCAGATAAATTAGATTTTAAACTAAAGACGGTAGTCAGAGATACAGAAGGACACTACATAATTCTTTTTTTTTTTTTAAGATTTTATTTACTTATTTGGCAGACAGAGATCACAAGTAGGCAGAGAGGCAGGCAGAGAGAGAGGAAGGGAAGCAGGCTCCCTGCCGAGCAGAGAGCCCGATGCAGGGCTCGATCCCAGGACCCTGGGATCATGACCTGAGCCGAAGGCAGAGGCTTTAACCCACTGAGCCACCCAGGTGCCCGGACACTACATAATTCTTAAAGGGACTATCCACCAAGATGATCTAACAATTGTAAATATCTATGCCCCCAATATGGGAGCAGCCAATTACATAAGAAAACTATTAATCAAGATAAAGAGTCATATTGATATAAATACATTTATAGTAGGAGATCTTAACACGCCTCTCTCAGAAATAGACAGATCACCGAAGCAGAAAATCCATAAAGAAATAAGAGCATTGAATGACACATTGGACCAGATGGACCTCATAGATATATACAGAACATTCCACCCTAAAACAATAGAATACTCATTCTTCTCAAGTGCACATGGAACCTTCTCCAGAATAGACCACATACTGAGTCACAAATCAGGGCTCAACCAATACCAAAAGACTGAGATTATTCCCTGCATATTATCAGATCACAATGCTTTGAAACTGGAGCTCAATCACAAGGAAAAGTTCAGAAGGAACTCAAACACCTGGAAGCTAAAGACCACCTTGCTTAAGAATGCTTGGATCAACCAGGAGATCAAAGAAGACCTCAAACAATTTATGGAAACCAATGAGAATGAAGACACTTCACTCCAAAACCTATGGGATACAGCAAAGGTGGTCCTAAGGGGGAAATACATAGCCATCCAAGCCTCCCTCAAAAAAATTGAAAAATCCAGAATACACCAGCTGTCTCTACACCTTAAAGAACTAGAGAACCAACAACAAATCAAACCAACTCCACACGTAAGAAGGGAAATAATCAAGATTAGAGCAGAGATCAATGAGGTAGAAACCAGAGATACAGTAGAACGTATCAATGAAACTAGAAGCTGGTTTTTTGAAAGAATCAATAAGATCGATAAAACATTGGCCACACTAATCCAAAAGAAAAGAGAGAAAGCCCAAATTCATAATATTATGAATGAAAAGGGAGAGATCACAACTAACACCAAGGAAGTAGAAACAATCATCAGAAGTTATTATCAACAGTTATATGCCAATAAGCTAAGCAACCTAGATGAAATGGATGCATTCCTGGAAAACTATAAACTCCCAAAATTGAACCAGGAAGAAATTGACAACCTGAATAGACCGATATCTAGTAACGAGATTGAAGCAGTGATCAAAAACCTCCCAAAAAACAAGAGCCCAGAACCTGACGGATTCCCTGGGGAATTCTATCAAACTTTCAAATAAGAAATAATACCTATTCTCCTGAAGCTGTTTCAAAAAATTGAAGCAGAAGGAAAACTTCCAGACTCTTTTTATGAAGCCAGCATTACCCTGATCCCCAAACCAGGCAAAGACCCTACCAAAAAGGAGAATTTCAGACCAATATCACTGATGAATATGGATGCTAAAATTCTCAACAAGATCCTAGCAAACAGGATCCAACAGCACATTAAAAAGATTATCCACCATGACCAGGTGGGATTCATCCCTGGGTTACAAGGATGGTTCAACATTCACAAATCAATCAATGTGATAGAACAAATCAATAAGAGAAGAGAGAAGAACCACATGATCCTCTCAATTGATGCAGAAAAACCTTTTGACAAAATCCAGCATCCGTTCCTGATTAAAACGCTTCAAAGTATAGGGATAGAGGGAACATTCCTGAACTTCATCAAATCTATCTATGAAAAACCCACAGCAAATATCATCCTCAATGGGAAAAAGCTTGCAGCCTTCCCGTTGAGATCAGGAACACGACAAGGATGCCCACTCTCACCACTCTTGTTCAACATAGTATTAGAAGTCCTAGCAATAGCAATCAGACAACAAAGAGAAATAAAAGGTATCCAAATTGGCAAGGAAGAAGTCAAACTCTCTCTCTTCGCAGATGACATGATTCTTTATATGGAAAACCCGAAAGACTCCGCCCCCAAACTACTAGAACTCATACAGCAATTCAGTAATGTAGCAGGATACAAAGTCAATGTCCAGAAATCAGTGGCTTTCTTATACACTAACAATGAAAATACAGAAAGGCAAATTAGAGAATCGATTCCATTTACTATAGCGCCAAGAACCATAAGATACCTCAGAATAAACCTAACCAAAGAGGTTAAAGATCTGTACTCGAGGAACTACAGAACACTCCTAAAAGAAATTGAAGAAGACACAAAAAGATGGAAGAATAAACATCGGAAGAATAAACGTCGTTAAAATGTCTATACTGCCCAGAGCAATCTATACTTTTAATGCCATTCCGATCAAAATTCCACCAGTATTTTTCAAAGAGCTGGAGCAAATAATCCTAAAATTTGTATGGAATCAGAAGAGACCCCGAATTGCTAAGGAAATGTTGAAAAACAAAAATAAAACTGGTGGCATCACGTTACCTGATTTCAAGCTTTACTACAAAGCTGTGATCACCAAGACAGCATGGTACTGGCATAAAAACAGACACATGGACCAGTGGAACAGAGTAGAGAGCCCAGATATGGACCCTCAACTCTATGGTCAAATAATCTTTGACAAAACAGGAAAAAATATCCAGTGGAAAAAAGACAGTCTCTTCAATAAATGGTGCTGGGAAAACTGGACAGCTATATGTAGAAGAATGAAACTTGACCATTCTCTTACACCGTACACAAAGATAAACTCGAAATGGATAAAAGACCTCAACGTGAGACAGGAATCCATCAGAATCCTCGAGGAGAACATAGGGAGTAAACTCTCTGATATCAGCCACAGCAATTTCTTTCAAGATATGTCTCCAAAGGTGAAGGAAACAAAGGCAAAGATGAACTTTTGGGACTTCATCAAGATCAAAAGCTTCTGCACAGCAAAAGAAACAGTCAACAAAACAAAGAGGCAACCCACGGAATGGGAGAAGATATTTGCAAATGACAGTACAGACAAAAGGTTGATATCCAGGATCTATAAAGAACTCCTCAAACTCAACACACACAAAACAGACAATCATATTAAAAAATGGGCAGAAGATATGAACAGACACTTCTCCAATGAAGACATACAAATGGCTACCAGACACATGAAAAAATGTTCATCATCACTAGCCATCAGGGAGATTCAAATCAAAACCACATTGAGATACCACCTTACAACAGTTAGAATGGCCAAAATTAGCAAGACAGGAAACAACGTGTGTTGGAGAGGATGTGGAGAAAGGGGAACCCTCTTACACTGTTGGTGGGAATGCAAACTTGTGCAGCCACTTTGGAGAACAGTGTGGAGATTCCTCAGGAAATTAAAAATAGAGCTTCCCTATGACCCTGCAATTGCACTGCTGGGTATTTACCCCAAAGATACAGATGTAGTGAAAAGAAGGGCCATCTGTACCCCAATGTTTATAGCAGCAATGGCCACGGTCGCCAAACTGTGGAAAGAACCAAGATGCCCTTCGACGGATGAATGGATAAGGAAGATGTGGTCCATATACACTATGGAGTATTATGCCTCCATCAGAAAGGACGAATACCCAACTTTTGTAGCAACATGGACAGCACTGGAAGAGATTATGCTGAGTGAAATAAGTCAAACAGAGAGAGTCAAGTATCATATGGTTTCACTTATTTGTGGAGCATAACAAATAATGTAGAGGACAAGGGTAGATGGAGAGGAGAAGGGAGTTGAAGGAAATTGGAAGGGGAGGTGAACCATGAGAGACTATGGACTCTGAAAAACAACCTGAGGGCTTTGAAGGGGCGGGGGGTGGGAGGGTGGGGGAACCAGGTGGTGGGTATTGGGGAGGGCACAGATTGCGTGGAGCACTGGGTGTGGTGAAAAAACAATGAATATTGTTATGCTGAAAATAAATAAAAATTTTAATTAAAAAAAATAGACAGGACCCATCCATATGCTGTCTACAAGAGACTCATTTTGAACCTAAAGACACATTCAGACTGAAACTAAGGGGATAGAGAACAATTTTTTATGCGAACAGATCTCAAAAGAAGCTGGGATAGCAATTCTCATATCAGAAAAATTAGGTCTTAAACTAAAGACTGTAGTAAGAGATACAAAAGGATACTATATCATTCTTAAAGGATGTATCCAACAAGAAGATCTAACAATTGTAAATATCTATGCCCCCAACATGGGAGCAGCAAACTACATAAGCCAACTATTAACCAAAATAAAGAAACATATTGATAATAATACTTTATTGTTAGGAGACTTCAAACACTCTACTCTCAGCAATAGACAGATCATCTAAGAAGAAAGTTAGCAAAGAAACAAGAACTTTGAATGACATACTAGACCAGTTAGACCTCATAGATATTATTACAGAACATTCCACCCTAAAACAACAGAATACTCATTCTTCTTGAAGGCACATGAAACTTTCTCCAGAATAGACCACATACTGGGTCACAAATCCAGTCTCAACCAATGCCAAAAGACTGAGATTATTCCCAGCATATTCTCAGACCACAATGCTTTGAAACTAGAACTCAATCACAAGAAAACATTTGGAAGGAATTTAAACACTTGGAAGCTAAAGACCATCCTGCTAAAGAATGTTTGGGTCAACCTGGAAATTAAAGAAGAACTTAAACAATTCATGGAAATGAATGAGAACAAAAATACATTGGTCTAAAACCTATGGGATACTACAAAGGTAGCTCTAAGGGGGAATACATACCCATCCAAGTCTCGCTCAAAAAAGTAGAAAAATCCCAAATAAACAAACTAATGTTAAACCTAGAGTAACCAGACAAAGAACAACAATAAAGCCTAAGCCACACAGGAGAAGAGAAATAATAAAGATTAGAGCACAGATCAATGAATTAGAAACCAGAAATACAGCAGAGCAGATCAACAAAACTAGAAGCTGGTTCTTTGAAAGAATTAATGAAATAGATAAACCACTGGCCAGACATAACCAAAGGAAAAGGGAAAGGACCCAAATTAATAAAATTATAAATGAAAGGGGAGAGAATACAACTAACACCAAGGAAATAGAAACAATTATTAGAAATTATTATCAGCAACTATATGCCAATAAATTAAGCAACTTGGAAGAAATGGATGCTTTCCTAGAAACCTATAAACTACCAAGACTGAATCAAAAAGAAACTGACAACTTGAATTGACAAATAACCAGTAATGAAATTGAAGCAGTGATCAAAAAACTCCCAAAACACAAGAGTCCAGGGCCTGATGGATTCCCTGGGGAACTCAACCAAATATTCAAAGGAGAAATAATACCTATCTCCTGAAGCTGTTTCAAAAAATATAAACAGAAGAGAAACATCCAAACTCATTGTATGAGGCCAGCATTACCTTGATCCCCAAACCAGGCAAATATCCCATCAAAAAGGAGAATTACAGACCAATATCCCTGATAAATATGGATGCCAAAATCCTCAACAAGATCCTAGCTAATAGGATCCAAAGGTACATTAAGAAGATTATCCAACACGACCAGGTGGGATTTATCCCTGGGACATAAGTGTGGTTCAACATTCGCGAATCAATCAGTGTGATAGAACACATTAATAAGAGAAGTGACAAGACCATACGGTCCTCTCAATTGATGCAGAAAAAGTAGTTGACAAAATACAGCATCCTTTCCTGATTAAAACTCTTCAGAATGTAGGGATAGAGGGAACAGTCGTCAATTTCATAAAAACTGTGTATGAAAAGCCCACAGAGGATATCATTCTCAATGGGGGAAAAGCGGAGAACCTTTCCCTTAAGATCAGGAGCATGACAAGAATGCCCATTCTATCTACTATTGTTCAACATAGTACTAGAAGTCCTAGCATCAGCAATCATACAACAAAAAGAAATAAAACGTATTCAAATTGGCAAAGAAGAAGTCATACTCTCTCTTTGCAGATGACATGATACTTTTGTGGAAAACCCAAAAGATTCTACCCCCAAATTACTAGAACTCATATAGCATTTCAGTAATGTGGCAGGATACAAAATCAATACACGGAAATCAGTTGCTTTTCTATACACTAACAATGTAATTGTAGAAAGAGAAATTAGGGAATTGATTCTATTTATAATAGCACCAAAACTCATAATATGCCTAGGAATAAACTTAACCAAAGAGGTAAAGATCTATATTCTAGAAACTACAGAACACTTATGAAAGAAATTGAAGAAGACACAAAAAGATGGAAAAACATTCCATGTTCATGGTTTGGAAAAATAAACATTGTTAAAATGTCCATGCTGTCCAAAGCAATCTATACCTTCAACATCATCCAGATCAAAATACCAATGGCGTTTTTCAAAGTGCTGGAACAAACAATCCTAAAATTTTTATGGAACCACCCTCAATTGCCAAATAAATGTTGAAAAAGAAAAGCTGTGGGCACCGTGTTGCCTGATTTCAAACTATATTACAAAGTTGTGATCATCAAGACAGCATGGTCCTGACATAAAAACAGACACATAGATCAGTGGAACAGAACAGAGAGCCCAGATATGGACCCACAACTCTATGGACTTCTAATCTTTGACAAAGCAGGAAAAAATATCCAACGGAAAAAAGACAGTCTCTTCAATAAATGGTGCTGGAAAACTGGACAGCTATATACAGAAGAATGAAACTTCACCATTCGCTTACACCATACACAAAGATAACTCTAAATGGATGAAGGACCTCAATGTGAGACAAGAATCCATCAAAATCCTAGAGGAGAGAATAGGCAGTAACCTCTTCAACATCAGCCACAGCAAATTCTTTCAAGACACGTCTCCAAAGGCAAGGGAAACAAAAGCAAAATTGAACTTTTGGGGTTTCATCAAGATAAAAACTTCTGAATAGCAAAGGAAACAGTCAACAAAACAAGAGGCAATACATAGAAGAGGAAAAGATATTTGCAAATGACCTTACAGATAAAGGGCTGGTATCCAAGATCTATAAAGAACTTCTCAAACTCAACACCCAAAAAACAAATAATCAAGCCAAAGAATGGGCAGAAGAAATGAACAGACACTTCTCCAAAGAAGACATACGAATGGCTAACAGACATATGAAAAAAATGTTAAACATCATTAGCCATCAGGGAAATTCAAACCAAAACCACACTGAGATACCACAATACACAAGTTAGAATGGCAATAACTGACAAGGCAGGAAACAACAAATGTTGGAGAGGATGTGGAGAAAGGGGAATCCTCCTACACTGTTGTGGAAATGCAAGTTGGTAGAGGCGCTTTGGAAAACAGTGTGGAATTTCCTTCAAAAAGTTAAAAATAGAACTACCCTATGACACAGCAATTATACTACTGGGTATTTACCACAAAGATACAGATATAGTTAAAAGAAGGGCCACATGCACCCCAATGTTCTTAGTAGCAATGTCCACAATGGCAAAACTATGGCAGGAACTGAGATGCCCTTTGACAGATGAATGGATAATGAAGATGTGGTCCATATATACAGTGGAATATTACTCAGCCATCAGAAAGGATGAATACCCTCCATTTGCATCAACATGGATGGAACTGGAGGAGATTATGCTAAGTGATATAAGTCAAGCAGAGAAAGACAATTCACATATAGTTTCACTTATATGTGGAACTAAGGGATAGCGTGGAGGCCATTAGGAGAAGGAAGGGAAAAATAAAGATCAGAGGTAGAGATGAACCATAAGGGACTACGGACTCCAGGAAACAAGCTGAGGGTTTTAGAGGAGAGAGGGGATAGGTGATCCTGTTGTTAGGTCTTAAGGAGGACATGTACTTCAATGAGCACTGGGTGTTAATACACAATGTATCATGGAACACTACATTAAAAACTAATGATGTACTGTATGGAGACTAACATAATGAAATTTAAAAAAAAGGAAAGATGTAAGGATTGAGAATACATTTTTTGAGAGGAAAAAATGTAATTTTGTCCTAAAATAAGAGTATTTTTTTGGAAGGAAGGCAAATCTGAATGCAAAAGGAAGTTAAAGAATTCCACTCATTATATTTTATCTTATTTTATATTTGTATATATTTAAGTTTTTCTTTCTTTCTTACTTGGGGTTCTAGTTTTTTTTAACAAGCAGACCAAATTCATCCAAGATATAGCATTTTGTTTCATTCTGTTTTGTTTCTGGTTTGATTTTTTCTTATTTTGTTTTCTTCTGATTTGTTCTATGATTTTCTTCCAGTTGTTGTTGGTATTGTCTTTTCTCTCCTTTCTGTTATTTTCTGGATATAATAATAAAATGGAGAATTTCACTACCAAGGGAAGAACAGAAAGTAATACTCACTGCCAGGGAATTAATCAATATGTATATAAGAAAGATGTATGAATTAGAATATAAAACAATGATTATAAAGATACTAGCTGGGCTTGAAAAAAGCATAGAAGACACTAGAAAATCCCTTACTGTAAAAATAAAAGAACTAAAATTTAATCAGGCCAAAATTAAAAATAGTATTACTGAGATGCACTCAAAAAGGGAGACTCTAACAATGAGGATAAGTGAAGAAGATAGTCAGTGACAGAAGACAAAATGGTGGAAAATAAAGCTTTCAGCTTCAAAAAGAAAGACAACTACCGCATCACAAAGGAAAACTTCGAGAAATCAGTAATGCCATAAAGTGAAATATATCAAGATAATTGGGGTCCCAGCAGAAGAGGGAGTGTTTATTTGAATAGCTCAAAACTTCCCTAATCTGAGGAAGGAAATAGGCATTCAAGCCCAGGAGTTCCTCCTTAAAATCAATAAAAATAGGTCAACACCTCAACATATAACATTTGAAGCTTGCAAATTTCAGGAAAAAGGGGGAAGATCCTGAAAGCACCTTGGGACAAGAAGTCTTTAACCTAGAAGAGTAGAAACATAAGGCTGGCAGCAGACCTGTCCACGGAGATTCAGCAGGCCAGAAAGGACATGATATATTCAATGTGCTAAATGGGAAAAATATGAGCCAAGAATACTTTATCCAGCAAGACTGTCATTCAGAATAGAAGGAGAGATGAAGAGTTTCAGGACAAACAAAAACTAAAAGGATTTTGTGAACAGTAAGCCAGCCCTACAGGAAATATTAAAGGGGAATTCTGTGAGTGAGCAGAGAGCCCAAAAGTAACAATGACCAGAAAGGAACAGAGACAATCCTCAGAAATAGCAACTTTACAGGTAATACTATGGAACTAAATTCATATTTTTCAATAATTACTTTAAATGTAAAGGGATTTAATGTTCCAATCAAAATACATAGGGTATCAGATTGGATTAAAAAAAAATAAGACCCACAATAAGCTGTCTGCAAAAGATTCATTTTATACCCCAAAACATCTCCAGATTAAAAGTGATGGGGTGGAGAACCATTTATCATGTTAATGGTCATCAAAAGAAAGCTGGAATAGCAATCCTTATATCAGACAAATTAGATTTTAAATCAAGACTGTAATAAGAGATGAAGAAGAACACTGTATCATAATAAAAGGGTCTATCCAACAAGAAGATCTCACAAGGGTAAATATTTATGCCCCTAATTTGGGAGCAGCCAGATATATAAACTAGTTAACAACAAAATTAAAGAAACACATTGATAATGATACAATAATAGTAGGGGACTTTAACACTCCACTCACTGCAATGGACAGATCATCTATGCACAGAATCAACAATGAAGCAAGGGCTTCATTGAATAAGATGGACTTAACAGATATACTTAGAGCATTTTATCCTAAAGAAACAGAATACACATTCTTGTCAAGTGCACAAGGAACATTCTCTAGAATAGATTACATACTGGGTAACAAATCAGGCCTCGACCAATACAACAAGACTGAGATTATACCATGCATGTTTTCAGACCACAATGCTCTAAAACTTGAACTCAATCACAAGAGAAAATTTGGAAGCAGCACAAATACATAGGGTTAAAGAGCATCCCATTAAAGAATGAATAACTCAACCTGGAAACTAAAGAAGAATTTAAAAAAATACATGGAAGCAAATGAAAAAGAAATCATGACAGTTTAGAACCTTTGGGATGCAGCAAAGGCGATCCCAAGAGGGAATATATAGTGATACAAGACTTTCTCAAGAAACAAGAAAGGTCTCACATACACAATCTAACCTTACAGCTAAAGGAGCTGGAGAAAGAACAGCAAATAAGCCTAAACCCAGCAGGAGAAGAGAAATAATAAAGAGCAGAGCAGAACTCAATGATATAGAAATAAAAAACAAACAAACAAACAAACAAACAAAAAAAAAAAAAACAGGAGAATATATCAATGACACTAGGACTTGGTTCTTCGGAAGGATTAATAAGATCAATAAACCCCTACCCAGACTTATCAAGAAGAAAAGAGAAAAGAGCCAAATAAATAAAATCATGAAAAGAAGAGATCACAAACAACACCAAAGAAATACAATTATAAGAGAATATTATGCAAACATATCAGGCAATCCATGAGAAATGGATGCTTTCCTAGAAACATATAAACTGCCAAAACTGAAACTGGAAGAAACAGAAAACTTGAACAGACCCATAACCAGAAAAGAAATTGAATCAGTAATCACAAATCTCTCAATAAACAAGAGTCTGTGGCTAAATGGCCTCCCAGTGGAATGTTACAAAACATTTTTTTATTAACATATAATGTATTATTTGTTTCAGGGGTACAGGTCTGTGAATCATCACTCTTACACAATCTACCAAACATTTAAAGAAGAACTAGTACGTATTCTTTTGAAGCTGTTTCAAAAACTAGAAATGGAAGGAAAACTTGCAAACTCATTCTGCGAGGCCAGCATTACCTTGATCCCACAACCAGACAAAGACCCCACCAAAAAGGAGAACTACAGACTAATATTCCTGATGAACACAGATGCCAAAATTCTCACCAAGATTCTAACCAATAGGATCCAACAGTACATGAAAAGGATTATTCACAATGACCAAGAAGGATTTATTCCTGAGCTGCAAGAATGTTTCCACATCTGCAAATCAATCAATTTGTTACACAACATTAATAAAAGAAAGGACAAGAACCATAGGATCCTCTCAATAAATGCAGAAAAAGCATTTGACAAAATTCAGCATCCTTTCTTGATAAAAAGTCCCCACAAAGTAGAGATAGAGGGAACATACCTCAATATCATAAAAGCCATCTACAAAAAACCCACAGCAAATATCATCCTCAACAAGGAAAAACTGAGAGATTTTCTCCAAAGGTAAGGAACATGAAAGGGATGTCCACTCTCACCACTGCTGTTCAACATAGCACCGGAAGTCCTAGCCTCAGCAATAAGACAAGAAAAAGAAATAAAAGGCATCCAAATTGTCAAAGAAGTAGTCAAACTCTCACTCTTCATAGATGACATGGTATTCTATGTAGAAAACCTAAAAGACTCTACCCCAAAATTGGTAGAACTGAGATAGAAATTCAGCAAAGTGGCAGGATATAAAATCAATGCACAGTAGTCAACTGCATTTCTATACACTGAAAATGAGGGAAAAGAAAGAGAAATCAAGGAATTGATCCCTTTTGCAATTACACTGAAAACAAAACAAAGATACCTAGGAATAGACCTAACCAAAGAGGTAAAAGGTCTATACTCTGAAAACTATAGGACACTTATGCAAGAAGTTAAGGAAGACACAAAGAAAGGGAAAAATATTCCATGCTCTTAGATTGGAAACACAAATATTGTTAAAATGCCTGAAGTACCCAAAGCAATCTACACATTTAATGCAATCACTTTCAAAATACCATGAGCATTTTTTATAGAGCTAGAACAAACTGTCCTAAAATTTGTATGGAACCAAAGGAGACCCTGAATAGCCAAAGTAACGTTAAAAAGAAAACCAAAGCTGAAGGCCTCACAATTCTGAACTTGAAGTTGTATTACAAAGCTATAATCATCAAAACAGTGTGGTACTGCCACAAAAACAGACACAGATCAATGGAAAAGAATAGAGAATCCAGAAATAGACCCTCAACTCTAAGGTCAATTAATCATCAACAAAACAGAAAAAAAAAATCCAGTGAAAAATAGATGGTCTCTTCAACAAATGGTATTGGAAAATTTGGGCAGCCACATGCAGAAGAATGAGAGTAGGCCATTTCCTTACACCACACACACAAATAAATTCAAAATGGATGAAATACCTAAATATGAGATAGGAATGCATCAAAATCTTAGAGGTAAACACAGGCAGCAACCTCTTTGATCTTAATTGCAGCAACTTCTTGCTAGACATGTCTCCAAAGGTAAGAGAAACAAAAGCAAAAATGAACTATTGGGACTTCTTCAAGATAAAAAGCTTTTGCACAGCAAAGGAAATAGTTAACAAACTAAAAAGCAACCCACATAATGGGAGAAGATATTTGTAAATGTCTTATCAGATAAAGGTCTAGTATCCAAAATTTATAAAGAATTTTGGAAATTCAAAACCCAAAAAACAAAATATCCAACACCCAAAAAACAAAAATCCAAAAAATTCATGGTCAGAAGACACGAATAGACATTTCCTCAAAGAAGACATACAAATGTCCAACAGACACATAAAAAATGCACTCAGCATCAGGGTAATACAAATCAAAACAACAATGAGATACCACCTACCAGCAGTGAGGGGAACCCTCTTGCAATGGTGGTGGGAATGCAAACTGGGTCAATTGCTCTGGAAAACAGTATGGAGACTTCTCAAAAAATTTAAACTAGAGCTACCCAATGACTCACAAATTGCACTACTAGGTATTTATCCAAAGGATACAAACATAGTGATTCAGAGTGGCACATACACCCCAATGTTTATAGCAGCAATGTCTACAACAGCCAAAATATGGAAAGAGCCCAAATGTCCATCAACAAATGAATGGATAAAGAAGATGTGGCGCATGTGCACACATACACACACACACACACACACACACACACAGAGGAATATTATTCAGTCATCAAAGTGAAATCTGGCCATTGCAATGATGTGGATGGGAAAAGAGAGTATTAAACTAAGTGAAATATATCCAAATTTAAGAAACAAAACAGATGAACATAGAGGAAAGGAAGGAAAAATAAAATAAGGTGAAAATTTAGAGGGATGCAAACCATAAGAGATGCTGAATTCTAGGCAACAAACTGAGGGTTGCTGGAGGGGAGGTGGGTCGGAGGAAGGGGTAATTGGGTGATGGGTATTAAGGAGGGCACTTGATGTAATGTGCACTGGGTATTATATGCAACTGATGAATCACTAAACTCTACTTCTTTTTTTTTTTTTTATCTTTTTAACGAGAGAAAGAGAGAGAGAATGAGCAGGGAGGAGGGGGCAGAGAAAGAAGCAGACTCTCCACGGAGCAGGGACCCCAACACAGGACTCGATCCCAGGACCCTGGGATCATGACCTCAGCCCAAGGCAGATGCTCAATGGACTGAACCATCCAGGTTCCCCTCTATTTCTGAAAGTAATAAAAAAAAGTAACTTAAGGGGGCACCAGGGTGGCTCAGAGGGTTAAGCCTCTGCCTTCAACTCAGATCATGATCTCAAGGTCCTGGGATCGAGTCCCGCATTGGGCTCTCTGCTCAGTGGGGAGCCTGTTTCCCTTCTCTCTCTGCCTGCCTCTCTGCCTACTTGTAATTGCTATCAAATAAATAAAATCTTAAAAAAAAAAGTAACTTAAGGATTTATCAACAGAAAAAAGAGAATTAATTATATTAGTACTTATCTCTCTTCCCTTTTGGGCAGATTAAATTATTGTATTCATTTTTTATGAACTGAATTCTCCATTGGAAGTTATGTCATCCTTCTGTATGAAACAGCTAGCATAAGAAAAAGGATTATTATATATATACACCCCCCCAAGAAGCAAATTTTTAAAAATATGTGGTTTAATAATGAGAACTTATTTATTTTTTAATTATATTAGTTACCATACAGTACTTCATTAGTTTTTGATATAGTGTTCCATGCTTCATTGTTTGCATATAACACCCAGCGCTCATTGCAATTCATTCCCTCATTAATACTCATAACCATGCTAACCCATCCCCCTACCTCCTCCCTTCTGAAACCCTCAGTTTGTTTCCCACAGTCCATAGCCTAGAATGGAGGACATCAGGAGAAGAAAGGGAAAAATGAAGGGGGGGAATCAGAGGGGGAGATGAACCATGAAAGACTAATAACTAGAATTTAAGTAAAAACTTGATATATAAAAAAGAAATAACTGGATTTCCTTGTCAGCTACGTTATAATGAACTCTTATACCAGATCTTTAACCATGTCTATTTATGAGCATTTTGGGGTCATTTATGGCTATTGTTCTGATGCTCTCGCAAAATGAGTTTTGCCTTCAAGGAGACTCATGAAAAGGATTTTTTGCTTTTACAAATATAAGCATTTGATACCTTTAAGATCATAAAACTGAACTGGCTAAGAATTTCCAGAACTAACAAAAAAGCTGCAAACAATAAGAATTGGTAATATGGGAGTAAATGAATTGGGAAAAATGATTACAGTTTTTGTGACCCTTATTTGAAACATTGCTGGTTCTCTACCATTTGCTCTTCCAGACTCAGAAAGTTTTCTCTTAAAATATCTATGACTTGCAGAAAAAAAAAAAAAAATCCATGACTTGCAGAAATGTGATAAAATTCCTTTGGAACAAACTGCAACACTTAACTTTCCTCCCTACCTGAACCTTCTGAAATTCAGAAACTCTCAGTGACTATTCTTTCTTTCATGGCAATTAATTATTTGCATAAGTTCAGTGAGAATCTGTACTTCTTCTAACAGGACACCATTGGAAACACTGCCTATATTACCAAAGTTTTGACTGGAATTTCATATTTGAGAGAGCCATACATAGATGCAGATATGACCAGACAGCTATAAGGAATTAGGGTTGACTTTATGGAGATTATGAAGCTCTTTGAAAATATTGACCTGATACTTGCTTTCAGAGTTCCCAGCAGCCTTACTAGGTTAGTAAAGAATGTCACTTCCTGGCAGGTACAGGAACCTCAGGGTATTTTGGGGACCTCAAGAAGATGAATTCACCCAAATCTATAGGTATTGTAGGCATGTCTGATAGCAAATGCTTGGTTTGGCTTTTGGCCTCAAATGTCCGTTAAAAGTTCAATCTAGAGATTCCTTATAATAAGTTCCAGTAAAACAAATTTTAAAGAATGTATATGGCCAATCATTGTTTTTGCTGAGCTTATGTAAATAATTAGGCCAAGTTTGTTAAAACTTATTTTACAAACAAATTAATCTTGATTTGGCTATCTCTGGAAATAAGGGTGAATTTAGAGAGAAAAAGTGTTTTAATAACACACATTTGTAGATGATAAATTCTAGTTCTGATGGTCCTTAAATGTTTCTTATTTGCCTAGGCTAGATAACTTGAGGCAAACTTCAGAGAAATTGCTACAATAGCTCATGAACAGACAATCTTCATGCTTGTTACTCTGTGGGGATAATAACAGAACCACTTGGACATATGATTATTTGAACAGTAGAAAATGGGATAGACTCCCCAATAACCAGATGACTCAATTATCACCTTGATCCATTTTGGGTGGCTGGGATGACAAAACACTCCTTAAACGTCAGAGCATACCCCACTCCATAAGTTAACTAGGGGTTTATGGAAATAATGGATGACTCCACTTTCCTTACAATTGGATTGGATGGTGCTCTTGGGGATGCCCTTATCTCCTGAAACAAGTCTTCTGCCACTTGCCAGTAAGTCCTCATCCTTAGGGTTGTAGACAGCAAAATGGAGTCCCTCAGGTGAAGCAGGGGCCTGTATCAAGCAATGATACAAGCGGTTCAGGCACTGCAGCTGGGAGATACTGCTGGACCAACGTCAGCTGACTTCCTAGAACGGACAAGGAGCAGAACCAGAGGAGGTCTGCACAGACCCAAAACTGATGAAATCCTTTTAAAAAGGGAAGGATTTGGGCAGTAAACGGTCGGACTCTTCAGACCTGAACCCTCTATGACTAACCACTTAAAAAAGGCAACTGCCCCCAAAGGTTCTGCCCAGTGGATCTCTGGACAGAACTGAGATCCTTCCCTGCTTGAATATCAGAAGCAGTAAGGGCCGAGAGCCAACCCAGACCAGACCAAGGCCTCATCTCAACTGTGCGCCCACAGACTGACTTCACGTTTGGTTCCTTAACTTCCCATACCCTTCTGTTAGCTTGTTGGTTGTGTGGCTTATTTTCCATCCTGCTCCGTGTGCTGTGTAAGAAGCCAGGTCTAATCCCATGGTGAATGGTCATTGAGTTTGGAATCCTGAAACTGCTTTGTCATTGCAATTTAACTTAGCTTTATGAGTGAATAAAGCTGACATTGTGGAAAGACACAACTTATGTGTGTGCCTTCAAAGCATGCTCGTGACAAGGATATTGTTAAGGGTAGACACCAAATAAAGAGAACTTCTTGATGGTTTTATCCCTTTGCCATATTTGTCCTAGGAACAGCAATTATTGAATAAAATTGCAAATAGATGTTTTAGTCAAGCATAAAGCAACTACCTTTAACTAAGCCCAATATGAATTCACCCACAAATTCAAAAAGTGGCTCTCCAAAACTGAATGGCTCTTGATAACCTCACTTCATCTCAAGGAAGAACCTATACTTTCACTAAAATCGAGTGTTATGTATATATTCCAGATTACCACCAAACTGTGACAGGTTTACCAAAAGACATGAATACTCAAATTAGTGCTTTAAACCATCTCTCTCTCTCCTTTAATTGGTTAAATTCCTGGACTGGAGGAGGATTCTGGTCAACTATCAAAGGTTTCTGGCTTCTCTTTCTAATAATGGTAATATTCATCATCATCATCATCATCATATTTTGTTGTCTTTTCCAATGTCCTTCTGCCTGGTGCCAAGATTCCTTCACTGCAACAACTTCAAGCTGACAGAAGATCCTTTCTACTCAGGGAGATTCATATATGTGTTCTATCTTGGATTTGGCTGCCTCTGCCTTTTGCAATTCCTACATATAAATTTCCAACTGACCAATGTTGACTCATAGGTGGGGACATCTCTACACTCTTCATTCAGCAGGAAGAAACTACTGAAGATGAGACCTCTACCCAAATGCCAAAGATTTGTCATTGTCGATTTGTCAGAGGGAATGGAGTGGCCACTTGTAGGCAACAGGCCTGATCAAGGCAAATGGGCCCACAGCAACCACCTCATTAAAAGTAGGTAAATACAAACAAGGTCATTAAGTGAACCACCTCAAAATCGCTATAGTCCCTTGCTAACCAATGGGCTACTTAAAACCAGGCACGGTTACCAAAAAAGGGAAAATTCTATACGTTCCCATACCTCCTCACTCTATCCTATAACTATGGCCCCTCACCACTGCCTTGTGGCTAGTAGTCTCTCCTTTGCCATCCTGCCCACTGCTCCCTTGCAGTGTATTCAATAAACTTTCATCTCTTTAGAAATAAATAAATAATAAAAGGTCCAACGTTTTCAAACATTATTTCTAAAGCACATTGAATATCATCCTACGTTAAGGGTCTTTTTTTCAGAGAAATTTATTTTAAAGCACAAAAGTTATTTGAATTTATGAAACTGAAATTGGATTCAAAATAAGCCACAGTTTTAGCAAAGAAATTGATAAAGTTCTATTTGACTTGACTGTCCTTTCATGGTAAATCTGTTTTCTGTTTTTGCTTTTGTTTTTTTATGTCTAAAGCAGTTTATTTCCAATAGTATGAATTTTTGTCACAACCTCTGTAACAGCAAACAATTCAGGTGAAATTAGTACATCCTTTCCTAGGCTATTTATGCTCTCTTCAAAGATCATCAAATAGCTTTGGCAGAACAGCATACACATGTCTCTCTTACTGTAATTCCTTTCTCTAGTCTCACCCTCAACATATTTCTAAATTAAATAAAAATATTCTTATTCCACACTTTGAAATGTGATTTTACTGCCGGTTGACATTTTAATACCTTTTCAATGGCCACCCACAATAATAGCCGTCTCATAAGCACATGTCTAAGAAGGCTATCTTCTCTTCCCATAAAGTCAAAAATCTAATTAAGGCCTTCTTCATACTTTAAAGCCAGTAGGCTTGGGAGCCCTTAAGACAAGGACCTCTCTCATTTTCCCCAAACATAGTGAGAGTATATCTATAAGGAAGGATGACTAGGAGAGTGGGTTGTTGTTGCTGTTGTTGTTTTTTGTATAATTTTATTCAAGAATTCAAAATCCCATTTTACCTGTTGATTAGCATCAGCCTTAGCCTATGAATGAAAATAGCACACAGCAGTTTTTAAATACTTACATGTAAGATAAACGAATGAATGAAAGAATGAATGAATGGCTAACGAGAGTCCCACACAAACACTCCTGGGGGTATCCCCATTACTCCATAGTTTACATTCATATATTCAGTGCAGGCACAAGTATTTATCTATACTCTCTCCCATCCTTCTTCTCTTAGGATCTTTTACTATCTTAAAGGTATTTGTAAATATTCTAAGGAGGAAGGAACCAGTATTTTTAGTTCCTAAATTCTTGAGAAAGGGCAATGGTATATGGATTTGGGACACAAATGGTGGTTGAATCCATATTTATTTTATTTAGCTGAGTATGAAATAGTTACATCAATCTCCTTTAGGTTAATTTGTCCAGAGATAGAAAATACATGGTCTTTTCCTGACCATCATACATTAGGCTGTGTCTACATAAGCTATGTATTTGCAAGATGTTTACAAATATCCAATTTTTCCAGGTTTTGTCCTGCTGTTTGCAATAGTAGAAGCTTTCTTTTCTTCTTTCTTTTCTATTTGTCATTTGTTTCCAAGGGACTATGTTCTAAAATTCTTCTATACTCCTTGCCAGAGTCATCTGTATATACAAAGAAAGAAGTAGGAACCTATAGAAAAGATACATTCTTTTCCCTCATGATATTGCTACTATGTATGAAATCTGTACTGTTAATGTTATACAAAGACAAGGTTTCTAGAAGATACTTACTAGAATCCATTCATCTATTCATTTTTTATCATCCCATAAGTATTTACCTTATAACTAAAGCTGATAGACCTTCTTTTGGACATCTTTTCATCAGTCAGGACTGTTGTTGTTGTTATTGTTGTTTTAAATTTTTTTAAATTATAGTGTAAATAGACATTTATGGGAAGAAGTCAGTTAGTTCTATGACTCTTAATACATGTAAAGAATCATGTTAATCACCACCACAATCAAGACACAGAATAGTTCTATTACCTCCCCAAAAAAGCTCTTTTGTATTACTCCTAAAGAGTAATAAACTTATCCTACTCCTATCCTCCGGCAACCAATGACCTGTCCTCAGTGAACTAACTATAGTTTTGTCTTTTTGAGAGTGCCACGCAAATGGAATCATACAGCATATAACCTTTGAAACTGGCTTCTTTTACTTAGCACAATGTCTTATAGATTCAACCAAGTTGTTGCCTATATTAGTAATTCACCCTTTTTTATTTCTGACTTAGCATTGCACTGTATGATCTACTAAAGTTTCTTTAACCATCCACTGTCAAACTGTTTCCAGTGTGGCTGTATCATACTACACTCCAATGGCTGTATCATAGTGCACCCCAACCAGCAATGTATGAGAGTTCAGCTGTTCTACATTCTCACAAATACATCATATTATCAGTTTTTTAAGAAATTTTAGCCATTCTAATAAATAGACAGTGTATTTTATCATGATTTTAATTTACATTTCCCTGATGGCTAATAATGTTGCACATCTTTTCATGTATGTAATGATGGTTATCCACACAGTCTCTTTTTTGAAGTGTATATTAGAGTCTTTTTTCCATGTTTTAATTGAGTCCTTTATTTTCTTCTTGTTGAGTGTTGAGATTCCTTTCTATTTTCTGGATGCAAGTCCTTTTTTCAGAGGTATGATTTGTAAATATTTCTCCTAGCCTGTAGCTTGTCTTTTTATTCTTTTATAGGATCTCTGGCAGAGTAAAAGTTTTTAATTTTGAGAGACTTCAATTTCACATTTTTCCTTCATGTATCATGTTTTTCATGTCATGTCTAAGAACTCTTTTCTTAACTCTTCAGCATGAAGATTATCTCCTGTGTTTTCTTTTAAAAGTCTTATACTTGTACATTTTCCATTTGGATTTATGATTCATCTTGAGGTAATCTATGCATCAGATATGACATATAGGCCAAGGTTGTTATTGTCATTATTGTTTGCATATGAATGTGCAATTGTTTCTAAACCATATGTTGTAAAGACTACCTTTTCTCTATTGATTTGTTCTTGTACTTTTGTCTAACAGAAAATGGCCATATTTGCATCAGTATATTTCTGGACCATCTATTCTCTGCCATTCATCTGTATGTCTATCCCTTTGCTAATACCACATCATCTTTATCACTGTTTCTGTATAGTAAGTCTTAAAATTAGGTAGTGCAATTCCTCTAACTTTATTCTTCCTTTTCTCCAAACTGTCTCAGCTATTCTAGTGTCTTTGCCTTTCCATATAAATTTTGCCTGTATCTACAAAAAAGCCCTGCTAAGATATTAATTGTCATTGTGTTATAAGGTTTATGCCTAACATTAAGTGTTTGATTGCTGAGGCATCCACTTCAAAGATACCCATCTTGAATAAATATATTTCCAGCTAAACAACTAGATAAAGAGTCAGGCTACTCTACCCATTAAGTTTCTTTTTTTAGAAAGCTCTGGTTGGCCCAGATGACCCTGGAGTTGTTGATTTTCTAAATATAACACCAAGATATTACCCATGAAAAAAAGTAATTAATAAGCTAGAATTTATTAAAATTAAAAATTTTGGCTCTGCAAAAGATACTGTCCAGAGAATGAAAAGATAAACCACAAGGTCATCTAGATTTTCTCTTATGTTGTTTTCTAGGAGTTTTATAATTTTGCATTTTACATATAGGCTTGTGATTCATTTTGAGTTTATTTTTGTGAAGGATATAAGGTCTGTCTCTAGATAGCTTTTTTTTTTTTTTTTTTGGTATGTAGGTGTCTAGTTGTTTCAGCAACATTTAGTTGAAAAGATTTGTAAAGAAAACACTTTCAAAAGATATATCTGAGAAAGGAATAAAATCCAAAATATACAATAAACTCTTAAAACACAACAATAAGAAAACAAACTCAAATAAAAAAAAGAGCCATATACCTAAAAGACACCTTACCAAAGAAGATAGATACACAGACGGCAAGTAAGTATATGGAAAGGCACTTTAACAACAAGATACCATTATACATCTATTAGAATGACCAAAATCCAGAATACTGACATCAAATGCTGGTGACAGGAACTCTCATTCAATGCTAGTAGAAATGCAAAGTGGTAGCAGTTTGGCAGTCTTATAAAACTAAACATACTCTTACCATAGAGTTTGGCAATCATGCTATCTGGTATTTACTTCCCCAAAGCTGGAAACTTATGTCCACACAAAACCCTGGGCATGGATGTTTCTAGCAGCTTTATTCATAATTGCCAAAACTTGGAAGCAACTAAGATGTGTTTGAGTAGGTAAGTGGGTAAATCAACTGTGGTTCATTCAGATAATAGAATATTATTCATAGTTAAAAAGAAATAAGCTATCAAGCTATTAAAAGACATGAAGGGAACTTAAATGCATGTTGCTAAGGGAAATAAGTCAATCTGAAAAGTCTACTTGCTTAACAATTCTCACTGACATTCTGAAAAAGTTAAAACTGTGGAGGCAGTAAAAAGATCAGTGATGGCCAGAAGTTAGTGGGTGAGAAGGGTAAAAAGGTGGAACACTGAGGATTTTTAGGGCAGTGAAATCATTCTGTATGATACCACCATGTTTCGTGAAAGTTATTATACATTTGTCTGAAGTCATACAAGTACAACACTAAGAATGAACCCTATTATAAACATGGACTTTGGGTGATGATGGTGTGTTAGTGCAAGTTCGTCTACTGTAATAAATATGCCACTCAGATGGCGGAATATGGATAGCAGGAGGGGCCATGCATATGTAGGAGCAAGTGTAATACATGGACCACTCTGATGGGGGATGTTGATAATGGGGGAAGTTATGCATGTGTAGAGGTATGATAATGGAGGAGGCTATGCAAATGCAGGGGGAAAGGATGTATGGGAAATCTCTGTACCTTCTGCTCAATTTTTCTATGAACCTAAAATTGCATAAAATGTAAAATCTATTTTTTTAAAGTACACTTTTTTCTGGCCTCCATGATTCCTGAGTAATCCACAATCATTCAAATCATCGCAGTCATATAGCCAGTGTATTGTTTTTCTCTGGCTCCTTTTTCCTTTCTTTTTTCCTCTCCTCTCCTCTCCTCTCCTATTTTACTTGTAGCTTGAATCAACTTCCTGACTTTAAAATTAAAAATTGCATAACACTAATGTACAAGTTTGAACATTATCAACATTAATAATATTAACTCTTCACATTTATAAAGCATTTTACATTTTACTGAATGCTTTGCCATATACATTTCTATTTTGTCTTTCTCTGACCGCTTTCAAAGATTTCTCTTTGTGTTCAGTTTTCACTATTTTGATCATGATACATCTAGGCATAGTTTTGTGGTTTTTTTTTAGGGTTTATTCTATTCAGAGTTCACTGAAATTTTATCTGTAGACTTACGTATTTCACCAAATTTGAAATGTTTTTGGTTTTTATGTCTTTGAATATTTATCAACAAGGTGCTTCTTCCCTCTCCTTCTGGATTCCAATAAAATGAATATTAGATTCTTTTAAAACCATCTCACAGGTACCTCAGTTTTTATTTTCCATTTTCCATATTGGATAATAGCTATTAATCTATCTTCAAGATCACTGTTTCTTTACTCTGTCATCTCCATTCTGCTACTGAACCTACCCAGTGAGCTTCTAAAAATTTTGACTATTGTCTATAATTTTCATAGCATCGTCTTTAAAACTTCTATTTCTTTTCTGTGACTTTCTATTATTCCATTTATGTCAAGAGAGTTTGCATTTCTTGCCTGAAGCATTTTTAAAATAGCAGCTTTACAATCCTTGTCAAATAATTTTAACATTTATGTCACATAAGTGTTGATATCTATTGACTGTCTTTTCTCATGTAATCTGAGATGTTCTGGGTTCTGATGTTGAGTAATTTTGGATTTCAGCCTACATATTTTGAGTATTATGAGACTTTGGGTCTTATTTAAATGCTATGAGGTATGTTGATATTTTTGCTTTTGTAGGCAGATGACCTGGTTAGACTTAGGTCACAATTTCTGATCCACCTTCTAGGTACTGTCATTCCAATGTCAATTCAGTTTTTGAAGCCACTGAAGTGCTATGCAGATATGTCCTTCATTTGTATCACCTCATAGCCAGTCTGGGACCTGAAATATGGTCTGTTAGTTTAGCTCTCAGTGTTTAATACCTGAAAATGATCAGTTCCATGCATGTATAGCAAGAAGGCTAACCTAAGAATTCATAAATAACTTCATGCAGGAGCTTTCCTGATTTCCTCTGTCTGAGCAATCTTCTTGGTACATTTTCCAGTCCTTGGGGCTCCTCTTTTTGGTGCTCTGGTTGGAAAATGAGACTGTAGTCTTATTTTTCTGTAATAAACTTCTACGACTGCAACTACACCAGGGGCTAAGCATAAGAACACTGAAGAGGGAAAACATGCAACAAGCGTTGGCCCTATCCTCTTGAAACCACAGCTCCGTTGAATGGAAGAAAGTAACTCCTCTCTGAGCTTTGGCTCCTGTTGGCTCCCATTACCTGCTCCTACTACCACTGAATTTATTAGGCCTTAAAAATTGAGAGAATGGAGAAAAGGGGGAAAAAAAGGAAAGGATTTCTTCATTCTCTCTCTGCCTTTCCCTACTTGTTGAGCAAAAATTCCTGGACTGTTCTTTGTCAGATACCTAATTCTGGATTCCTAGTACACTGAGTTTAGTCTGGAAGATACTAGAAGAAAAAAAAAAAGGTAAACCATTGGCTCAGTGATACTCAGAATTCTAGTCATCTTCTCAAATACATCTGCTTCCATTTACTTTTCAGTGCTTACTCCATTTTACCCTGAAATGGAAGCCTGTTTTCCTCAAAGCTCTTGTTTGTACATTTATGACCTTTATTCTCTATATCTTCTTTGAATTATTCATTTTGTTATTTCTCCCATTAAAATGGCAGCTCCATGACAGCAAGGCCCTTGTCTATCCTTACACCACTGCATACTCACAGTCTACAACAGTACCTTAATTTAATAAATATTTGTTGAATGACCAAACAAATGGAAATAGGCCATGAGTTGGCCCTTAAAGCATGAGAATATGGTTTTGAAAATGTGTAGAGAAAAAAAGAGGAGTTTTTGTCATTGAAACAAGTGCATAAACAGCAAGAGGAACAGAAATTATTTTGAAGGACAGAGTTTATCTGAAGCAGACAGCTCATATAACAGAGGTATTGGTAGTATGCAATGAGACTGGAAAGATAAATTGAATCTACTTATGTAGAGATTTAGTACCAGGCATCTAGATATTATTCAGTAGGCAAAGGGGAAGTGATAAAAGTTTTAAACAGGTAAACAGTATGATCAAAGTTGCAATTTAGAATGATTGCTACGGCAGGAGCAGAAAGAGTTCGAAGGCAGGGAGATTAGTTAGAAACTTTCCACATTGGGAGGTGATAATTGGAAGAAATGAAGAGGAGGTAACTGATACGTAAACAAAGCCCTCACTGATTGTTTGAGCCTGGGTAGAGTACACAACTGAAGAAAATGCCCTTCAACAGATGAATGGATAAAGATGTGGTTCATATTTACAATGGAATATTACTCAGCCATCAGATAGGTTGAATATCTACCATTTGCATCAATATGGATGAAACTGGAGGAGATTATGCTAAGTGAAATAAGTCAAGCAGAAAAAGACAATTATTATATGGTTTCACTCATATGTAGAATATAAGGAATAGCACAGAGGACCATAGGGAAAGGGAGGGAAAACTGAATGGGAAGAAATCAGAGAGGGTAGGGAGGAAGGGGTAACAGGGTGATGCATATTAAGGAGGGTACACGTTGTGATGATCACTGGGTGTTACACACAATTAATGAAACGTTGAACACTCCATCAAAAACTAATGATGTACTATATGCTGACTAACTGAACATAATAATAAAAAAATAAAGGAAATGGTAGGACTCTTGTCAAGAGACAAGGTAGGTTATCTCCACAGCATATAGGCAAAGATTTTAACAATGCTTTTCTCTGAAAGACAAAACTCCATGTTTAATCTTTTTTGAGATGAAATGTGACCAAACACTCCTCCCCCCATTGCTGTTCTTTGGCTCCACAAGCCCTATTGCTCCAGAGGCTCTGACCTTTCCTTAGTTGCCTGGCATCCAGGCAAGTTCTTAGCTGTCAAATTTCTATCCAGGTGGCCTCCATAAATATCTCAACAGAATTTATTTTCTTTAATTTTCTTTGGCCTTGTTCGAGAATTTGCTGATTGGGAGACTGTTTGGGGGCCAGTATGCCCAAAGATGGATAGCCACATCTGCTAGCCATTTAGATTAATTATTACACCTGTGTCATAAAACCTGCATTAATAAAGAGGTGGCAACGAAAATCATACTGCAGCCGAGACAGGACCCTTATTCCTTCCCAACTTTACATCCTCATCAGTGGCATGCTACCATCCTACCTCCTGGCACACCACCTGGAGTGTTACAAGTTACTTCCTCCAGAATCCCCATGACTAGTGTGTCTTTAGGTCCTCCTATTTCTTTATCTGAAAGACCTTTCAGAGCCATCCTTTCCCACCTCTTTCTAGTCCACGTTCTAGTCTGGGCCCTCTATCATCACATGACACCTAAGATATTACAAATCATCCTCCTTGCCAGCTGCCTGCCCCTTCTGTGTGCCCTTTATACAGTAGAAAAAAATTTTCCTTCTCAAACATTTCGATCAAGTTGCACTCCAGTGCCTTGACTAGTAAGCATGAATCTCATGTTTGATCTATAGATAGGTTCTCAGGAATTTACATGGTTTTTTGTTGTCTTTGTCTTTTTAATCAAATATGAATGCTTCATTCTGGTCTTTAAGGCTGTCTATCAACATCCCTCAGTACTCTTGTTCTTGTTTATGATTGATCTTTGACCTATAATTTATGCTTTGGCCAAGCAAATGTACATGCTCTCTCCTGTGCACATATGTTTGATTCCTGGCTGCTGGGTGGTTCAAACTTTACTGCACACAATACCCCGAATACCTTCCCCTTTCTTTCCACCAAGCCCCTCTGCAAGATGCTCTCCAGGAGGCACTGCTGACACAGCCTTCAGACCCCAGTACATGGGGTCCATATTAACATGAGATCTATAGCCTTAGGGAAAGCTGTTGAGAATCCAATGCATGAAAGCCCAGAGCAGGTACTGAAGATAAAGAAGGGAAATAGCCTTTGTACCTTTAACATAAGCCGTGGCTGATGAAAAAAGGAGCTTTCATAATGTATAAGCTCTTGGCAAAAGTTTTTTCCACATTGCAGAGCCTTTGACATATGTGGGGAAATGGTCTAGACTGTCATATCTGGAAAATCAACTGCGTCAATAAATGAGATGACAGATGTTACAACCTCGCATCCCTCAAGATATGATACAGGTAAGTATAGATATTTCATATGTATGCAACGTATCATGCTATATATACATACATATACAACATACAAGTGTATACACAGTAATATATACAAGTAAGAAAGGGTTATCAATGTGCCAAACATCACTCTCTCAATTCCTTGTCCCTCCCAATGTATTTAAAGTCTTAAATTACAATAATTAATCTACAATTATAGAGAGTTAAAATGAAACTTCATTTCTTTTTGAGGTCAGGTACGGATGACTTAAAAACAAAAGTTTTGCATGGGGATGCAGAGCCTCTTTTAAATTTCCTTTCCCTTTACTGTTTTCGGTAAAGCGTATTATTTAGATAAGATTGACCAAAATAACTTGACATTCTTATGTAGGGTAGAAGTAGAATCCTTCATATTAGGAGAAAATATACAGTTCTAGCTAATTCTACGAAATATTTTCCATTTCATATTGAAAGATCATTTTCCTTCCTCTCCTCCTCTTATTTGGTTCCCCTTTCTTACTTTTGCATCTCTGCTCTCTCCTTCATCCCCCTTCTTCATTCTATTTCTCTCTCTTCCTTTCTAAAACACATTGCTCTTAAACATAAAGGGAAAGAAAAATCATTAATCACGCTGCAGGACACAGTGCTTAGATGGCTATAGTTGCTGAAGGAGGTCTGTTTAGCATCAGCCGATTTTTCATTTCCTTTCAGTGGGGACAGTGGGCTGCTCTGCATCCCTGGGGCCAGCCAGCATGAATGCAGGTATTGAGTGTTCAAGAGGAGACGATTAGGACCAAGTGTTGGAGATAAAATAGCATTTAAATTAATCTAGTACCTGGGCTGGAGTTCTTCGGCCCCTCTTCCTTTCTCTGACTTAAAGATACAGATTTAACAGGCTAGACTTCAGTCATTATTAACTCTGCATTATCTGATGAACAATGATTTCTTCCCACATAATTTATTCTCCTCAGTTGAAACCTGTATTCTTCAATTCTAAAAACTAAACTCTACAGTTTCAAAAGGATTGAAATACATGACTGGGTTTTGTTTTCCTGACAAAGCATTTACTAAATTCTGGGACAACAGAAAAGCCTATGAAGCTGGAGTATAAACTTAGAAAAATTAGAATGAAATCTCTATCATCTTGGGGAGATTTAGGAGATAACATCCCAATACAGTGGAAGACTCCAGATTATTGCTATATTTTGAAACTGCATGGTGCAACAGCCTCAAAAGGTAAGTTCAAAATCTCTTCAGGGTAAAACCAAATCTCACATAGTATTTCAGAGCCCAAATTTCTCAGGATGTCAATCAAAAGCTAATATGTAAGAAACATTATACATTATGACTAAGTAGGATTGGTTTATCCCAAGGCTGGCTTAACAGTCAGAAAAATTAACCAATGCAATTAGCCATATTAACAGAATAAAGCAGGGGAAAAAACATGTTTATTTCAATAGATGCAAAGCATGTGATAAAACTCAACATGTTTATGACCAACTCACAGCAAACTAGGAATAGAAGAGAATTTTGATCTGATAAAAGTCATCTACAAAACCCTACAGACAGCATACTCAATGTTGTGACATTAAAAATTTCCTTGTGAGATCAGAAACAAGGTAAAATATGTTTTCGTTACTTTCATTCACTCCTGTATACCAATGAAATAAGAAAAGAAAAAGAAATAAAACGTAGAAAGGTGGGAAAGGAAGAAGCAAAACTGCTTTTATTCATAAATTATGGGGTTTTGAATTTCAAAAGTCCCAAAATCTACAGTTTGAGTCAATGAGTTAATTTAACAAGGCTGCCATTGATAAATTAACTCATTCAAGATGAATATATAAAAATCAATTGTACTTCTACATCCTAACAGCAATTCGAAAATGAATTATAAAATACCATTTACAATAGCTTCAAAAATAATAAATACAAGGTTGACAAAATACTAATATTAAAGCTAACAAAACACCACTAAGGAAAATTAATGATCCAAATAAATGGAGAGATATCCCATAATCACAGATTGAAAGACTCATGTTAAGATACCAATTCTCACCAGATTTATCTATAACCAACATTTAATTATGTGAAAATTTTTTAATAAAATTGGTAAACCCTAGTGGTGTTGATCAAGAAAAAAATATATATATAAATATGTATATATAAATATGTATATATATAGTGAAATATATTTATAATCACAGAAAATATAAGTTGCCTTAACTCACCTAAAAGACAGATATTTTTAAATAGGATGAAAAATAAATAGCCATATTTTATTTACTTGAGATTAACCCACATAAAATGACACAAATAATGACAGCTATTTATCAGAAAGAAGAAATCCAAAGGACTAGTGAACATGGAAGGTTGTGCAATCCCACTGTTAAAAGAGAAATGCAAATTATGCAGTAATGAAATGCCACCCCCTCAAGTGATTCTATAAGTACTGATGAAAGTGAGGGGGAATAGTAAGTCCTATGAATAACTAAAGGATATACAGATTTGCAAAGCAATATGTCAATATGTAATAAGGTCAAAATATGCATATCTATGGCTTATAAGTAAAATGTTAGAAAATACTCACCCATGGGCATCAGGACACATGTTTGAAAATATTCATTGCATCATTCCTTATAATACCTGAAATTCAAAACAATATGTCAGTCAACAGAGATGTGTAAAAATGGTACCATACTCAGGGTGACCCTACCTCGTGATTTGGCTGGGATAGTCCTAAGTTAAGCCTATTTTATTGATGTATTAATCGAGCCTATTTTAATTTTCAAAAGAGGGTACTTTGATAATAAATTATATAGTCATCCCATCCTAGATATACCCTATAATGAAATACTGAATGGTTACTTAAATGAAATAAACACATTGGCATAATATGTGTTAACCTGAATAAATTGAGGGAAAAAATCAAGGAAAAAAATAATTTTGAATGCAAACAGTCAAGTTGCAAATAGATATACACCCTTGTTGATATCACTCACATAAAATTTACAACAAAAACCAATACTATAGGTACATATATACACATGCATATAATACATAATAGGTATAAATGTATATACATACCTATATGTGTAAAATTTTATTTTTTTAAAGACCTGTCAAAATACTTTCATTAAATCTGTGGTTTGCTATATTTTGAAATTGTTTCACAATTTAAAATTTTTTTTAATATTTTAAAACTTTGGCAGTCCCATCCATCTTTTGTGCTTTAGAAAATGTTTTTGCAATGGCAAGGAGATTGGGTTGGGTGAGCTTTAAGATATTTTGAATTTCCTTATTCATAAATATAAAAGCCTTTCTTCATTAGAAGATGAATTATCTTTTCTTTGAGGTCATACAACAGACTGACTTTGAACAAGCATATGCACTTAAAAAAATGGGCTGAATGTGTTGGTCTTGGATAGGTCTTAAGCTTGGAAAATATTTCTTTAACCATTTTCCATTACCCTTTGTACAACAAAAGCAGCTTTCTGTATTTGGCTAGATCTGAGAGAACTCTTTGGTGTCTGGTCTGATCTGACCCATTGATAAAAGGAGGAGGCAATTTTTATTAGAGTGAAAGTTCCATGTTATTACCCATCTGTTGGATATGATAACTTTAGGTCTGGGGAGCTCACAGGTGGGGTCATGAGCCTTCTCATAGATCACAGATCTAAGAATGGCTTTGTGATGAGCAAGTTTGTTGTTACGGCAGGTGGGGCTGCATTTTAAAATAAGATGGTTAACAGCTGTACTCTGAACTTGTTTCTTCTTCCTTATTGCGTTTCTTCTTTTGATGGAATTTGGAAAAGGTTGAGGCTCTCTGAGCACAAGAAATACCTCAGCCTGGTCATGGGCAAGAGAAAATGTTTAGTGTGCCTCCTGCATGGGGTTTTCAGGCCTGAGTGACCAAACACTGGGGTAAACCTGGGTCTAGGTGTGCTTCTAAAACCTTCATGTAGCCTTGGTGAAGCAGTGCCCCAAACCTTTCTCTTATGGGCCAAGGTTGTTTCCTCCAGCATAAACCTCAGTATGATAACAAATGCCAGAATCAATAGGACATTGAAGATAAACTCCCACTTAATTCATAAATTATATCACCTCTATGCAGATCTAGTGCCCAACATCTCTCAAAACATAAAGGATGCTTTCCCTAATTATCTCATTAAAAACAAAACACAGGAGACACATAGCAATCGAGTTTGCTTGTACCTGAGTCACCTGCCCTTAGTGTACCATCTGTTCTACCTTAGTTTGTCCTCATTTGTGTTCACTTTTCTAAAACTTTCCTTAGGGTATAATCTTGATCCTCAGGGAGGTAACTCCCTGAGATGGAATACATATCCTGGTTTTACTTATTTCAATTCCTAACCTCCATTGCCTATGGTGCATATTTAGTTTGCACTGAATGCTTAGTAGATTAGGAAAGTTCTAACCTTAGGCAGTACCTCTGTGACAGAGATGAAAATGGCTGCGGATCTCCACTTTTGGTGCGTCTAGTTTGCTGTGAGTTATTTATTCTGTCTTATATGTGTACAACCAGCTAAGCAAGGTACATCTTAGTTTTGTGATGCATTTTTAAAGAAAATATCTTAAAACTGAGGAGCAGAGATATAGAGTGGTAGAAGCAAATAATTTAAAAATAGTAAGGATGGAGACACATAAACCACATATACACACTTAGAGAAAGAAGACAAAGACTCATTCTATAATGTGTCTGCCAAATAGAATCTGGCCCTAAAAAATTTCAGAAGTGGTGGAAGTATTTTATTTTAGGTATTTAGACATTTATGTACTTTGTCATTAAAAACTCCAGTAGAATACACAATTTTTCAATGGAAAAGATATGAGTCAGACCTGAAATACTGATTTATAGGTCATTAATGATACATACTAAAAACTGATTTGCTTTTTGATGAGAAATCACTTAAAATGAGAAAGAAAAGAAAATCACTTAAAGCACTTTAAATAAAAGAGACTAGTAAGGCAAGAATGTGGAGGGTTAGGAGGTATGATATGGTACGCTTTAATGGTAACGTAAACCAGTTACTCTGATCAATTATCAGTTGAATTATTCTTTTAACCAGCTTCCCCTCCTTCTAAATATCCATCCAAACAAAGATAACATGGACAATGCATCTGGAACCCCTCTCAATTTAAATGCTGGAGATGGATGGTAGATGATGGATAAGAGGTAGCTAATGCCAACAGACAGGTGTGTTCTATTGGAATGACCACTGGATTTGGCTTCAGGAGACAAGGATATGCCTCTTATTCTGCCATTGACTGGCTAGCCAACAGTCAGATCTATCATGTATGTCTCACACATAGTGGATAGGCAATATAGAGGGGGAAATGTTTATTTAATTAGGTGTTTATGTAGCATTTAGTTGTACTGTTTATTTCTCTACCACATGTTCACCACCATTTTTCTTGTTCACTTGCAGAGGAAGAAACTACAGCTGAGTGACTTATCTAAGTTGAGGCAAGTCTAGAGACAAGTTCATTTCCAGAGTGGGTGTTGGGAGATCTGGATTCTAGCCCTGATTTTACTTCTTACTAGCTGGTAGGTTTTAGGTAGCTGAATTCATCTGTTTTGAGCCTTAGCTTGTAGTTCTATAAAATGGTAATTATCAGCATCACAATAATGCATGACAAGAATAGTGATAGAACTGGGTTTACCAGTTACTGACTGAGTACTGACTAGCAAGACTAAAGAAGATGTACATGATTAATTCTGACCCAAGATAGTGAAAAATGCTATCAAACCATATGCTGTGGGACTATGGAAGTATAAGTAAAGCGATAAGACTTCCAGCTGAGGAAATCTGGAAGGACTTCATGGGAGAGATGGGATTTCCACTGGGTCTTAAAAGAAAACAGTGTTTTCATGGCAAGTAATGAACAGTGAATGGATAAAGAAGGCTCAAATGAAAGGAATCAATATCTTGTAGAAAGGCACAGACCAATGAAAATGTAGATTTAATTCAGAGAATTTCAAGCATATGATCAGCTCTTTAAGAATTGGACCATATGTGTATCTTGTTCATTGCTTATCTCTGGGACTAGTAAAATGTCTGCCGTGTAGTGATATCTGAAGTTTACTCGACAGTCACTTAGCCTATATTACTTATTTAAATCCTCATAACAACAATATAAGGTAGAATTATTCTCCCTCATTCGAGATAGGGAAATTGAAGATTAGAGACATTAATTTACCCAAGGCCATGCAACTAGGGAGAGGTAGAGCAAGAATGAAAATCTGGGCTTTTAACCATTACACTCTGCTGCCTCCCCAGGTAGTAGAGAGGCTCAGTAATAGTCTTTGAATGCTTACATCAATGCAAAATGGTATGTCTATATACAGAATAAATGGGAAAATTGTTTTTGGAAGATAACAAAAATGGGAGCCACACTATGCATATGTAGAACTTTAAAACCTATCTGCGTAGAATTTCAACCACTCAGAGGAAGAAACCCTTCAGACCTAGTCATAGGTGGAATCTTAATGTCCTTTTATTACTTCTTTCTTTCAAAGAAAGTTAGTCTAGAGCCATAAGACTTTAATCAGGACTGTGACATTTAACTCGTTATGTGACCTTGAGAAAGACAACCTCCCTGGGTCTCAATTTCCTCCTTAGTAAAATTAGGGGACTGGACTTACTTATTTTAAATCCCTTTCAGCTTTCTTAACCTATAACTTTATAATGTTAGGAATTTACTTAGTTTTGCCATGTGGATTATCTATCTTTAAGGCAGTCCTGGCTACAAGGTCCCTGGAGCTGCCTAATCTAGCTTTCTGCCTCCTATCAGTTCAAATCTTCAAATTTCTTTATCAGATGTAAATATAAGGCTGACTTTCCTCATCCTTTTTTGGATACATATAATATATCCTAGAAAATGAATGCTCATCAGGGTGCCTGGGTGGCTCAGTGAGTTAAGCATCTGCCTTCTGCTGGAGTTATGATCCCTGGGCTCAAGCCCTGCATCAGGGTCCCTGCTCAGAGGGATTCTGTTCTCCCTTCCTCTGCCTCTTTCCTGGTTTATGGGTGCCCTTGCGCTCACTCTCTCTCTCACATAAATAAAGTCTTAAAAAAAGAAAATGAATGCCCACCAATAAGAGAATGGTTGAAAATGCATACTATGTAATATTATATATACCATATAACTCTTCAGTATATATTATATATAATGTAGCTGTTTATAGTAATAAATTAAATATGTGTATATGGGTTTTTATGAACAAGAATCTATTTTTTCTTAATAAATTTCTACATAGTTTGACTTCTTACAATAAGCGTTACTTTTTGTAATTAAAATAAGGAGAAAAGAAAATAAAAATCTTAACTTTCAAAAAAATTTACTTTCATACCCTCTCTACAAAATACTGATCACCCCTTATCTGATATTTTGACTCTTCTCCTCTCCCCACACAGAATCACTGCTTCCATTTTCTTCATGAGCTAAGCAGACTTCTATAGAGGTTTATTTAATTTTAGCAAAATAAAATGCATCCCCCCCTCATTTTTCCAAATAGCAGACTCTTATTGTTCTGTTGAATATGCTTTTGCAAAAAACCCTCCTAGAGACTGACAACTGCTCCCTGTCCCCACACCACGCCCTTCTCAGTAATGAACTTCCACTCCAGGAGAGCAATTTATGACATTTTATTTTGCTTGCAAGGTATCACTAAGATCAGATGTGTGTTCACATGTTTCAAAAGAAAATGTCTCTTTAATATTCTTAAGAGAATGTTAAATTATCCTTTTTAAATGTCTGACCCATAGAGAAAATCTGGGAATGTTATTGCTATCCAAATCAAATCCTTTTGTGGCTCATGGACCAAAAATGATGGGAGAGAAATAGAGCAAAACAAAGGAGCCCATCATACTTTTTTTTTCTTGCCAATAGCAATTGATATGTTGAAATCCACAAAGAAATTAGGGGTGATTTGAGTGTCAGAGTGTTAGGATGGAAAAGTTGAATGAGAAGTTAGAAACCAATGAATCCAACCCCTATGTCTTACAAAACAAAGAAATTGAGGCACACAGAGGTGAGATTATTTGCACAAGATCACACAACAAGGTCGTGGTAGAGTTGGAATTATGCCCTTCATCTCACTTCCCTGTTTATAGGTGAACATATACAGAGGCTTGGGATGCAGGTAGAACTGATTTGAGGTCTTGGATCCTCCACTGAGTAGCTGTGTGACATTTTGATTCATCATCTATAAAAGGAGGAATGTATATCCAACTCATGAGTTTACTGTTAAGAGTAAATGAAATAATGCATATACATGGCTTAGTAAAATGCTTGGGGCACAGGAGATATTTACAAAATGTTAGGCTTAGTATCCTTTCAAACATTCTGTTCACTGTGTATATTTTCTTTGCATTTCATGGGTTACCTCTACTTATAGCACATTTTATCTTTTCTTAAACTCATGAGGCAAAACAAGGCCTCCAAATCATCCTCTTACATCATTGTTCTTATCTTCCTATGGTTATCATGGCCCAGACATTCTTAGTCTTCATCTGATTACATCCTACTGTAAAGCTGCCAAATTATTTTTGTCTTAGAAAAAAGCAAACACAACAGGGTCTTTGGGGCCTAGGCCATGATAGCAGACTGTCTAGATAGCTTTATTATCCAAATTATCTCTGAAATTCTACTCTTTAGCCTAGAAATTGCTGAGCAAGAAAGGAAAGTAGAATTGTGTTCTCCAATATGGTAGCCACTACCCACATATGGTTAAATAAATTAAGTTAAATAATATTAAAAATTAAGTCCTTCAGTCACACAAGCTAATAGCTATCATATTGGACAGTGCAGATTACAGAACATGAGCATCACTGCAGCAAGTTCTATGGGGCAGTGCTGGAATAGAACATAATGCTTGAAAATGAATGAATGGAGGAAATGTAGTTATTAACCAGAGCCCATGGATTATGAACACTATGATATAAGCATAGACCAAACCTTAAGAAATTAGAGAAGTGACCTTAGCATGCAAAATGATTAAGACCAAACTCATGTAACAGAAAAAAGCTGATAAGCCCTGAAATCTAATATAGTTAACAACAAAAAGAATAAGTCCGTCAACATAAAAATGACTACCAAAAGACGGTGGGCTTCAAAAATCCTCAGAGCTTCAACTGTTTCATGTCCACAATGAGGGAGTTTAAATAGTCCCTTTCTGATTCCAACATTCTAGGATTATAATCTCCAAGTATTAAACAAATACTGCCAAGAAATAGAGGGTCTACTTGGGTACCTGGGTGGCTCAGTCTGTTACGTGTCTTCCTTCAGCTCCCAGGGTCCTGGGATCGAGTCCCACATCAGGCTCCCTGCTCAGTGGGGAACCTGATTCTCTCTATCCCTCTGCCCCTCCCCTCTGCTCGTGCTCTCTCTCTCTCCTGCTTGGCTCACTCTCTGTCTCAAATAAATAAATAAATAAATATTTAAAAAAAAAGAAGTTGAAGGTCTTGTGATAAGCATCCTAGAAAATGAAAATGGAAGAATAGGAATTTCCTAGGGCTGGGGAATGTTCTCCTGGGCGTGTTCTGAAGGTAGCCTGGAAGATGACTCAGTAAGCAGTTTGGTATGCCCACATTCAGAGTGGCGCATTCCTTTCTAAAATGATCTTAATCATTTCCTTTCTCTTGAAAAAGGCTGAGATGGTGGGAAAGACAGAAGTCAGACTTACTGCCTTGTGCAAATACAGATGGGATCCAGTTGTATCTCAGCCAGTTCAGACCTTCTTCATTCATGTGGGATCCCTATTGGAACAGAACTGCTTTCTCTCCTCACCAGGACACATAATCCAGGTCTTTATTCAGGGCTGCCTTAGAAAAACAAACTCAGTATTATAAACAGGCCATGACAACAGTCTCTCCTGCCTTAATTTGTGGAGTGGCAAAATACACCAAACAACTCAACTAAATTTACTGTTCCTGGTGTTGAGTCTAAAACTGTGAAGAGTATGAGATACTTTCCTGCTTGAAAGATAAGAAGTTAACCTGTATAGTGACACACATGCATACATACACATGCATATTTACAGAAACACAAAACTTCTGAATTAGGGAAAAGACATTTTATTTACTCGCAGAGCAACTTGCAGTAGTCTTCCAAGCCAAAATTTGTTACAGGATGATGTACTGAGAGCAGATGTACTTGTATGTAAAGCAGGGTTTGTACTACAGAAGAGGAACACTGAAATTATGAAACTTGGAGCTTATATAGGAGCAGCTGACACATGTGACCTTTCTTCCTGGAGTGGCAGGGGGAGTGGAGAAAGAAAACTTTGCTCTAGAATATAAACACATCTCCAAGAGAGGAGAGATGTCCAGTTTCTTTTCACCATCCTGGGATAAAACAAGGAGCTCCAGAGGAAAGATGACTTTAAATTCCTCTAGAACAATACATACTATTCAATTTCCAAGGCTTGTTTGCTATTCAAAAATTTTTTTAATCCAAGTTTCCAGAAATTTCTGTTCAGTAAACTCTGACCATGCAGACATTAAGAATATTCATCAAAGTTTTTTTTAAATTATTTACAATAATTGTATATTACTAAGAATGCATGGTGCTTGTTGAAAAAAAAACAAAACAAAAAACAACTAATCAAACAGTACAGAAGCATATGGAATAAAATTTAAATTTTTCTTTGGTACTCCCTCCATTCTCATGCTTGCTCCAGAGATAACAATTATTAAAAGATATCTGTTCATCCTTTCAGAAATTTTTATTTACCATTACCCATATATGGATTTCTCATAAACAAATGGAATCATACCAGATATACTTTTCTACAACTTAGTTTTTATAACTATATTATAACTTAGATTCTTTCTATGATAGTCTATTTTATTGATCCCAAACTTTTAATACACAGTATTACAGTGTGTGTATATATTACATATAATTTATAAGTACTATAAATATTTGTATGTTATATATAACATAACACATTATAAATAAATATTATAATTACATATCATAATCATGTAGATTATTATAATTATATATTATTGGTAATTACAAATATATAGATTTAGATTATTTTCAATTTGTCATTATTACAAACAATGCTGGTAGGGAACTTTCTTATATATAACTTTGTGTGTGAATATATGTTTGGGAATATTTTCTATAAGACTAATTTCTAATAGTAGAATTTTTGGGTTCAAAGTTAGGGCAATTCAATAGACTCTGCTAAATTGGCCTTTTTTTAAAAAAGGCAACAGATGGAGGGGAGGATTCTATGCAGATGGCTGAGCAGGAAACATCAGGAATATGTCTCTCCACCTAGGTAAAAATTATACTGGCAGATTTGGAATGTTGGAATTCTGGAGTCTATTGAAGGCTTGTAGCTTCCAGTGAAAGGCTTGGACAGTAAGTTTCAATTTATGTTATCAGTTTTAGGTCTTAGCTCAGAAGAGACTTCACATTCTCCACTTCCTAGCAGGCAGCTGTGCATGTGTTCCTAGAGAAGTCTGCAAGAACCAGAGTGGGTAATAATGACCTTGTTCTCCAAATATCAGAGATCTGTGTTCTGATTGCTGCTTCTGATCATAGAAGTGATCACAGAGGCAGGTAGCTATTTTGCAGCCCCACACACGTATCCATTGTTGAGAGCCCCTCCCTCTCTACCCAAAGCAATTTCCAGAGAATTTAAACAGCTAGTACCTTTTTTCCACACTTCTTCTTTTCCCCCACTTTAAGAAATCCAACATTAAGGACTAGGACATTCAAAAGCAATTGCACACATATATGGGGGAAGTTAGGAAGTCACTGTACATACCCAGGAAAGGTATAGGCTCAGAAAAGACCTGAGAAAAACTTAAGTTTACACCTCAAGCTGATCTTCACCATAGAGGCAGTCTACAACAATAAATCATTTTTAAAAATGCTAACCCAAAGAAAACAAAAACAAAAACAAAAACAGCAAAACAGGGGAAGGAAAAGAATCTGATTTCCAGAGTTGACACATCATTATGTTCAAATGTACAGTTTTCAACAAAAAAATTACAAGACATACAAAGAAATATGAAAGTGTCTCCTATTCAAAAGAAAAAAAAATAAACCAACAGAAATTGTCCCAGAGAAAGATCAGATGAAGTATCTAGTAAACAAAGACTTCAAAATAACTGTCTTAAAGATCTCAAGGAGCTAATGGAAAGCATGGAGAAAAGTTAAGAAAATGATGTATGACAAAATAGAAAGAAAATAAAATAAAAACACATAAAGAAAATAAAATCTTGAAAGAAACCACAGAGAAATTCTTGAGCTAAAAACACAATAATTGAAATTAAAAATTCACTAGAGGGATTCAAAGTTAGATTTGAGTAGGCAGAAATAAATGTCACTGAACTTGAAGATAAACAACTGAAATTATCAAGTCTGAGGAATAGAAACAATAAAGATTGCAGTTAACAGAACTTAACAAAATTGTAGGACACCACCAAGTGACTCAACATTTATACTATGGGAGTTCCAAGAGGAGAAGAGACAAAGAAGCAAAGAGATTATTTGAATATATGGCCTAAAACTTCCCAAGTCTGATGAAATACATGAACCTAAACATCCCAGAATCCCAATGAACTCTAAAAAGGATGAACTTAAAGATATCCACACCAGAACACATTATAATCAAACAGTCAAAAGCCAAAGCCAAAAAGAATCTTAGAAGTAGTAAGAAAGAAGTGATTCCTCATATACATGGGATCCTCACTAAGACTACTAGCAACTTTCTTATCAGAGACTTTGGTGGCCAGAGAGCAGTGGGCTGATATTTTCAAAATGCTAAAAGGAAAACAAAACAAAACAAGACAAAACCTGTCAACTAAAGTCCTATATGTGGCAAAACTGTCCTTCAAAAGTAAAGGGTAAATTGAGAAATTCCCAGATAAATAAGATGAGAGAGTTCACTAACATTTGACTTGTCCTTCAGGCATGTACACCTGAATGTTTATAGCAGCAGTGTCCACAAAAGCCAAACTATAGAAAGAACCTAGATGTCCATCAACAGATGAATAGATGAAGAAGATGTGATACATACACACACACACACAAACACACACACACACTGGAATACCATACAGCCATCAAAACCCCCCAAATCTTACCATTTGCAATGACGTGGATGGAACTAGAGGGTATTACGCTAAGTGAAAAAAGTCGATCAGAGAAAAGCAATTATCATATGATCTCTCTGATATGAGGAATTTAAGAGGCAGGGCAGAGGGTGGTGGGGGATAGGTGTTAGGGTCCGTGATCAAAGGAACGAGACTGATGCAAAGCGAAAGTCAAGCAAAGCTTTATTTCACGCCAAGCATCGAAAATCGAACCGACTGGTAAGGGCTGTCTCTTACGAAGAGATGACGACGATGACCTCGACAGGGCCGCTCTGGACAAAGCCGCTCTGGATGAGGCTGCTCCCTGATGAGGCCGCTTCCCCGATGAGGCCGCTCCCCAGAGGAGGCCACTCTGGACGAGGCCGCTCTCCAGACGAGGCCACTCCCTGGACGAGGCTGCTCCCGAAGATGAAGAGGCAATGATGACTACGAGGACGACAGCCCCGATGACGCAAACTCTGCTCCCCATGACGCTGCTCCTGGCAAGGCCGCTCTGGACGAAGCTGCTCAGATGAGGCTGCTGCCGACGAGGCTGCTTCCCAGATGAGGCTGCTGCCGATGAGGCTGCTTCCCAGACAAGGCCACTCCCCGGAGGGAGGCTGCTCTGGCAAGGCCACTCCCCCGAGGACGCCGCTCTGGATGAGGCTGCTCTGGACGAGGCTGCTCTCCGACGATTCTTCCTGCTGACTGCTCTTACTGCTCCGGCGAGACTCTGACTGCTAGCCTCACAAACCAGCTTTTTTATAGAGGCACTTTTAGCCGGGCTATACACAGGTAGCCAATGAGATTGCAATACACAGAGAAAACTGCACAGTCATGCTAGATCTGCCACACATTAAAAAAAAACTGCTAGGTTACACACGGGCAGCCAATTGAATTTCAATTTACCCTAATGGATATACGCATGCCCCTCTGATTGGATGTCTTCACCTGGCCTGACCCGCCCTTGTATCTAGGCTTTGCAAGGAAGTTCCTTTGGGAGGGGCAGGGTCAATCTAAGTTCACTGCAACAATATGGGTCCCTCTTCTTAAGTAAGCCCTTACAATAGGGAGGGAAAAAAATGAAACAAGAGGAGATTGGGAGGGAGATAAATCATAAGAGACTCTTAATCTCAGGAAACAAACTGATGGTTGCTGGGGGGTGGGGGAGGGGTTAGGGTGGCTGGGTTATGGACATTGGGGAGGGTATGTGCTATGGTGAGTGTTGTGAATTGTGTAAGACTGATGATTCACAAACCTGTAACCCTGAAGCAAATAATACATTACATGTTAATAAAAAAAATACACTCAAGAAAAGACTTACCCTCCAAATAATGCTAAACACAGCACTGCAGCACTGTTGAAATGAAAGGACACTAGATAGTAACTCAAAGCCATAAGAAGAAATAAAGACCTCAGTAAAGGTAAATATGAAGATATTTATAAAACCTTGTATTATTGTAAAAATTGTTTGTAACTTCATTTTCTGTTTTCTATGATTTAAAAACTGATACATTAAAAAATTATTAGTCTAAAGCTAGTATTAGTGAGATTTTTGTTAGTAACTCCACAACTTGTCGCTACATGATTTCAAAGACTAATGCATAAAAAATAATAGTTGTTTTTTGATACAATGTATACAAAGATGTTCTGTGACATCAAGAACTGGCAGGGGTAAGGACAGAGTTGTACAGGAGCAAAGTTTCTATATTATTGAAGTTAAGCTGGTTTAAGTTCATATTAGAGTATCATAACTTTAAAATGTTAAATGAAATCCCATAGTAATCACAAAGGAAATAGTTATAGAATATGCACAAAAAGAAAAGAGAAGGTAATACATTTCACTACAAAAAATTAAGTATATACAAAAGAAGGCAGTAATACAGAAAATGAGGACAAGAAATTTATAAGGCATATACAATAGAAAGACCAAAAGGACCGAAGTGAGTCCATCTTTATCGATCATTATTTCAAGTGTAAATGGACTAAACTCTTTAAACAAAAGACAGGGACTGGCAGAATGGATTAAAAAAACAAAGCAAAACAAAACAAAACATGATCCAACTATATGCTATCTACAACAAACTCATTTTAAATTCAAAGATACAATGGGCTGAAAGTGAAAAGATGGAAAATAATATTCCATGCAAATAATAACCAAAACAGAAGAATACTATACTATGAGACAAAACAGACTTTATCAAAAAAGGTTACACAAGAAGGGCACCTGGGTGGCTCAGTGGGTTAAGTCTCTGCCTTTGGCTCAGGTCATGATCCCAGGGTCCTGGGATCAAGCCCCACATCGGGCTCTCTGCTCAGGAGGGAGCCTTCTTTTCCCGCTCTCTTTGCCTCTCTCTCTCTGCCTGCTTATGATCTCTCTCTGTCAAATAAATAAATAAATAAAAATCTTTAAAAAAAAAAAAAGCTTACACAAGAGACATAGAAAGATACTATAGGGGTATGTGGGTGGCTCAGTGGGTTAAAACCTCTGCCTTTGGCTCAGGTCATGATCCCAGGGTTCTGGGATTGAGCCCCATGTTGGGCTCTCTGCTTGGTGGGGGGCCTGCTTCCTCCTCTATCTCTACCTGCCTCTCTGCCTACTTGTGATCTCTGTCTGTCCAATAAATAAATAAAATCTTTAAAAAAAAAAGAAAGATACTACATATTAATAAAAATTCAACACAGCAAGAAGATGTAATAGCTTTTTAAAAAAAGATTTTATTTATTTGTCAGAGAAAGAGACAGAGAACACCCAGGCAGGGGGAGTGGTAGGCAGAGGGAGAAGCAGGCTCTCTGCCAAGCAAGGAGCCCGATGTGGGATTCAATCCCAGGACCCTGGGATCAAGACCTGAGCCAAAGGCCAATGCTTAACTGGCTGAGGCACCCAGGCATCCCAAGAAGATTTAATAGTTATAATCACTTACACAGCTAATAACAGGCCATGAAAATATACAAAGCAAAAATTGACATAATAAAGGGAGAAAAAGAATAGTTCAAGACTTCAATAACCCACTCTCAATAATAGATAGAAGAACCAGACAGAAATTTTGCCATTTGCAACAACATGGATGGATCTAGAGTATTATGCTAAGCAAAAATCAGTCAGAGAAAGACAAATACCATATGATTTCACTCATATATGGAATTTAAGAAATAAAACAAATAATCATGGGAGGGGGAGACAAACCAAGAATCTAATTCTTAACTATAGAGAACAAACTAATGGTTACAAGAGGCAAAGTGAGTAGGGAGATGGGTTAAATGGGTGATGGGGATTAAGGCATGCACTTGTGCTAAGCATCGGGTGTTGTATGTAAGTGTTAAATCATACACCTGAAACTAATGTTATGCTCTATGGTAACTAACTGGAATTTAAAAACTTTAAAAAGAAGATAATTGAGTAAATTGAGTATTTGAATAACATAATAAACCAAGTGAATTTAAATAAAATTAAAAAATATGTTCCTGCAAAAAAAAAAAAAAAAGTAGATATAACATATACAGAACACCCTTCACAGCCACAACAGCATACATATTCTTTTCAAGTGAACACAGGACATTCTCCCCTAGACCATGTATGAGGCTATAAATTAAGTTTCAATATTTTAAAAGATAGCTATCAAAGTATCTTCTTCAACAACAAGATGGAGTTAGAAATCATAACATAAATAAAACTAGAAATGCTATGAATTTGTGGAATTTAAATAATATACTCTTAAAGAATAAACCAAAAGAAAAATCACAAAGGAAATTATAAAATACTTAACGATGAATGAAAATGACAATATAGCACACCAAGACATCTGGAACACAGTGATAGTAACGCTACAGGGGAAATTTATATCTACAAATACACATTAAAAATGAGATCTTAAGTGAATAATCTAACTTTACAACATAAGGAACTAAAAAAAAGGAAGAACAAATTAAACCCAAAGCTAGAAGAAGTAAAGAAATAATAAAAATTAAAGTAAAGATGAATGAAATAGAGAAGATAAAAACAATAGAGAAGATCAACAAATTTTAAAGTTGGTTTTTCAAAAGGATCAACAAAATTGACAAAACTTTAGCTAGATTAACTAAAGAAAAAGAGACAACTAAATTACTAAAACCAGAAATGAAAGTGGGGACATTACTACCTGTTCTATGGAAAAAAAAAAACTCTCTTATAAGAGAGTGTTGGGAGACATGTGAGTGGTTCAGTTGGTTGGGCTGCTGCCTTTGGCTCAGGTCATGATCCTGGAGTCCTGGTATTGAGCCCCGCATTGAGCTCCTTGCTTGGTGGGGAGGCTGCTTCTCTCTCTTCCTCTGCCTGCTTGTGCTCTCTCTCTGACAAATGAATAAATAAAATCTTAAAAAAAGAGAGAGAGAGAGAGAGAGACAGTGCTGGGAAAATAGTACACCAACCGATTGGATAACTTAGATGAGATGGACAAATTCCTAGAAATATATAATCTACCAAGACTGAGTCATAAAGAAATAGAAAACAGCAGACCTATAACTAGTAAGAAGATTGAATCAACAGTTAAAAATTTCCCAACAAAGAAAAAACCTGAACTTGATGGCTTCACTGATAAGTTATACCCAATATTTAATGAATAATTAACAGTAGGCCTTCTCAAACTTTTCAAAAGTTTTAAGAAGTGAGAATATTTCCAAACTCATTTTATGAGGCCAGCATTACCCCAATACCAAATATAGAAAAAGAAACTACAGGAAAAGAAAACTACAGGCCAATATCCTTGATTAACATGCATGCAAAAATGCTCAACAAAATTCTAGCACACCAAATTCAATAGCACACTAATAGGATCATAGCCCATCATCAATTAGGATTTATCCCTAGGATATAAGGATCGCTCAAAATGAAAATCAATCAATGTATTATGCCACATAAACAGAATGGAGGACCAAAACCTCATCATTATCTCACATATGTAGAAAAAACATTTGGCAGAATTAAACACCCTTTCATGATAAAAAGCACTCAACAGGGGCGCCTGGGTGGCTCAGTGGGTTAAAGCCTCTGCCTTTGGCTCAGGTTGTGGTCCCGGGTTCCTAGGATCGAGCCCCGCATCGGGCTCTCTGCTCAGCGGGGAGCCTGCTTCCTCCCATCTCTCTCTCTGCCTGCCTCTCTGCCTACTTGTGATCTATGTCTGTCAAATAAAGAAATAAAATCTTTATTTAAAAAAAAAAGCACTCAATAAATGAGAATTAAAAGGAAATTACCTTGGGGCACCTAGGTCGCTCAGTCAGTTATGCATCTGACTCTTGGTTTCAGCTCAGGTCATGATCTCAGGGTCCTGGAATCAGTCTCTGCATGGGGTTCCCTGCTTGGCAGGGAGTCTGCTTCTATCCCTCTCTCTGTCACTCTCCCTGCTCATGCTCTCTCAGTCTCTAAAATAAATAAATAAATAAGTCTTTAAAAAGTAAATATTTTTTTAAAGAAAACTACCACAACACAATAAAAGCCATATATAAAAAGTTTAGAATGAACATCATATCTAACCATGAAAAACTGAAAGTTTTTTCTTGAAGATCAGAACATGGCACGGATGCTCACTTTTGCCACTTCTATGCAACATTTGGAATTTTTTAAAAAGATTTGTTTATTTGAGAGAGAGAGAGAAATTACAAAAGTGAGGGGAGAGGCAGAGGGATAGGGAGAGAGAGAATCTCCAGCAGACTCCTTGCTGAGCACAGAACCTGTCACAGTGCTTAAGCCTATGACCCCAAGACCATGACCTGAGTCAAAATCAAGAGTTGGACACTCGGGACGCCTGGGTGGCTCAGTTGGTTAAGCGGCTGCCTTCGGCTCAGGTCATGATCCCAGCGTCCTGGGATCGAGTCCCACATCAGGCTCCTTGCTCGGCAGGGAGCCTGCTTCTCCCTCTGCCTCTGCCTACCACTCTGTCTGCCTGTGCTCGCTCTCTCTCTCTCTCTAACAAATAAATAAATTAAAGGGGCGCCTGGGTGGCTCAGTGGGTTAAGCCTCTGCCTTCGGCTCAGGTCATGATCTCAGGGTCCTGGGATCGAGCCCCGTATCGGGCTCTCTGCTCAGCAGGGAGCCTGCTTCCTCCTCTCTCTCTGCCTTCCTCTCTGCCTACTTGTGATCTCTCTCTGTGTGTCTAATAAATAAATAAAATCTTTAAAAAAAAAAAAAAAAAGAGTTGGACACTCAACTGACTGAGCCACCCAGGCACCCCTCAACATTTGGAAGTCTTAACCAGAGCAAGTAGAGAAGAAGGAAAAAAAAAATATATATATATATATATATATGTATATGTATATTTATATATAAATATATATATTTATGTATATTTATATATACATTTATATATATATGTGTGTATATATATGTGTGTGTATATATATGTGTGTGTGTGTGTATATATATATATATATATATATATAGTATCCAAATTGAAGAGGAAGAAGTAAAATTATCTCTTTGTGCAGCTAATAGGGTCTTCTACAGAGAGGACTTTCCAAGATGGTGGAGGAGTAGGAGACTTTGGTTTTGTCTCGTACCAGGAATTCAGCTAGATAGTTATCAAATCATTCTGAACACCTGTGAACTCAATGAGAGATCTAAGTAAAGAATTGCTGTAATTCTACAAATAGAAAAGCGACCAATTTTTGCAAGGTAGGAGATGTAGAGAAGTGATTCTGAGGGGATATATTGGAAGATAAACCACTGGGGGAGGGAGCCTCCATAAGCTGGCTACCAGAAAGTGGTAGAGCATCAGAGTGCAAAATCAGAACTTTTATAAGTTTACTCCTGTGAGGGATGTCCCTGCCTGAAAGGTGCTCAGGTGGCAAAGCAGGTGGAATCCTAGGTGGGACAGTGTGATCTCATGATCCCCAGGGTCACAGGAAAAAAAAGCAATGCTTGAGTGGGGCAAAGTTCCCAGGCTTTGGAGTGGGGAAGCCGGCTGTAACCAGTGAGTCCAGGAGTGGGCTTTCAGTTCAATTTTGCCATAAATCACAAACCGTGACACAGCTGGGCAATTGCTCTCTGAGCAGGGCCTCAGCAACAGGCAGAATTGTGGCGAGACACCCCCATCTTCCCGTGAGAGGAGCCGTGTGGGTGTGCTCTGCAGGAGACTGCAGATTTTAGAGTCTCGAGGCCAGGTTGCATGCCTGATATAGAAATGCTCCATCACAGGCTGGGTAAGCAAAGAGTGCAGTCTGACACCAGGGAGACAGGAATGACTGACTGCTTTTCCCTGAGGGTGCACTAAGTGGGGCCCCAAGCTCTCAGCTCCAGGACTAGAGATTGGGAGACCACAGTTTTTATTCTCATCCTCTAACGTTATATGGAAAGCCTTCAGGGAATAAAAACCACATAGAGCAATCCAGAGTCACTTACTTAGCTTGGCTCCCTAACAAGGGCAGTGCAGTTCTGCCCAGGGCAGACACTTGAGAATTAGCACAACAGGCCCCTGCCCCAGAAGATCAGCAAGAACATCCAGCTAAGATCAAGTATATTGATCACATAGAACTGCAAAACTCCAGTGCTAGAGGAAAACAGTATATGGTTTTTTCCCCATTATTTTTTAGTCTTTCAATTTTAATTTTTTTCCTCTTTCCAACCAATTTCTTATTTTATAACCTCTTTTTTAAAGTCTTTTTAATTTTCACTTTTACAGTTACATTTTATCCTTTCACTGTATTTAATTTTATTTTTGTATATAAGTTGTTCTTTCTTCACACTTTGGGATGTAATTTCTTCTAGAAACTGACCAAAATACACCCAGGATATAGTGTATTGCTCTGCTCTGTTCATCAGATTTTTTTGTCTTTTAATTTTCATTTTTACAATTACATTCTATTCTTTCATTGCATTTAATTTTATTTTGATACATTTGTAAGTTTCTCTTTCCCTACAATTTTGGGACCTTGTTTTCTAACAGACAGACCAAAATACACAGGGATCCAGTGTATTGCTCAGTTCTTTTCACCTGTTTGACTATATTCTCTCTCTCTCTCTCTTTTTAAATATTTATTATTATATTTGGTTTGGGATCTCTTCTGATTTTAGTGTTTATTTCTCTGGGGTCACTGTTGCCATTATAGTAATTTGTTCTCTTGTTTATCTTTTATTTTCTGGACATAATGACAAAACCAGAAAAACTCACCTCAAAAAGGAGGACAAGAGGAAGAACTGACTGCCAGGAACCTAACCAGTAAGGATATAATAATAAATAAGATGTCAGAACTAGAGTTCAGAACATAAATTGTAAAGATACTAGCTAAGATTGAAAAAAAGGACTGAAGACACCAGAGACTCCCTTTCTGGAGAATAAAAGAACTAAAATCAAATCAAGTTGAAATCAAAAAGCTATTAATGAGATTCAATAAAAAATGTTGGCACTGACTACTAGGATAAATGAAGCAGAAGAGAGAATTAGTGACCTAGAAGACAAAATGATGGAGAAAAAAGGAGCTGATAAAAGAGAAATAAGGAATTACTGGACCATGAGTGGAGAATTCAAGAAATAAATGATACACTGAAGCTAAACAATATTAGAATAATTAGGATAACAGAAGAAGGGGGGCAGAAGTTATACTGGAGCAAATTATAGTTGAGAATAAAACAATAATACAATAATAATAAGGGACCTTAACACCCCACTCACTGCAATGGACAGATCATCTAAGCAGAAGATCAACAAAGGATCAAGGGCTTTGAATGAGACAGTGGACCAGATGGAGTTAACAGATATATTTAGAACATTTTATCCTAAAGAAACAGAATGCACATTCTTCTCAAGTGCACATGGGACATTCTCCAGAATAGATCATATCCTGGGTCACAAATCAGGTCTTAACTAGTAGCAAAAGATTGGGGTTATTCCTTGCATATTTTCAGACCACAATGCTTTGAAACTAGAATTCAACCACAAGAGGACAGTTGGAAAGAATTCAAATACATGTAGGCTAAAGAGCATCCTATTAAAGAATGAATGGATCAACCAGAAAATTAAAGAAGAACTTAAAATTTCATGGAAACAAATGAAAATGAAAACACAACTGTTCAAAATCTTTGGGACACAGCAAAGGTGGTCCTGAGAGGAATATATATAGCAATATAAGCCTTTCTCAAGAAACAAGAAAGGTCTCAAATACACAACCTAACCCGACACCTAAAGGAGCTGGAGAAAGAACAGCAAAGAAAGCCTAAACCCAGAAGGAGAAGAGAAATAATAAAGATGAGAACAGAAGTCAATGAAATAGAAACCAAAAGAACGGTACAACATATCAATGAATCTAAGAGCTGGCTCTTTGAAAGAATTAATAAAATCGATAAACTGCTATCCAGATTTCTCAAAAAGAAAAGAGAAAGGAGCTAAATAAATAAAATCATGAATAAAAGAGATTACAACCAACACCACAGGAATACAAACATGAGCAACTATATGCCAGCAAATTTGACAATCTGGAAGAAATGGATTCATTCCTGGAGATGTATAAACTACCAAAATGGAACAAGGAAGAAATAGAAAACCTGAACAGACCCATAACCAGTAAGGAAATTGAAACAGTCATCAAAAATCTCCCAATAAACAAGAACCCAAGGCCACACGGCTTCCCAGGGGAATTCTACCAAACATTTAAGGAAGATTTAAAGCCTGTTTTTCTGAAGCTGTGTCAAAAGCTAGAAATGTAAGGAAAACTTCCCAACTCATGCTATGAGGCCAGCATTACCTTGATCCTAAAACCAAAGACTCAATCAAAAGGAGAATTACAGACCAATATCCCTGATGAACATGGATACCAAAATTCTCACCAACATACTAGCCAATAGGATCCAACAGTACATTAAGAGGATTATTCACCATGTCCAAGTGAGATTTATTCCTGGGCTGCAAAGGTGGTTCAACATCTGCAAATCAATCAGTTGATACACCACATTAATAAAAGAAAGGATAAGAACCATACTATCTTCTCAATAGATGCAGAAAAAGCATTTAACAAAGTACAGCAGCCTTTCTTGATTAAAAGCCTTCACAGTGTAGGGACAGAGGGAACATACCTCAATATCAAAAAAGCCATCTATGAGAAGCCCACAGTGAATATCATTCAAAGCTTTTCCCCTAAGGTCAGGAACATGCCAGGGATGTCCATGCTCATCACTGCTGTTCAACAGAGTACTGGAATTCCTAGTCTAAGAAATCAGAGAAAAAAAAGAAATAAAATGCATCTAAATATGCAAAGAAGAAGTCAAAGTCTTACTATTCACAGATGACATGATACTCTATGTGGAAAACCCCAAAGACTCCACCAAAAATTGCTAGAAATCATAGAGTAATTCAGCAGAGTGGCAGGATATAAAATCGATGCACAGAAATTAGTTCCATTTCTATACACTAACAATGAGACATTAGAAAGAGAAATTACAGAATCTATTCCATTTACACATGTACCAAAAACCATAAGATACCTAGGAATAAACATAACCAAAGATGCAAAGGATTTGAACACAGAAAACTATAGAACACTCATGAAAGAAACTGAGTAAGACAAAAAGAAATGGAAAAACCTTCCATGCTCATGAATTTGAAGAACAAGTGTTCTTAAAAATATCTATGCTGGGACACCTGGGTGGCTCAGTTGGTTGAGCGACTGCCTTCGGCTCAGGTCATGATCCTAGCGTCCCGGGATCGAGTCCCACATCGGGCTCCTTGCTCGGCGGGGAGCCTGCTTCTCCCTCTGCCTCTGCCTGCCACTCTGCCTGTGCTCGCTCGCTCTCTCTCTCTAACAAATTAATAAAAAAATTAAAAAAAAATATCTATGCTACCTAGAACAATCTATACATTCATTGCAATCCCTATCAAAATACCATCAACTTTTTTCAGAGCTGGAACAAATACTTTTAAAAATTGAATGGAACCAGAAAAGACCCCCTAATACCCAAAAGAATATTGAAAAAGAAAACCAAAGCTGTAAGCATCACAATTCCAGACTTCAAGCTACATTACAAAGCTGTAATCATTAAGACAATATGGTACTGGAACAAAAACAGACATATAGATCAATTGAACAAAATAGAGAACCCAGAAATGGACTCTCAACTCTACAGTCAACTAATCTCTGACAAAGCAGGAAAGAATATCCAATGGAAAAAAGACAGTCTCTTCAACAAATGATGTTTGGAAAATTGGACAGCCACATGCAGAAGAATGAAATTGGACCACATTCTTATATCATACACAAAAATACTCAAAATGGATGAAAGACCTAAATGTGAGACAAGAATCCATCAAAATCCTAGAGGAGAACACAGGCAGCAAACTCTTTGACCTGGCTGCAGCAACTTCTTGCTAGACACATATCCAAAGGCAAGGGAAGCAAAAGCAAAAGTGAACTATTGGGACTTCATCAAGATAAAAAGCTGTTGCACAGGAAAGGGAATAGTTGAAATGAAAGGCACAGACAACAAAAGAAAAAAAAGATACTGGATTTCCTGAAAATTAAAAACTTCTGTACCTCAAAGAATATTATCAAAGGAATAAAGACGAAAGCCATAGAAGAAAATATTTACAAAATATGTGGTATGTGATTCATATCCAGAATACATAGAGAACTCTTAAAACATTAAAGAAATTAAATAAATAGATAAGCACATAAATAAATAAATTAAATGGGCAAAGGACATGAATGGGCATTTCTCTGAAGAAGCTATATGAATAGCCAATAAATCGAACAAAAAATGTTCAACATCACTAATCATCATGGAAATGCAAATCAAAACCATAGCGAGATACCACCTTGTACCCATTAGAATGGCTGTTTTCACAAAAACAAAGTAACAAGTGTTGGTAAGGATGTGGAGAAATTGGAAGTCTGGTGCAATGCTGGTAGGAATATAAATTGGTACCAGCCATTATGGAAAGTAGTATGGTGGTTCCTCAAAAAATTTAAAATAGATTTATCATATGATCCAGCAATTTACTTGTGTGTATACCCAAAATAAATGAAGGCAGATTCTTTTTTTTTCCCTCAGTTTGGATTTTTTTTTTAAATTTCTTTTCAGCATAACAGAATTCATTGTTTATGCACCACACCCAGTGCTCCATGCAATCCGTGCCCTCCCTAATACCCACCACCTGGTTCCCCCAACCTCCCACCCCCCGCCCCTTCAAAAACCTCAGATGGTTTTTCAGAGTCCATAGTCTCTCATGGTTAATCTACCCTTCCAATTTCCCTCAACTCCCTTCTCTCCATCTCCCTATGTTCTACATGTTATTTGTTATGCTCCACAAATAAGTGAAACCATATGACAATTGACTCTTTCTGCTTGACTTATTTCACTCAGCATCATCTCTTCAAGTCCCATCCCTGTTGATACAAAAGTTGGGTATTCAGCCTTTCTGATGGAGGCATAATACTCCATAGTGTATATGGACCACATCTTCCTTATCCATTCATCCGTTGAAAGGCATCGTGGTTCTTTCCACAGTTTGGGGACTGTGAACATAGCTGCTATAAACATTGGGATACAGATGGCCCTTCTTTTCACTACATCTGTATCTTTGGGGTAAATACGCAGCAGTGCAATTGCAGGGTCATAGGGAAGCTCTATTTTTAATTTCTTGAGGAATCTCCACACTGTTCTCCAAAGTGGCTGCACCGACTTGCATTCCCACCAACAGTGTAAGAGGGCTCCCCTTTCTCCACACCCTCTCCAACACATGTTGTTTCCTGTCTTGCTAATTTTGGCCATTCTAACTGGTGTAAGGTGGTATCTCAATGTGGTTTTAATTTGAATCTCCCTGATGGCTAGTGATGATGAACATTTTTTCATGTGTCTGGTAGCCATTTGTATGTCTTCATTGGAGAAGTGTCTGTTCATATCTTCTACCCATTTTTTAATATGAATGTCTGTTTTTTGTGTGTTGAGTTTGAGGAGTTCTTTATAGATCCTGGATATCAACCTTTTGTCTGTACTGTCATTTGCAAATATCTTCTCTCATTCTGTGGGTTGCCTCTTTGTTTTGTTGACTGTTTCCTTTGCTGTGCAGAAGCTTTTGATCTTGATGAAGTCCCAAAAGTTCATTTTCGCTTTTGTTTCCTTCACCTTTGGAGACATATCTTGAAAGAAGTTGCTGTGGCTGATATCAAAGAGGTTACTGCCTATGTTCTCCTCTAGGATTCTGATGGATTCCTGTCTCACATAGAGGTCTTTTATCCATTTTGAGTTTATCTTTGTGTATGGTGTAAGAGAATAGTCAAGTTTCATTCTTCTACATATAGCTGTCCAGTTTTCCCAGCACCATTTATTGAAGAGACTGTCTTTTTTCCACTGGATATTTTTTCCTGTTTTGTCAAAAATTATTTGACCATAGAGTTGAGGGTTCATATCTGGGCTCTCTACTCTGTTCCACTGGTCTATGTGTCTGTTTTTATGCCAGTACCATGGTGTCTTGGTGATCACAGCTTTGTAGTAAAGCTTGAAATCAGGTAACATGATGTCACCAGTTTTATTTTTGTTTTTCAACATTTCCTTAGCAATTCGGGGTCTCTTCTGATTCCATACAAATTTTAGGATTATTTGCTCCAGCTCTTTGAAAAATACCGGTGAAATTTTGATCAGAATGGCATTAAAAGTATGGATTGCTCTAGGTAGTATAGACATTTTAATAATGTTTATTCTTCTGATCCAAGAGCATGGAATGGTCTTCGATCTTTTTGTGTCTTCTTCAACTTCTTTCATGAGTGTTCTGTAGTTCCTCAAGTACAGATCCTTAACCTCTTTGGTTAGGTTTATTCTGAGTTATCTTACGGTTTTTGGTGCTATAGTAAATGGAATCCATTCTCTAATTTCCCTTTCTGTATTTTCATTGTTAGTGTATAAGAAAGCCACTGATTTCTGTACATTGACTTTGTATCCTGCCACGTTACTGAATTGCTGTATGAGTTCTAGAAGTTTGGGGGTGGAGTCTTTCAGGTTTTCCATATAAAGAATCATGTCATCTGCGAAGAGAGAGAGTTTGACTTCTTCCTTGCCAATTTGGATACCTTTTATTTCTTTGTTGTCTGATTGCTGTTACTAGGACTTCTAATACTATGTTGAACAAGAGTGGTGAGAGTGGGCATCCTTGTCGTGTTCCTGATCTCAACAGGAAGGCTGCAAGCTTTTTCCCATTGAGGATGATATTTGCTGTGGGTCTTTCATAGATAGATTTGATGAAGCTCAGGAATGTTTCCTCTATCCCTATACTTTGCCCAAGGCAGATTCTTGAAGAAGTATCTGTACACCTCTGTACAGAGCAGAATTATTCACAGTCACTAAAATGTGGAAGCAAAGTGTCCATCAACATGTGAATGGATAAACACAATGCGATACACACACACACACACACACACACACACACACACACACACAGAGGAATATTATTCAGATTTAAAAGGAAGGAAAGGAAACTTTTTTTGGAAGGAAAGGAAATTCTGATAAATGCTACAATATGGATGAACCTTGAGGACATTATGCTACATGAAATAAGCCAGTCACAAAAAGACAAATACTATATGATTCCACTTATCTGAGGTACTTAGACTAGTCAAAATCAGAGACAGAAAGAACGGTGGTTACCAGGAGCTGTGCATGGGGGAAACAAGGTGTTCTTGTTTAAAATAAGTATAAAGTATAAAATTTATACTTGAGTATAAAATTTCAGCTTTATGAGATGAAAATAGTTCTGGAGGTAAATGCACTTAATATCACTGAACTATACCTGGAATAACTATTAAGATAAATTTATTTATTTTTTATTTTTTAAGGATTTCATTTATTTATTTGAAAGAAAGAGAGCAGACACATGTGGGGGGGGGGGTCACTGAAGGAGAGGGACAAGGAGACTCCCATGGAGCAGGAAGACTGATGCAGGACTCAGTCCCAGGATACTGAGATCATGACCTGAGCCGAAGTCAGACACTCAACTGACCGAGCCAACCAGGTGCCATGATAAATTTATATTATTTTACTACAATAAAGAATGTGGGGGAAAGATGAAGTGTACATTTTCTAATAATTTCATTTATACTTTACTGATTTTGTCAACCTGATTGGCCTTTTTTCCTATATTTTCTTAAGAGGAAAATATCTGCTTACGCCCTTCAAAATACCTAGTGTTCTTTTCATAGGGACCCTGGTTTCCAGGGATCATTAAATGAACTCACAGTGTTGTCCCAGCTCCCAGAACATGCACAGATAAAGGTACAATGGATTTCCAATTACCACCTGCTCTTGCCCTTTCTGAGTACCCTTTTACACAAAAACCCTGAAAGCTGTTGACTTGGATGGTTGTGGACTGGAGTCTTTTCTAGTTTGGTGTTCTAGTCCTTCCTTTCATATCCAATGATAATTGAACATCAAATAGTCCCCAAATAGTTATTTAGTCAAAGGTGAGGAAAGGCCAACACAGATGCTCTCCAAATATACCAAAGGACCTAGAATTGGAAACAAAAAACTTCAAGTCATAATTAAAAGAATTTAAATTTACCAAGCAACATTGGACACCAGTTAATAGTTTGCTTTCTCCCCAAACTCTTATATTCTTTCCTGTTTCAGAGTCAAAGAAATTAATACTTAAACTTCTTCATGAATATTATCAACAGATCAACTCCCTCTCCCTTAGGATCTTAGTGTTTATGGCTATGTTAGATAATTATAAGCAGAAACTCTCCTTCTTAGGTGACTTTGAATTCATCTAAGAAGTGAGCATAGTGTATGGCACATACTCAGTTTTCAAAAAATACTTTTTAAAGGATAACATGGTCTAATAATCAGGACATATGTCATGGCAATTTTCTGTTTGATATGTTGATATACAAATTATCTAATTTTTAAAACCCAATTGACAGGGTTGAATATTCCTTGAGCCATCTTAGTTTTGCTTCCACCATGAGGAAAAGAAAAAAAAGAGTAAAATAAACCCTTTCTTTAGACAGATAAATTCTTTTTTAGACAACAAGACATTTACAGTACTTAAACTGCCATTTCTCCTTTTTTCCAGTTCTGGCTGATTTTATGCATGTTATTGTGGATTCAATTCTGCAAGAGAAAAATGTTGTATTCTTTTTTATTCTGCTTTTTACTTTGATCAGCTTCTCAAACACCTGGGGACTTATGTGGACCACCCAGAGGAACGCTATCTGAAACCTACAACAGTTCATGGTAGTGTAAGATCAATGGTTGTCACTATGGTCTTGAGATATTATTTCATCTATGCCATTATGTGGCTCTGACATTGACGAGGTCACTTAACTTCTCTGTACCTCTCTTTCCTTGCTAGGGTTATAATGAGGTTCAAAAGAAATAATGTATTTTTTAAAATTTTTACTTTTTAAAATATAAAATGTAATGAAAGTATAAAGCATTATTACAAACTTTTATAAAGTAGAGTCTTACAGATTAAACAAAATCTTATGGGTCCTTGTGACCACCCACACTGCCAACTGTGGAAAAAAGGAGAAGTTTTTTGTTTTCTTTTTTTATTTTGTTGCTGCATTCTTTGGCAAAAAGACAACTCATCTGGCTGCTAGAACCATAGTAGAAGCAACAATAGCAGCAGCCTCCATTTGGTAATCAACTATCCATATCTCTAAAATCTCTCATACTACCAGTGACCAGAAGTCACATTAAAAATCCATGTGCTTGGTTCTTCCCCTACTTACTTCAGATTGTGTGCTAAGCATATGGGACAGCAGATCTGACTGAGTGTTTAAATCCACAATTTGGTATAAAAAGGAAAACTTTTAGAATGAATGCCACCTTCCTCTATAATATGCAGGCCTAATGGTTATTATAATCTTGAAGGAATTCTCCCTAGGCAACTAATTTTGTGGATATTCCTGTATGGCATATTTCCTCATCTTTAGTCTCCTTGAGAATATCTGAAATAACAGATTTCTTAGATTAATCTCTTTGGGTTTATAAATGATGGAAATGTAACTCAAAGTAGCTTAAACAAAAAGGGGAATTCACTGACTTGTGAAGTCCGGGACTTATTTTAACATTGACTTATTCCTGTGATATAAATATTTCCCTGTAATCAATTTTAAGCTACCAGTGTGACATTACAGACTGTGGAGCTGAGAAGAAAGGTACACAGTTGGCTCCAGTATGAGCCAACTTGAGCCCATCTCTGCTTACGTGCTGGCATGGTGCCGTGTGTCAGTTACAGAGTTAAACACAGTAAAGCATGGCCCTCTCCTGACACATAGGATGAGAAGGGAAGAAGGGGACTTTTAACATTTATGACAACATTAAGAAATTGCCAGATGCCTGGCACTCGTTTCCATTCTCCATTTGTTATAAGAGTTTAGACTCTGAATCTAGACTGCCTGAGCTTAAACATCAACGTTACAGTTTGCTTAGCATTTGATTTTGAGCAAGTTATTTAACCCATCTGTGTCTCGGTTCCCTAATCTATAGAAAAGAGGACAGTAATAACATCTGCTTTATGAAGTTTTTTGGTAAATGAAATGAACTGATAATGTAAACATTTAGAATAATTTATCATTCATGATGATTACTCATCAAGGGTTCACTGTTCACACATTATTATTGCCATTTTCTAATCCTTTAAAAAGAGTCCTTTAAAAAAAATTAAAAAATAAAAATAAAAAGAGTCCTTTGACTGATGTGTACAATTATCCCTAGGGAAGAAACTGAGAGGTTAAGTGGGTTTCTCAAGACAAATATAATACAGTTAAGTTGGTATTTGATCCTGAGTCTGTATAATTCCAATTTTCACACTTGCTGTACATACCACACTACAAGCAACAGCACTATTTATCATAAGCCCATTCTGAACCAGTAGCTTTTATTAAAATTTAATTTTATTTTTTCATTGTTCCAAAATTCACTGTTTTTGCACCACACCCAGTGCTCCATGCAATATGTGCCCTCCTTAATACCCACCACCAGGCTCACTGATTCCCTCACCCTCCTCCCTTCCAAAACCCTCAGTTTGTTTCTCAGAGCCCACAGTCTCTCATGCTTCATCCTCTCCTCTGATTTCCCACAATTCACTTTTCCTTGCATTTTCCTAATGTCCTCTATGTTTTAAATATATTTTCTAATGTATTGGATTACAATAGTACAATGGATTGGGATTTTTTACTTCCACTTTACAGATAAGAAAACTGAAGGTCAGAGGGTTAAGTAACTTTTAAGGTTATATGGCCAGTTGGGATTTGAAGCAAGTCTGCCAGATTCATAGAAGTGTAGTTTTAATTACTCTGTTAAATGACTTACAACTATTTTTTACCATTATTTGGAGCCATAGTTCTTCATCTTACTCTGACAAAATATATGAATCATGGGTAATGTGGAAAATGCCATTTAAGAGATAGGAATCTAATGCATAACAGCAACAGATAGAAGGGAGAGAGGTTTAGTTTTTGTTTTCCTTACTGTAGGGTGAGAGGACTTCACAGAGGAGGTGGCATTTTAACTGGGTCTTGTTAGATATATTTTAATGGGCTGATGCTGGTGGGGTCTGCATTTCTTATATAAGAAACTACCAGAACAAAAGCATGAAGGCCTGAGATTATGTATATATTTGGTGAGTAGCATGAGTATCAAACAGACTAGAGAGGCATTATGGAATGGGCAGCTGAAGATATAAAGGTCAGCCTTGATTGTAGAGGGTTTTTCTGAGCACCACACTAAAGAATTTTGGCTTAGTTATTTGGCACTAGGAAGCTCCTGAAGGTTTTTGAGAAAGGGAATTAGATGAACAGGACTGTATTTAGGAAAACAAAGCTTGTAGCAATATGTAGACTGGAGGGGAAGGAGTCTGGAGCCAGAAAGATGAGTTATATGTTATTGCAGTGCTTATGCAAGAGATTATGAAAGCCAGAATTAGGGTGGAGTTGGATGGCAAGGGATGATTCTGAGAAATACTAAGAAATATTAACAGGCGCATCCTCACTAATTAAACAACTGCATACATAATCTACTGGTGGTACATCAGTAACAACATTTTAATTCACTATATCTTTACTGAGCCCCTACTAGAAACAGGTGTTGTATTAGGCACTGTCAGGGATATAAAGATAAATATGAAAGAATTTCTAACCAAATACTTTTTTTCATTACCTACTATTTGCCATGTACTATTACAAGCTTTTTGCTTGTATTTTCTAAGTTAATCCTCATCACATTATATAGCATAACATTATATAACATAATAACCATAACAACATAGTTACTATTATTTTCTCCAATTTGCAAAGGAGGACACCAAAGGTCAGAGAGGCAGAATGACTTGCTCAAAACTACACGATATTCCTAGTACCTTGCACAACACACAAACAACCATTATTAGTATAGGCCAAGGCATTCCTCTCTGGCCTAGAGAGTTGCATTAACATGTTAGCTGGTCTTTGCACTTCTACTCTTCCCTTAATATGTCTTCTTTACTCGGCAACCAGAATAATATTTTAAAAACAAATATAAGTCACTCCCTTGCTTTAAACTTTTCTGTGGTTTCCTACTGTGCTTACAATATAACCCTGTGGGAGGCCACGCAGTAGCTTGAGAGAGAACCAAACCAGTCCCTGACTCGCGCCTCCTTGAAACCTAAGGGTTAAAGCAATCCTGTGGTTAATAAGTTGAGGTGCTTGAGAATGGGCCTGTGCCATGGGTCTCACGCTCCCCTGCGTGACCACCCTCTGGGGCTTATCTGGAACAGGACATGCAGGCCTAAAGCCGTGAATCAGTAACTTGAATTGCTGCCCCTGCAGGGGCCATAAACTGCACCTGATGCCCTTTTGGCCCTTCTCTGTCTACTTATCTATAGGGAACTCATCTTTAAGCAGCCCTCTTGGCGCCATGATGTTTGCACATGAGCCTTAAGAAACCTTCTAAGGGGAACCTGTGGAAACTATTCTAAGAATGCAATGGATCACTGCTTCCTTGTGATTGTCTCTGTACGATACTTATACCAGAGCACTCTTCTGAATAAACTGGCATTGCTTGGACATCATCCACCTTGCCCCTCCTGTCCCCATCTCTTTGCATCTCGTCTTCATTTCACCATCCTCTTACCCTCTCGACCCTGGTCGTGTTGTCGCGCCGGCCGCGACATAACCCCAGGTCCTCTCCTCGGACCACCCCACCCTGCATAATTGGTCTCTGACCATTGGCCATCATAGTTCAACAATGCTCACTTTTTTTGCAGGCTCTGGACTATTCTAAGCACTTGCCCACCTCAGGGCCTTTGTAAATGCATTTTCTCTACCTGGCATCATCCCCATTCTTTTTATTTTAGCAAGACAGAACACACTCATGGGGGGAGGGAAGAGGAAGGGCAGAGGGAGAAAGAGAATCAGAAGCAGTCTCCATGCCCAGAACAGAGCCAAAAGCAGGGCTCAATCTCATGACTCTGAGATCATGACCTGAGCTGAAATCAAGAGTCAGATGTTTAACCGACTGAGCCCCCCAGGTGCTCCAACGACCTCATCCCCATTCTTTATCATCTAAAAGTCTTACTTATACTTTTCATTTTTGTGTGTTTATTCTTTTGTTATCTGAAGTATCATACTGCACCATACTGGACGCTGGGGCAAAAGGAAAAATCAGTAATATTGATCCTAACGTTATTTAATGTTTTTATTTGTTTCTACATGGAATTTTTGCATTGATTTTTATTTTTTTAATATTGCATTAAGATATTATTTATCCTGATTATTGAAGTTTTTGGATACCCCCTTAAAACTTACACTAGAGGCAAGTGCCTCACTCTCCTCATTCTTGTTCTACTCTTGGTTATCTGTCTGACTAACCTTCAAGCTTCAGGATAGAGAAACCATGTCTGTTTTATTCACTATTGCATCCAATGTGTGTAGCAGAGTGACTTGCATAGAAAGAGCAAAAAAGAAATTTGCTGAATAATTGAATGAATGTCCAAATGTATCATCATATTTCATCATCATCTAACCCTGTATTTGGGTATTCTCTCCTATTCACAGATGAACAAAACTAATGCTTAAAGACATTCAGTACCTGTTTAAGGTAGGTACACAGTTAATTAGTAAACAGATGGGCTGAAATTAGAATCCAAGTCTCTGATGTCAGACCCAGGGCTTTCCTAGTTCACAAGCCCCTACCCCGAGGTCCTTTCAAACAAAAACTAAATAGACATTTACCAGACTACTGCAGAAGGAGTTTCTGGATTATATGGGAAGTGGAATAGTTGACTTACCAGTTCTCTTCAAATACTTAATGTTCTTTAATTCTATCATAATCTCCTTAAAATATGACCCATGGCCTCTGGCCTGAACAGAACTTGGTAAATTCAGTGTATTCATCTGCAAAGCAGGAAAATAGCACCCATCTAACTGACTTGTTGAGAGCATTAAATATCAGTTGCCTAATACAGAGTCTGCCATATAATAGATGTCAAATATCATTAATATCAATAATAATAAAAATAATCAACTTTGGTAAAAGTAAGACCCCGTTGAGAGTAAAATAATGTCTCTTTCCCTCTACTTCCACAGAAAGTACCAGTTTTCCAGTTGGAAGAAGAGAATTAGAATCGCTATATGACTTCTGTACTTGCCTTCCTGATTGGAGGCTAGTCAAACCTGTTTGGAAGTTGAGAGTCTTAGGCACTGAAAGTAACAGAATTAGAACCAGAAACAAGGTCGCCTGGTTTTCACCTAACACTCTGGCCTCCTTACTTTCTCAAGTGGAACCAATTTCCAGTAGCCTGTAACCAAGTCCTCTTTCCTGGCCCTTCTCTTTAGGCAACCAGGTGACCTGAGGAACAGAGAGGAGCCTCCACTTTACAAAGAATTTCTCTCCAGTAAAAGCAGCATTATCTATAAAACATCTCCACATGGGAAGGAGGGAGAAGAATGATGTTTTATCTCCTGACAGTAAAGCCAGAATGAGTGTTTCAAGGGTAAGAGTATGGTTTAAATCAGTTGAGGTTGCACATGGGAGCCTCTTGGCTCCTCTCTTTCACCTTTTCTTATGCCAGAATCTTACTCCAAGAAGGCTGAATGAGGCCAGTGATAGAATTATATCCAGTGTAATACTCACCCCTGGGGTCAATTTCATAACATCTAGAATGGTGTGGGTCTTCTAGCAGACACCTAATAAACACATGTTGAGTGACTGATAAAACCTAAGTGTATGATGGACAACTTTACGCACATACTCACACATTTACAGGCCTCTGGTATGAGACATCTGTCTTCAGATACTTTCTCCTTTGAATTCCCTTTTATGTTCTTTCTTTCACTTTCTTGGTTAATTTCTTTGACTTCTCCCATCTTTACATACACTCACACTTACACATGCATGTGTGGGCACACAAACACATACATGCACATATCCCTTGAGATAAAAAAGGTACAATAGATCAATTTTACTTATGCTTTAAGCAAACTTCAGACTGACAGTGTGATGTACTGCAGCAAAATTTCCTACTCTGCTGCTAGTTTGTCACAAAAAATGAAAGCTAGGCTTCACTGAGTTTGCTTCAATATCTAGATAATTTAATATTCTATATCATTTTAGAATGAGCTGATGAGGCATAATGGCTATTCAAATCTAAGGGAAGCACTTAGAGCAGATTGTGAGACCAGAAAATAAACAGAGGAGAAAATGAGGTAGGAATATGTATTGACAAGGTGACAAGATAGATCAAGGGCAAAATAAAGTGGAGGCAGAATAGAGAGAGGCTAGAAAATGTAGGGTGCTTACATAGCTCTCATTGCTAAAAACAATGTGATCTGATAGACAACATAAGAGACCCACCGTGTATTTTATGTCACAGTGAATACAAGTACCCAATAGCCATGGGGACACAGTGGAGGATATGTAAGATAATATCAAAGTATATACCATGAGGTAAAGCAAAACAAAACAAACACAAAATAAAACAAAAATCAAAAACAAGACAAAAAATACTTTGGAATGGGGAATCCGATGTGTGCAATGTAAAGGAGCCCACAGACAGGTAGCCAGCTGGAGAACTGCCAGTGCAAAAGTAACTGTGCCCCAAGCCACAGGGACTGGCACTTGATATGGGGCTGACAGGTAAGAACAAGGCATGCCCCAAAATGACAAGAAGTGCAGTGTAGTTCATTACAAAAATGGCCCTATTGCAATGTAAACTTTAAGCTTGTCTCTTCAAGAGGTATAATCTATTCTCCATCCATTGATTCTCCACCCATTTGACCATTTAACCTATTTTTCCATGTTGCAAGTGGATGCTTGAAGATAATGCACTCACTGGGGCTTGCCTCTTCACCTTTGCATATCTTGGAACCCTGACTCTCACCATCATGTGAAGATTTCCAGGCTAGCTTATTGAATGACAGAAACTTTTCCCTGTCAACCTTAACACCCAAGCTTAGTTTATTAGTCTAGGAATTTGTCTAGGAATTTGGGGATAATAATTCAGTAAACAGAAGAACTCAGTGTTAGGAAAAAACTAGGAGACCAGTAACAAGAACTTAAATAAAAGGTGAAGAGGGGGGCAACTGGGTGGCTCAGTGGGTTAAGCCTCTGCCTTCAGCTCAGGTCATGATCTCAGGGTCCTGGGATCGAGCCCCATATCGGGCTCTCTGCTCGGCAGGGAGCCTGTTTCCCCCCCTGTCTCTGCCTGCCTCTCTGCCTACTTGTGATCTCTCTCTCTCCATCAAATAAATAAAATCTTTCTTTAAAAAAAGGTAAAGAGGGACAAGATCTCAGAAACAAGCAAATTTGTAAGATTTTGGAAACTTGCAATAGGGTTAGGCAGTCTTAAAAGTGAAAAAGTTTAACAACATAATGCAGACTAAAATTTGTTAACTGCCTCCAAGATCAGGTAAGGATTGTTGCCAGGAACCTTGAGTTTTAAAATTTTCCTACCCATTTCTTTTATGATTATTATGCACAAGAGTTATCCAAAACCTTTTCCAAACTCCTCAGGAGCTAAATCGCACTTCACTTTTCTTGCTCTCTTTCCTGAGGATCTTACCTCCCAGGTCACAAAGAGAACAGAAGCCCCCAAATAAGGACTCAGTCAAAGTTCTCCCACAAAATGTATAGACTTAACCAAGGACATCCAGATTTGCCTCCATCTTGCCCACATGATGGAAGCAATGTCCTCCTTGTCCCTGACCTTTCTCATCCTACCTGTGCTCTAGATCTACCAAGAGGACTTCTATCACTTATCCTCTTTCCATTTCTTCACTCTTTCCTTTTACTCAGTTTTCCCCATCAGAATGGAATATTCCAATAATTTCTATTTTTTTAAAGATTTATTTATTTATTTGACAGACAGAGATCACAAGTAGGCAGAGAGACAGGCAGAGAGGCAGGCAGAGAGAGAGGAGAAAGCAGGCTCTCCACGGAGCAGAGGGCCCAATGCGGGGCTTGATCCCAGGACCCTGGGATCATGACCTGAGCCGAAGGCAGAGGCTTTAACCCACTGAGCCACCCAGGCGCCCCCAATAATTTCTATTTTTAAAAGCTTCCCTTATTCCATTTACTTCTTGTGACCACCCTGTTTTTCTCTTCCACTTTACTACCAAATTTTGGAAAAATGGTGCACTTATTGCTCCTATGTCCTCCTCTCATTTAGCTTCCAACTTTTTTTTTTTTTAACTTCTTCCCTCAACACGCCATGAAATTCTCTCACCCAGAGCTGAGGACCAGATTAAGCCTGACATATGCAATGATATTAACCTATTCTTCCAGAGTACATGTGAAAGGTAACAGTAATCTGTTAGACTTTCTAGTTTCCCTCAGGATATTTTCCTGGAAGCGATCTACAACTTCTCCAAACTAGAGGATATCTGCTCAATTATTTATTAGGAATAGTCCTCCTTGGTTTAAGAATAAAAAGGATGGACTACAAGGCTAGAGCTGAATTTTGGTCAATCGTGAGGGATCTGTATGTTAATGAGCTTCTTTATGACTGAGAAGTCATAGCCAGAAGGTTACCTACTTTTTAAAAGGCCATGTAAATACCATTAGTCCAAAAATATTCCCTGGGTTTAAGTCTAGAAGATAAGTATTGATGGGAAGAGAAAGAGTATATAGTCTAAGTTTTGCATCTGGGAGTTAATCATATCTAGAAAGGGCCATGCAGTAGGTTTTTCCACTGAAACTTGTAACCTACAAGTTCAAAACACTCACATGTCTGATTTTACTTGCCACCCTGCTGGTGCCAACCTGTCTGGTTTACTCAAGTTTTTGTCATCAGCTTCCTGTCACAGGTTTGTTCTATGAAAAACTAATTTCCAATCAAACCCAGCAGCAGAAGAGAAAAGAAAAGGGAGTTCTTTTGTTTCCAACTTCTTCAATTCAGGAAAATACATAAGAGGAGAATGGGAATAGCCAGATTGCTGAACAACTACATCCAGAAATAAATCTTCCTAAATATTAAAAGAAGAACTCATAGAAAGTAAATAGGCAAGGCCCTTTAAGAGCTATTTAAACAGGGGAAATTTCAGAAATCAATAGGCAAAACTGAAAATAAATATCTATGTTAAGTGAGTAAATATAATGCACTACTGTTACCTAACAAAACAAAATGTCTTTCCAATTGGATAACAAAGCAGAACTCACATTTATACTAAATACAAGGCATGCACTTAAAGTTACTGAAAAAGACTGATAATCAAAGACTGTGCAGACATACAGCAAGCGGATGCAAAAAAAAAAAAAAGGCAACGATGTAATCTTAGCACAAGATTAAATTCAAGTTTAAGAAATTAGAAAACAAAGAGTACTCTATTATGTTAAATTTCCTATCAAAAATAAATACAAAACAGTTATAGTTAGGGGCACCTGGGTGGCTCACTCAGTTGAGCATCCAACTATTGATTTCAGCTCAGGTCATGATTTCAGGGTCATAGGGTTGAGCCCTGTTCTGGACCCTGCAGTCAGCAGAGAGTCTGCTTGAGATTCTCTCTCTCCATCTCCCTTTGCCCCTTCTTCCCACTCATACTCTCTTTTTCTCTCTCTCTAAAATGAATAAATAAATCTTCTTTAAAAAGTACAGTTTCAGCAAATAATTTAACATCCAACATCATAAAGCAAAAACGATAGAAGATAAAAAGGAAGAATTGGTAGAAACAAACTAGTGATAAGTCTTTAATTACTCTATCTATAATAACTCTAACCTATATAAGTCTCTGACCATGACAGATCAAAAGCCCACAAAATATTTCCAAAATTAACCAAATATTAAAGCACAAAGAAACTTCAAAAATTCCCCAAAGTGGAAACTTTGTAAATTATATACTTTAATATAATATAATAAACCTGGAAATTAACATCAGGGCAGAAAACAAAAACACCTCACTACCTATAAATTAAAATTCTTACTTAATGAATTCTTAAATGAAAAAGAAAATCCTAACACAAATTACAAAGAATCTAAAAAAAAAAAAAATAGGTTCCTAAAATGCTACATATAAGAACTATGAGGTAACAAGTAAAACACTCTCCCAAGAAAATTTATAATCTTAAGTATTTATATCAATAAAGAATAAAAATAAGTATTTAATCTAAAAATTTGGAAAAAGAAAAACTAAACAGTGGGAAGCAGAAGAACAAAAGAGAAAAGGCAAAAATTTGTGAGCTAGGTGATAGAAAATAAGTAGAAAAAATAATACCAAAAAAAATCAAAGCTGATAGTTAGAAAATAAAAAACACAATACTTACCACTAGCCAACAAATTGAAGAAAATTACACAGAGAAAACACAAAAATCACACAAACAAAAAAAAATTATTATGAAGAAATAATCACAGACTTAGAGAATAATTAAATGTTGTAATATTCTTTACTTAATATTATGGAAACAATTTTTAAAACTTTACTGAAATGAACACTTATCTAGAAAATAAAAATTATAAAATAGAACTCTAGAAGAAATGGAAAATCTAACCAATTTCCACGGAAGAAATAGAAGTTGTCAATGAGGTAACCCTTCATGATTTATTGTGATGAGCACTCAGTAATGTATAGAACTGTTGAATCATTATATTGTTCACCTGAAACTAAGAGAATATTGTATATTAATTATACTAGAATTTAAAAAATACTTTATATCCAGATGTTTTCACAAGGAAATTCTGCCAAATACTTAAGTTCTGCCAAATACTTAAGTTCTTAACTGGTCCTGAATGTAGAAAATGCATGTGTTTTAATAAGTATTACATTGATATCAAAATACGTAAAAGATTCTCTAAGAAAAGGAAACTGTAGACCTAACTAATATATTATACCAGCACAAGAATCCCAAATGAGATACAAATATAATTCAGGTGTTAAAAAATGGATAGCTATCAGTTGAGCTGGGATTTGTGACCAAGTATGTGGTCTATTCTGGAGAAAGTTCCATGTGCACTCAGAAGACTGAGTATTCTGTTGTTTTAGGGTGGAATGTTCTGTATATATCTATGAGGTCCATTTGGTCCAATGTGTCATTCAATGCTCTTATTTCTTTATTGATTTTCTCCTTGGATGATCTGTCTATTACTGAGAGTGGCATGTTAAGATCCCCTACTATAAACGTATTCAGATCAATATGACTCTTTATCTTGATTAAGAGTTGTCTTATGTAGTTGGATGCTCCTGTATTGGGGGCATAAATATTTACAATCGTTAGATCTTCTTGTTGGATAGACCCTTTAAGAATGATGTAGTGTCCTTCTTTATCTCTGACTACAGTCTTTAGTTTAAAATCTAATTTATCTGATATGAGAATTGCTACCCCGGCCTTCTTTTGAGGCCCATTGGCATGAAAGATGTTTCTCCATCCCTTCACTTTCAGTCTGGATGTATTTTTAGGTTCAAAATGGGTCTCTTGCAGACAGCATATGGACAGGTCCTGTTGTTTAATCCAATCTGCAACGCTGTATCATTTTATGGGAGCTTTTAGGCCATTCATGTTGAGAGTTATTATTGAAAGATATGTTTTCATTGACATCATGTTGCCTGTGAAGTCCTTGCTTCTATAGATTGTCTCTGTAAATTTCCATTCTATGTCATTCTTGGGTTCTTTCTTCTTTTATAGGAACCCCCCCTTAATATTTCTTGTAGACCGGCTGGGTGATCGCATGCTCTTTTAAACCTTGCCGGTCTTGAAACCTCTTTATCTCACCATCCATTCTGAATGTCAACCTTGCTGGATAAAGTATTCTTGGCTGCATGTTCTTCTCATTTAGTGCTCTGAATATGTCTTGTCAGCCCTTTCTGGCTTGCCGGGTTTCTGTGGACAGGTCTGACATTATTCTGATGGACCTTCCTCTGTACATAAGGAATCTCTTCCCCCTAGCTGCCCCCAAGAGCTCTTGTCTAAAATTATGATTCATCAGTCTTACAATCAAATGTCTCAAAGTCTTTCTAGATTCATTGATCTTGGGGGTGATCTTTCTGCCTCTAGGACATGAACATTGGTTCCAGTCCCCACACTGGGAAAATATTCATCGACAATTTGTGCAATTATATTTTGTAGTCTTCTTTCTTTCTCCTCCCCCTCAGGGATCCCAATAATTCTGATGCTGGAACATTTCCTGGCATCATTTATTTCCCTAATTCTGTTTTCATGATTTCTAGGCTGTTTATTCCATGCCTCCTCCTGATCCTTTTGCTCTCTCAGTTTGTCCTATAGATCACCAATTCTATCTTCTGCCTCAGTTACCCTAGCTGTTAGAGTATTTAGATTAGACTGGATCTCACTGAAGACATTTTTAACTTCTTCCTGGGTGGCTTTCACTTCTGCCAATAAAGACTGAGATTATTCCCTGCAGATTCTCAGACCACAGTGCTTTGAAACTGGAACTCAACCACAAGAAAAAGTACGGGAGGAATTCAAACACTTGGAAGCTAAAGACCACCCTGCTTAAGAATGTTTGGATCAACCCGGAAATCAAAGAAGAACTTAAACAATTCATGGAAGCCAATGAGAATGAAGACACATTGGTACAAAATCTATGG